>NW_027466070.1:1480000-1742500 GCF_046127955.1 Nelusetta ayraudi | reverse complement strand
AGCAGCGTTCCTGCAGCAGCGTTCCTGCAGCAGCGTTCCTGCAGCCATCCCAGCGGCCACATCTTCTTGTGTGAACCCTCCGATCATCACCAGGTCCTGGGGGTCAGTGATGCAGCCGTTCTCACAGGATCAGTCGTAGTTTTCGCGGTGAGTCATCTCCATATGCAAAAATTCGCCAAGTGACCTTTTGAAAAAAAAAAAAAAAAAACCCTCCACGTGAATCATCCTCACAACAAAACCTCCGGCAAATAAACACAACCAAAGAAACCCCCACACATTTCAGACAGTAAACAGGGAACTATTTTATTTTGAACGAGTCTTTTAATTTATGCATTTCAAGTACTCCAAAAATTACATCTCTTTGCACAATACAATTTGAAATCTTTTTTTCTCCTTTTTTTTTAGTAAAAATGTTCAAAGTGAACAAAAATTTCCGATACTGTATAAAACACAGTGAACATTAAAATCAGACAGTAGTATTACTTTTTAATCTTGTGTTCTTTCGGCCTACATCACCTACGACATTTCAACTCAATTTGGACATTTTTCAGTGCACGTTTAGCTAAAAACTTCTTTTTTTCTTTTTCTTTTTACCAAGACTACGAAATTAAAGAGAAATTAAAATTTACAGGCATTTTCTTCTGCTCGTCTACCCAAACCATGCCACAGGAGAACGAAGACGAAAATAAAAGAAATGCGACTCCGTCAGCCCGACTTGTTTTTAAAACCACTTATGATGGTGTAGCAAAGCATCGTAAACGGCAAAACCTCGATTCAACTAGCACATAGGAGAACAGAAAAAAGAAAGAAAAAAAAAGAACGAAAAATAATATAACTTAGAAGAAAAAGGAAACTTTTGTCACATACATCTTTGAACAACTTACTCTGGAGTTAGAATACAAAAAATGAAACGGATGTATCAAAATGTAAATTTTCTCATTTTTCAAACGCAAAAGTTTGTTTTTTCCCCCTCCCCGTACCTCCCCCCCCGCCCCCCGAGTGCTGTACAAGTTTACATGTCAGTCCTCCAGGCTCGCTGCGTGTGATCCAGCCTGAAGGGAGAAGAAATCCTTAAGACGAGCTTTGTTTCGTAAGACAATGAGAGGTTACAGCGAGCGCCGCCCTGCCTAATTCATCTGCCTTGAGATTTCAAAGGAAAAAAAAAAAAAAAAAAAAAAAAAAAAAGAAAAGCAAAATAAAACCAAAAGAACACAAGCAGACCTGTTGTCTTGAACGTCCCCTTCCAGAGCACATGTGGATTTAGAACAACCATCAGAGGACAGTGGTGGTGCAACATTAGTAGTGATTAGTACTGCATGCATTCAGAAACTATATTGCGAGGTTGAAATAAAAATCAGAGCACGAGAGAAAAATGTCCTTTGTTGTCCAAATGGTTTTGTCCTCCCCTCAAATCCCACTGGCCTTTGTGCCGGGAATAAAATGCTGGCAATTTGCACGACACCCAGATTGTGGCGTCCTCTGCGTGATCGTCGGCTCGTTTCTCCAAAACTCCAGACTGAGGTGAGGTGACGGACCCACGCGGACACCCTGCACCCACGGGGATATTAGCCGAGGAACAAATCCAACCAGGAACTTAAAAAACAAACAGAAAAACAATAAAAACAACAACAACAACAAAAAAAAAACACTGCAGGTGATTTTTCATTCATCACGCAACTCCTTGTCTACTGTGAGATTAGTGAACACACGGAAGAATGTGCCATTAGTGTAACAATACTGCCGCTCCTTCCGCTTGTTTTCATGTTAAACAGCGATTCAAACGTAAATGGTACCGCGTGACATACAAACAGTACAGACCTTGGTCAATTAATAGTCACGTTTAGTAAATGTGTCTGCATGCCCACACTGAAAAGCTCTTAAGACTCGCTATCTGAGGAGTAATAGAATCATTTCATCTTACAAGTTTTTCCTTTTTTTTTTCTCTTTTGTTTTTCTTTTTTGTACATCCACACCGGAGTCATTTAAAAAAAAAAAAAAAAAAAAATGTATTTCCACACTGGTGTAAAGTAACTGGTGTAACAGGATAAACTCACTTCTAAACTAAAGCCAAAGCAACCTTCACTTTGCCTTCGTCTACAAATGTTTGAAAAAAAGGTAGAATCTTCCTCAGCTTTGCTTAGTGGTTTTTCACTCTTCATCATCATCATCATCATCATCATCGTCATTGAAAAGATGAAAATAAAATTAATCAAGCCTGTAAAGACAATAAAAGAGAAACCAAATCCAGGCGACGTTCCCTTTTTTTTGTTTTGTTCCCACAACGTCAAGCTGCTTACGACATGATGTTAGCAAGACAATAATAATTATAATCATTTTTAAAAAAAAAAGAGAGATGAAAAGACCGGGTCTTGAAAAAAAACAAAAAAAAAAAAGGCCGGTAGAAGTGAGATATGGTGACCTTGTGGTTCAGATTTCAAAAAATCTTGAGACGTAACGACGGCGAGGGGGATCCACCTGATTGGACGACTGTGCCGAGAACCCGATGGAGTCAAATCCTCCACAGCCACATCCAAGGACCCCCATCGCCACTGTCATTCCTTCAGTTATGTGTTAAAGAGTCCTGAGAGCACTAACCAAAAAGAAAAAAAAAAAGAAAAAGAAAATAACAAAAAGAAAAATTAAAAGTGAAGAAATACACAATTTACAGTAGAAGAAATAGTTTGTTTTTCACTTATGATACACTAAATATGTACAATCACATGCAGAGGACGTGTCTGCACGAGAGACCGGAGCCTGTGTCTTTTGCCATTTTGACATGTGTAGATCACAAAAGTGCCGCAAAATCCCCACGGAGTGTCTTTCAATCCAGGCTAGAATGGCGAAAAGGACCGAGGGGGGGGGGAAAATGCAAAACAAAAAAAAAAATGCAAAAAGAAAAAAAGAAAAGCACAGAACAATTCACCAGCAGCCACGGGGCGTGTCACTCGAGAAGATGCTGCAATAGAACAAAAAAAAACACACACACACACACACACACACACGCACGCACGCACGTCACAGAATGTACTAAAGCTACACATGATTCCTTAACTCCTTGGCACTCCTTGGAGAGAAAAAAAAAGATGGAGGAAGAAAGAGAGAGAAAAAAAAAAGATCATCACACTGCGATGGATGGAAATGGTCGAGTCCAACTCCACAAAGAGCCCCAACAGTTGCGTCTCTCCCTCTTGTGTTTCGTTTTTTTTGTTTGTTTTCTTTCACCGGGTCTGTTGACTGTCTGCAGGCGGAGGATATGACGATGAGCAACAACCGTGTCAGGCTTTTTCTTTGGATGGAGTGACGCTTTTTGTTTCCCACTGTAGGCACAAGGAGGAGCCAAGGCATTGGAGGGGGAGCAGGGGGTGGCTTTGTGTGTGTGTGTGTGTGTGTGGGTGTGGGGAGGAGGGGGGGGGGCAGGCGTCGCAGGTTGTGTGTTTGTGTGAGTGTGTGTGCGTGTGTGTGTGTGTGTCTCTGGAGGGGGGGGTGAGGGGTGAGGAGAGGGGGGGGGGGGGGTAGAGGGGGGGGGGCGTGTGGGCAGGCGGCCGGGTCTCAGCGTCTCATCTGGCCCATCTGATAGTTCTCCCTCTGCTGGCGGTTGTGCCGCTGCGGCTGCTGCGCCTGTCGCTGCGGCTGCCTCTGGCCTTGCCGCCCGCCGCCGCCACCGCCGCCACCACCGCCGCCGCCGCCGCCTCCGCCACCGTGGCCACCGTGCCCTCCGTGTCCGCCGCCGCCGCCGCCCCCGCCGCCGTGGCCGCTGCGGCCGTGCTGGTGGGAGTGCGGATGCTGGGACTGCACCTGGGAGTTGGCGTGCTGCTGCGCTCGCCGCCTCTTCAGAGTGCCTGGCGGGGGGGGGGGGAGAGGCAGAGAGCAGGTTATGCAATGACAGTGCAGGAAAGAGCTGGTTTAGCACTGTGTTTGCAGCAGGCTGCAAAACAAACAAACAACAAAAAAAAAACTGCAAGGTTTTGGCTTCCTGCTCGATCTGTTGCTTTGTTTCAGGGGGGCGGAGCCAACACCTGGCTGAGAATAGCTACGTTTACGTGCGCAAATTTCTCCAATCTGATCTAAACATTGGTTGATGGGAAATTCCAAATCCAGTTTACACATGCGTATCCATGCACCAAGAACTGAACCAGAATAAATGACTGGGGTTTGGGTAGTGGTCTAATAGTAGAAGAAGAAGCAGCTGTACTTCCACCTCTGGCGTAAACCAATGCCGCCATGTCTGCACGACCTCTGCTCGTTCAACTCTTTGTGCCCCTCACATTTTATCTTCCTCCCCTCTGCTGCAGTGTCTGTTCATACAGTTTTTTTTATTTTTTTAATATGGACCAGTTTTGCTCCCCCCCCCCGCCATGTTTTCTGCTGGCTACATGGGCGCCATTCGGAATAATGAGCGGAACCACCTCCCTCTTTCGGAATGAAATTTCTCTCCGAATGGACCGGATCGGATCAGAATCTTCCGATGTTAAAGTGAAGCATTTTTAAATTTTTTTATTTCATTTTTATTCCCATTATGTCCATGTAAACATAGTTAGTGTTGTCACTAAACAACAACACAGAGGCATCGTTAAAGTATCAGTGGCCTTAGTTACATCACAAAGGGCTGATATTACATCACAAAGGGCAACGAGGCCACGGCAGAAATAAAGCAATTAAAGGAACCAATCCCCCCCCCCCCATTTTGTCTTGCGTAAACTAATGCGTCCCCAAACCAGAGGCCTGACGACTCAGTGAAAAAGCAGCAGCGCTTCTCATTCAATCACTCATTCGATTACCAAGAAAACTCGAGCGCCAAGATGTCTCCTTTCAGAGCATGAGGTACAAAGCGGGAGGCACGCGGCGCTGAAAATAGGAAAAGTAATAAGTGTTGCTCGGCCACAAATAAAACGAGCGTGCGGGAAAGCCTGCGCTGAAGATGAGGCGACCGCTTGGCCGCTGCAATAAAGGCAGCATCTCGTTCACGGCGTGTCACGCTGTGAAATAAGAGTCTCATAAAGCTGGGCTGCGGTGTCGTACTTCAGAGCGGCCAGTTTACTGTGCCTTGTCGTACGCTGGGATGAGAACCTGCCGAGGCGCAGCACTGAAGTGGAAAAAACCAAAACCAAAACAGAAACAGTTGGTAGAGATGTTATCGACTGTAAATAAATGAAATAAAGCCTCACAAACACACAGTGGCTGCGCTTTGTGTGTTAAAGGACCGAGAAGGTGGGAAGAAAAAGCAATTCTTGAACGCTAAATGACCGGCAGAGACGAGTTTGACCACCTTCCCTGCTACTTAAAGGCCCAAGCCGGCTGATTTGGCGGCACCTAATGGTAAGAAAAGATATTGCGGGCAGTGTCGAGGTTGATGGCTGCTGTGGACCGACTGAACTTTGCAGTGATGTTCCTGTCGGTGCCTCGGGTCTCCTGGACTCACCTGGGAGCGGCTTGGGCGGAGGCAGTTTGGGGTTACTGCTGGGCGTGTGCACGCTGCAGATCTTGATGAACCCGGCCATGAGCATGATGAGGGCGATGCCCATCAGTAGGACCGCCCACCAGTGGGCCTGCAGGAGGGAGGGGGGGACAGGATTTAACCAGGTAACACACACACATGCACACACACACACACACACTCACACACACACATATATTGTAGGATATACTATTTAAACCAAAATTAAGAATGTATGGTATGATAAAAAGTTGTTATGGAAATGAAAAATATATATGTGCTCCTCCATCTAAAAAATCTGAGGTCATTGTGCGTTGAGCTCCACTCGGGGATCCTGCCCCTGCACCTGGAAACGGGACGTCACAGGGGGGGGGGTCCCGGCAGAAGAAAGACTCTGTGAACACTGTACCATCCATGCCGAGAATGAGTTCCACATTGTGTTTCATTGCCCTTTGTACCACGAGTTGCGTCACAGGTTGATAGGCGGCTAAATGATGCAGACAGACTAAAATGTTCTTTTGATTGCAAGGTAATCGCCCTGGCCAAATATTTAGAGACAACCTGGGCTCAGAGGACAAAAAGTACATTTAGGTGAGACGTTAAGTCTGTGTTAACCTACGGTCAATGAATTGTGGCGTCATCTACAGGAAGTGAATGTTATATTTCAAGACGGTTTTTGTTTTGTCTTGTAGTCCCGAAAGTACGAAATAGGTTTCGGGGCACAAGACAAAATATTACCAGAATTTTTCATTTCAAGTTTCAAGTCGAAATTTCGACGTACAACAAAAGACAAAATTTCTTGAAAAAAGACGAAATTCTGTGAATAAAGTAGAAATTTCAAGATCAATTTATGTCATTCGTGCACCATCGTCACTTGACAACATGCCTTCTGCGGTACAACTTGTGAAATTGTACGTCAAAATTAGGTTTAGTAACAAGCAAATCCTTGCTCTTCAAGCACACAAACACAGTGCGGTAAAAACAAACTACAAACTAAAGCCATACCAGTAGCTGCACTGATGGGTTTAGCTGTTATAATTTTCAATTTTATTCACAAAATTTCTACTTTTTTCTGGAAATGGAAACTTGAAGAAAAATCGATCTTATTTTTTTTTCTCTCTCTCTTCTTGTGGCCCAAATCCTCCTAGGGATGGGTCCTATTTGGACATGACAAAATAATAAAATTCATTCATTCATTCATTCATTCATTCACACAGCTGCTGCCGCTGCTATTTAGGTGCAGTCTGGTGTGAGTCGCGAGGGCGGCTGCGTACCACAATCCACTCTGCGATGTTCTCGTACAGCTCGGGGTTGAAGATGGCCTTCTTCAGCCGGGCCAGTGGCCCGTCGGCGTCCACCAGGCGGCACTTGCGGAAGACGTCGCAGTAGCCCTTGAAGTCGTTGCAGGGCGAGCCGGCCGGCAGCGTGGTCACCTTCTTGTTGAAGAAGCGGGCCAGGCGCTCCGAGCCGGTGCTGCTGCACGTGTTGGGGTTCACTGTTGGGGACAGCAGGTTGATTGGGTTCAAGACTGCACCGTGACCAGGTTCTGATTATTGCTGTTATTCAAAAGTAGAACGAAGCCACCGCTCATCCGTGGGTGGAGATCTTCAGGGAGGTGCTGGTGCTGAACTTGGACACTCAGAGAAGACAAAAAAACAAAAAACAGCGGCCGCACGCTCGTAACCTTGTGCAAATTATCAATTCAGTTGGCCATTTATTTTTCCATCCTACATCGAGGATTCTACCGACGTCATGAATAAAATTGCAGAAATTAAAGCTCTAGCTGGAGATATTTTTCTGGTCACTCCAGATGTACAAAGCCTTTATACAAACATTCCCCATGAAAGAAGAACAGAAGCTTTGGGCTTTTACCTCCAAGATGGCACTGATTTTCCTCCCAGTGAATTCCTTTGTGAACTGGCCTCCCTGGGCCTTAAAAACTGAATTGTTCTTTTCTATCTACTACTAAGAGGCACATCTATGGGCTCTACCTTCGCTCCTGATTTCTTATGGGGTTTTTCTAAGTTTAATTATGCATCCCTTCTGTCAAAATCCTAAAACCTTTTTCAAGAACTCTTGGAATTTGTGTCATTTCTGAATGGTGTTCGCAACGACTTCAAAATCCTCTCTTGAATATAACCTGCAGTGAAATAAATTGATAATTTCAACAAGGTTTCGAGTGAGCGGCTGCTGTTTTTTTTGTCTTCCATTACTATTGCTATCACCAATCCGAGCAACGCTGCAGAGGAGCACTCACTCTTCTCCATGCAGCACACGTGGCAAAGCTCCGTCTCGTCTTTGCCGTCCTGACTAGCGCAGGTGCACGCCTCCAGTCCGTACTTCTCACAGATGGAGCCGGAGCAGCCCTGTGGGGTGGGGGGGGCGAGTGGGGGCGAGGGGCACAAGGACAGGCCAAGGTCAGATTGCTGAATAGCCGACAGCGTCGCTGCTCTAGTGAGCCGTTCCTCCAGGTGGGGAGAGGTGGCGCTGCTCTCTTACCCCGTTGAGACACACTTGAGTCTCCCCGTGGCAGGCGGTGAAGTTGGCCTTGGGCTCGGACGTGGGGCACTGAGGGCTCACCCCGTTGCACATGCCCTGGTGCGCGCACTCCGACTCCTCCCTGCACTTCTCATTGCGGCCCTTGTAGGCGCATTCGCTTGTGCAGCACGGACCCTGGCTGGGACTGATGGGGGAGAGCGATGGTTAATCAATTGGGTAAATATCACTGGCTGCGTTTCCATTACAGTTTTTCGCAAAATAAAAAGCAATATTTCTAAAATTTCGACAAAGTACGATTGCGATTTGCAGGTTTTTTTCCATTGAATGGTGTGAAGCGCATAAGCCGTAATTCTTGTAAAATCTCGTCCAGCAAGATTTACGAGAACTACGCTCTTCTTTGTTTATGTTTGTTTGCTGTCAAGAACGGTTGGTATATTTTTCTCTTTGATCATTTGTAAAAAACATTCCGTCTCTTCCTCCGTCCAATCATAACGTGCCATTTTCTACTTGAAGTGAACTGGTCACGTGACCCCGTACACATTGCCAGCTTGAGCGTAAATGTTTCCACTTTTGCGATAGACCTCTACATGGATACGTCTGAAAAACCACCTCATGAGAGCATAAAAACCTTTGAGCCGTATTTGAGAGGTTTCTCGAAATCTACTGGTTTCTATTTCCAGTTTTTCCAGTCATGGAAACGGCGCTACTGGGACGCAGGGCGGAGGGCGGCGGCTACCTGCAGACTTTGTTGGGCTTGAGTTTGCACTTCTTGTTGTCGGGCTGGTTGGCGTCGTAGCAGCACTCGTCCTTGCACTGATCGCTGTAGCCGCAGTCGCACTCCTCTCCCGGCTCCACCAGCCCGTTGCCGCAGATGGGCTGGCCGGACTCTGGAAAAGGAACATTGCACAGTTCAGCGTGAGCCCCTGAATGAAGGACAGTTGCGTCTTTGCAGTTGAAAACTGATTTGGCGCGACGGCTCTGACTGCACGTGGAAACCAGTCGGATGAAAGTTTCATGAGCATGCTAATCACACGCCGAACTGGGTGTAGGACAGCTTGGAAATATTCTTAATTGATGCCGATATCAAGCTGCGGGGAATTAAATTCCACCAGCACATTAGTCACAGCGACTATTTCCTGGCAAGCCAGTTCCTACCAGTGTGCTGGAACATACCTGCTTGTCCAGTTCTTAATAAAAAAGACAGACCGCTGACTAAACACGGTTGGAAAAATAAGAAACAGAGAGAAAACTCCCGAGGACTCACCGACGAAGCAGTTGCCCCTCTTCTTCTCCAGCACCTGGCTGATGTTGCGCACGCTGCAGACGGAGAACTTATTGTTGTTGAGCTTGTCCCCCGACGTGGCTCTGGCGTACATGATGTAGTTGCCCTTCTCCTTCTTGTCTTGGCTCTTCGACTCTCCCGGGGTGCACTCGGATCCCGAGTCATGCTGTCAGACACAAAAAAGGGGGGCGTGAGGGTGGTGGGGGAGGGGGTGGTGGGGGGAATCGAGGCAGATAGGAACAAACGTGTGGGAGCTTCTTAAATTCCTCAAAGTCGAATATAAACGAGTTGTGAGGAAAAAAAAAACCCACCGGGGAGCCAAAGTTGTGTCCCACTTCGTGCGCGAACGTGATGTGGGAGACTTTGGGAGGAACGTGGGAGGCGTAATTCTGCACGGTGATAATGCCAGTGTTCAGAGACTTCTTCTTCCCGTCCGAGTACAGCTTGCTTTTTTCACAGATACCGCCGGAGCTCCCTGAGAAACACACACGAGCACAAGTTGGAAGCAAACCTGCCGAGCTGCAGCTGCAGAAACCAGGAGGGTTGGTGAAGGAAAAAAGAATGCGATCAAATGAAAAACAAAAGAAAAGGCGGTTTTCTCAACAAACGTCCAGAACAGGACCAGTTTATCTGAGCGGCGGCGCTCGAGTTTGTTTGAATACCGCTTGTATCGGCCACCAGGACAGAAAGCCAGTAAAAAAAAACTGAGCAGATTTCAAGACAGCACAGTTTCTGTCAACACTTCAAAGCTGACGAGCTGCTCAGAAAGCATCTTGGTTTCCACTTCGCCACTTCAAAAACCGTGTAGAACCCGAAAACCCAGTGGGAATCATCACATCTGCATATTGTCTGAGTGGATATTTGAAGCCGCGGTCGGGTTCTCGCAACACTTGGAATAAATCAGCATTTAAAATGTAAATAAATAAATAAAGAAAGAAAAGTCCCACACGGCGCCGCTGACTCAAGCTGTGAATTATCCTGGAGATAAGTCACTCCGTAGAATGAGCCCGGAATTCTGGGGATTACTGCAGTCGGACGCGTCGGCGCGCCGCTGCGTCAAAAGTGCCGACATCAGAGAGCAAGAGAACGCCGCGTTGCGTAACGGCAAACATTTGCATCCGTTTGTTGCGCTGAACGTTACCTGAGGGGGCGCCGACCCAGGCCAGGCCCAGCACGCCGTCGTCGAAGTCCCGGTCGGTGAAGACGTAGGCCAGGCAGTAGTCGTCGTGGTTCTGCTCCGAGTTGAGCTCCAGGAACTTCTCCACGCCGATGTTGGGGAAGCGGAACGGGTTGGAGCGGTCCTTCTCGTCGGTGGTGGTGTTGATCTGCAGCAGCAGGGGGCGACGGTGAGACCAGACGGAGGCAGCGGATCAATTATCAGGTTTTTCTTCAATTTAGCATGAGGTTGCTTTAATTATAATAAACACAAGATATTGATCCTTTATTCAACTTTGCTGCTGATAGGCTAGTTCATACAAAAAGTCAATAAAAAATTCTCATCTCAAACCAATTGACATCTACAGTGCTCAATCAGTTCAGACATAAATCCATAAATAAGTTAAATCAATAATCAATGTCCTGTATACTTTAGAAAAAGTAAAAAGTCACATAGTTTGAAATAATGTTTCAATTGTATTGAAATCTTTCAATTTTCACACAACAATCAATAAAGTGCAGGATGGAGGCTTTTGCAAAGTAGTTAAATAAATAAGGCTGAAAAGAACAAGCCATCCCATTTCATAGCCTACTACTCTACGCAGCCAGTACAGGGTCGTTGTGAATGGGTTGCGCCACGGTAATGCTTGCAGCTACGTAGATTGCCGTTTGGAACACAAACCCTGTGGAAGCGAACGCGAGTTTGCATCGAAAATAAATTCACATTCAAGACAAGTCAGAAATACGGGGAAGGCCCCCGTCCCGTATCCAGTCAACACGGGACGCACAATTTCCCTGTCAAATACAAAATAGACTTATAAAATGTAGATTCAACTAGGCGAAGACTAGGCGAGACTCACCCGGATTCTTTTCACCATGAAGCTGATGTTGCGGATGCCCATGAAGTCGGTGCCCTGGTAGATGGCGTCGATGGCCTTGACGTGGCTGGAGATCTGCGGGGGGGCGAGACGCAGGTTCAGAGTGCGAACAGAACAGGGAGGCCAACAGTTTGCCAGCAGACTAATGAAGGCGAGTTAATCAGCCGGAACAGGAAGGTGTCGCTTCCACGGCCTGATCCTGACGATGGGAATTACAACAGGTAATCCAGGCACAATTTAATGAATTGGTTTTGGATTAAATGAATCCTGGGCGACACTCTGGGTAATTTCGCAACGTTTACTTTCAGGCTCTAATCTCGCCGCCTCGCCTGCTCGTCTGCTTTTCCGCACTTACATAATTGTGCACTTTTAATTGCAGCAGCGGTTTCCCAGGTTCCGACAAAACAATTTTCTTCCTACGAGTTCTCCATCTTTACTGTGCAGTGGAGGCTGATAATACCAGAGTCATGGCAGTGGGACTGAATGAGAAATGTGTTTGATCCAAGGCTAAGAGGGGGAAAAAAAACCCTGCATGCAGATTTGCTGAGCACTGAGAGGAGCAAATTTATCATCTCAGCGTTTTCCATCAGTGAGGAGCAGCGTCTGAAAAGCTGCAGACAACTGCTGCTCATTTTCTATTTTTTTTCCGTAGCCGGCGTCCAATCAGGGCGCGACGCTACAGCAGCTTCCCGGCCGAGTGAGAGGACTCTCCGCAGCCCAGCGCGTCACCTTCAGGGGCGGAGAAACCTCCAAATTAAAGTTTCATCCGTGTCGCATCAATAATTCAGGCTGATAAACTGAACCAGAGGTCGGCGTTTTAGACCACGCAGCTTGAGAGAAGCGTGTCACAGCGGGTCGACGCAAACAATCCACACACACGAACACCATTTTAAGGGCGCAGCCACAAAAATGAGACCAGGGTGTAATATTTCTGTGTCATGCACTTGAGTTTTGTCATTTAATTTCAGCATAGAAGGTCGAGCCCAGTCCAGTTTGGTTGTTCCACTTGACAACAACCAATCAGGTTCTATTTTAAAGGTTCAAAGAAAGACACAGCGATTAGCAGAAGTGTTTTTGTGATTTTTCCAACCTAAAAAAAAAAGAAAAAAAAAAAAAGATTTCCAATTAAAAATAAAACAGAATCAGAAATATCTGGTGTTTATTTGTTACGTTAGATGAAACTAGGCTTCAGTGTTCCCGGCACAAAATTAAAAAGGTGTTTTGTTGATATTGTCCATCTGTTTTTCAGCGCTGTGACTCACTGAACGGAGAAGCAGGCCTCGTTATTCCGCCACTGGCTCGGCGTAATGCTCGAGTAAAAACACCGCCACGCACGGGCCTCAGTCACAGGCTCCTTGACGACAGACAGACGCCAAACCCGGTTGGTTCCTGTGTCATGTGACCGACGTGTGTGCGTTACCTGGGCGATGACGGCCTCCCTGGTCTTGTAGTACTTGAAGAAGAGGTGGTCGGTCTGGATGAAGAGCTGGCAGGTGTTCTTCTCGGCCTGGGTCATCCTCCTCCTCCTCAGCAGCAGCGGCGGTTGGTGGAAGCCGGCCTCTGAGTAGAGCTCCTGCAGGGAGGCGGGGACGCGCCAAGAGTTAACTGCTGCGTATAAATAAAGCATTCTGCATCAGCGGCCGGATAAGTAAATAAATAATATTCTGTATTTTTAGGCCGTAATTTCTCAGCCACCGCAACCTTGCCTGTCTGGAAGAACTCTGGCCGGGAACGTACTGTACCTCACTTCCTGTCTGGAGGAATAACTCATCTATCCACCTATCTCCTCATTAATAAATGGAGGGTTCTTGTTTTTAGAGAGTGCGCATTTAAGACAGCATTTCTAAAGGGTGATTTATTTGTGGCAGCCCAAGCCAATATTTTTTTTTGCCATTTTCCGTCACAAAAGCAGATGATTTTCCGCCGTAGAATCGTTGATTTTTAAATGTTGGTGACACCAGCTGCGTTTCCATTACCCCTAGAATTGCACAAAACCTAAACATGGCAATGAAAAACTGGTAATGGTAACACCTAGACTTTGAAAAACCTCTCAAATATCTCTAAAGGGGTTTTGATGCTCTCACGAGGTGGTTTCTCAGACGTATCAATACAGAGATATATCGCAAAAGTGTTATTGGAACACTTTTCGCATTTACACGTCAGTGGACGTGACGTACGGGGTCACGTGACCAGGTCACTTCGAGTGAAAATGGCTCGTTATGTTTGGACGGAGGAGGAGACGGAATGTTTTAGCTAATTCTACAGTAAACGAGAATTACGGTTCATGCGCTTCGCACCATTCAGTGGAAACGCCTGCAAATCGCGATTGCACTTTGCCGAAAGTTTAGAAAAATAGCTTTTATTTTGCAAAAAACTGTAATGGTGACTGAACAAATATGTGAAGTGTATCTGTTTAACCACCTTGATTTGACTTGAAGTCACATAAAATAAATAGTGATGCTTTATTTTGTGCTGGACAGTTTGCCACTGAAAGCCATGAGACAAAATTGCTACTGATTTACTTCTTTGCACCGACACCCAGTAATAAAACTTTTCCAAGCTCAGACTCAGTAAAACACCCGGTCCAGTCCGGTCGAGTCTGGCCCGTTAATTTCTCTATCACAAAACTTTCTCCCTGGCGGAGAGAACGCTTCCCGTGGTGCGACAGAGTTCACCTGGAAGGGCTCCTCCTCCTCCATGGCCGAGGCCTGGTACTTCTTCATCTTCTCGAAGACGGAACTGTTGGCGCAGCCTCCCTCTGGGCCGTACTTGTGCGGGTAGTCTGAGAGCGAGTGGCAGAAAGAGAGAGAGAGAGAGCGCGAGTGAGTGAGAGCGGCAGACACAACACTGTAAGGATTAGGGGAGACAATGTTAGCTCCTTAACCCCCCTGAGTCACTCCGTTCCTGGCGCTATTCACGATGGGCTAATGGATGTGCTTACACGCCACTCGAGCCCGGATCTGCAGCACGAGCGATTGCTTTCATGTCGTCCTCATTAAGCATTCCTCTCACGCTGCTGTTTAATTTGCCCCTCAGCCTTGTACTATATGTACACAGATTATTTCCTTCTTTCTTTCTTTCTTTCTTTTTTTTTCGTAAGCTGTGTGTTCAATCTGTACCAACACGGTGAAGTCTGCCGCAAATGAGCCGGTAGGCTGACAGGGAGACGGTGTTACTCAGCTAATGAGCGCCGCGGGAAGCTGCTCTTCCCCGGAGGGCCTCACACCCGCCCGGCTCGGTCGGGTCAGCTGCGCTCACCTCGCACTTCCCACATCACACATTTACATATGCATGCGCCAACTACACCGCACTGGAAGATTAGCGACGAAGGGGAATGAAAAGGGCACCGCGGATGCGTTTCGTGTGTGTTTGGTTTTTCTCGGGGAGAACTCACGTATGTCATCCTCATGGTAGATGACGGAGTGGAACGGAACATTCTTCCCCTCCAGGTACCTCTCCACCGGCTCCACGTAGTAGGTGCCCTGGTAGCTCTGGATGAAGCCGTCAAACTTACCATCCACCAGGGCACCGTGAGTCAGGGTTCCCTTCTCACCTGGGAATATCCACAAAAAGAAACATTGAAACTTCAACAGTTGGTCGTCTAGTGACTGAAGCTGCAGGCGAGTACTGTACTGGAGCTCCCGTGCATAGAAGTTTTGCAATTTAAGTGACAAATCAAGTGAATCTGACTCTGAGTGCCGAGGTCGGTCGTACCGTAGATCTCGCCGGTGTAAATGTGAGAGGTGTCGTACGGGACCTCCTCTCCTGAGACATCCACCTTTAAATCTTGGGCAAACAAGGTGGTGTCCCTCTTCATCCGCAAGTTAAAATGCCTGGGGGGGAAAAACAAACAGGGGTGCAGCCATTAATTAATAAAAAGAAAATGTAATCAATACACAAATAAACAAATCTATGACGCCGTTTGTCGCAGATGAGTGAATTAGTGGATTCTTCAGACGGTGGATTATTCGCCAGTGGGTTACATCACGGTGCTTGTTTGTCACGGTGAGGAGCTGGCAGGACGCGGAGACAACAGACCATCTGCAGCACTGAGCTGGACCTTGTTTGGCGCAGCAGCGGCAGTGCGCTTGTTATGTTGGATGGTGAAGTGAAGGCTTGCGGGACCTCTCCATGTCAACAACAGCGCTGACTCACACTCGCCTGGCCGTGGCAGGGTGGTCGGCACGTTAGTGGGCTCGCTAGCTCTGCTAGCCGCTAATGCTAGAAGCCGGGGATTTATCTCGGCTTTGCTATCGGCCCACGATGAAGCGACAACAGGCTGACCCCTGGAAAGTCTTGCCTATCAGCAGCAGCAAAGCTCATTTAAAGAGCTTACGAATGAAGCCCTATTGTTTGCTGGTGTTGTTGTTGCTTAGCACGTGCCTGAAACAACCTCAAGCCAAAGTGAACGCTTACGGTCAAATGAGAGCCACCGAGTAATTCATTCAAAACATGGACGGCCTATGAATCACCTGAATAATAAATAGATGAATTGACTACATTGATAGACAACAGTTGCAGGTCCCAGGAGTGGGAGTGTGACTCAACGCTTGTATGTGCGTGTGTTCAAAGTGGCGGTACGGGTGCAACGTCAGTTTACTAGGTAAACTAAATTCAACAAGTCTTCCGGGGGGAAGGAGGAGGAGGGGAAGAAGAATGCAAATGAAAATAGAAAACATAGGAGGTGAACGAGGGGACATAAATTAGTGCAGAGGAAACATCTGAGCGGCTCTGAGCCTCGCGAGGGGAGGGGGGTGGGGGGGGGGGGCGTCTTCAGCTCCTGACAGAGAGCAGGAAAAACAGCACATCTTTGATCAGCAGAAAACAGCTTCTCTCCCCTCAAACATGTCAGGGGAAACAAAGACGCTACAGCCGACCGCCGGTGTCACGTTACGCCTCCGCTGCGCTCGTATTGCGTCCTCACAGCCGGCCCAGCCGGTCGCTGCTGTGGGAGGTGAGGCTCCACGTTTTAAATTAAGAGGCCCGACTTAGATAAGACCAATCTGGAGGAAACCTGGCGTGACGACACGTCAAACCCATCTGCAGCCGGAGCCGCGCTGCCATCAACATGGCTTGCGCTAAAGATAAACTAAAGGAGGTGGAAAAAAATAATAATGGAATAATTTCGCACCAAGAATTGTATTTTTCGCCAGAATTCAAAGGGAGCGAGAAAACGGATGTTTGTTTACATGTGTCTTATCTTTCCCTTCCTCCTTCGGCAGCATCAGAGTGCGGGAACAGCAGGCCCCGTCTGCGGCAGGCAGCCTCGGCCAAGCTCGCAGCCAGATGGTCTTAACTTTGTCACACAGACATTTTTTTTTTTTTTTTTTGATCAAACGCGACTTTACGACACCGGAGGAAGAATCATGGAAAGGACTTTGTGTCCCGATCGATCTCTTTTGCCTTGAGGGGGTTTTGACTGACAGTACGGGCGGATGAACCGTCGCAGGCAGCCTGACTAATGCCAAGACGGTTTCTATTTCAACCAGACTGCATATATTAAGCTGGAGCAGCATATCAGGAGGAGCAAAACCGACAATAGCTGCAGGAAATTAGCATTTCTATTGTCTGTTCTTCTGCAGCTTCATCTCAAAGTGGAAAAGCCTTGAAATGTGCCTGCAAAAATCAAAAGTAGTTTGCCTTGTCTGAGAAAACTTTGCGAGGTCCCACAAATATTTGATTTATGATCGAAAACAATGAAGAAAACCTTCACAACTGAAACGTCACTTGTCGTTTTTGTAAGAGGAGGCCTTCGCTCGGTCAAATTGTTGTTTTCTAAAAAAGTCTGACTGACAAAGGAACGCAGGCAGGATATGAAACCCTCACAGCAGCAGGATTTAACGAGAAAGGACCAAATGGCAAAGTTCAGGGCAATAGGTTGACAACAGATGATTAGCATTGTGGCATTCTGATTGAGCTTTGCTGGTAAAGGAAACAGACTAAAAATAAACGAGGAAAAGCGTATGAAAAGTTCAATAACAGAGGGTCTGCACAAAATTGCCATCAAACACACGTCTGGACGAGACTGACAAACCTTCCATGGGCATGAAATTCCAAATGGAGGAACTTCTCCTCGTGAGAAAGCGCCCTTTTGACCCTTTGGTGCTTGCTGTGCACAACCTCCGTGTCGTAGGACAGGCCCTCGTAGTGACGGATATATTTGTTGAGCGGATTTCTGTAGTGTCCTGTGCGGAAAGAAGAGAGGAAGTTCCGGTTATCAGCGAAAAACACACCAGCGGAAGGCAAAGTAACACAGTGGCGTAAAACCTCTCGCAACGCAAAGCAAATGCGGACATAATGTGGGAGGTACGTTGCAATAAAAAGAGAATCCAGGGAATTGTGAAGTGTCAAGCTTCTACTATTGGCTGTGTTCAGCAAACGGAATGAAGAGATGTTCTTGGTGTGTAAGTGGTTAACTGGCCATGGTCAAATGTATGTAGATATGTAATTGTTTCTGAGATGCTTAAAAATATTAATGAATGACATTCCACTTTAAAAGAAAACAGTCAAAAACATCAGTTGTTTTTGTATAAGTTTGATCCAATTTCAACATGCAGTGGTGTCAAAAGGTCAATCTATAATGTCGACGCTGGAAAATCAAACTCGCACGCTGTCCAAACCCCAGAACTTCTTTACGAATTTCATTTCTATTCTTCTCTCTATGGTTTGTTTTCTGACTTTTCTTTGGATTTCATGCTGAGCCTGGCATAGTCTGCCAGATTTCCCCACCAGCCACCACTCACTGATGGTCTTCTTGGAGTATTTGTATTATTCATGCAGATATTTTTTTCCAAAAGCCTTTTCTTGTGGTGTAGATAATTGGAAGGGGTCAAACAGATTTTAAGAAAAATATCCATATATATATATATATGTGCACTTGGTTCAGGCTACATACGAGTAAAACAACTACTGGGTATAAATAATTTAATAATTTAAATGTGTTGTTTTTTTCTGCTTAATAAGAGTGAACAACAAAGACTCAAATCAAAAAGCAAAAGTCTCTTGTATACTCAATGGTTGTTTGATTAGCAAGTATACTGGGGACAGAGTTAGACGTCCTCACTGTAGTCATTTACCTTTCATGTAAAAACATAGATTTAGAGAAAAATGAAGCCAAACCAAAATGTTTTGGGACATACTTGAAGGCAATTACACGGCAAACGCTGATCAAGCAGAACCTTAAAAGTCAGAGTTACTTTAAAGGAACCGGGAAAGAACAAGCTTGGTGTTTAATATTCAGCCGCTGAAGTCAAAAGAGATTCCCGTTTAGGAGCTGCACTCACCAACAGCCACCGGCGTCACGGCGTTATTGTTTGGCCACCAGAGGAGGTGGGCGGCGGGCTCGGAGGAATAGGATTCTCGCGCGCCTCCACCCCGTTCACAAAACGCCAAATCAAGCAAGCGCTCTCATTTCCCTCCAATGTTTAGAAAGTAACCCGAAGCAAAAGCGTCGTGGTCTGAATGACCAGATCGTTGCCCCGTTGGCAGCTGAGAGAGAAATATTCTCAGCAAGTGGAGCCGTGTAATTAGCGCTGTCTGACAGGTAATTATGTTTGGCTGTTGAGCCATAAAATTACAGGATTCACTGCGTCTACGTAACGCTAAAGATGGGGAAGCAGAGCAAGCGACCCGCTACTCCGCTGTTCATGTGCCGTATGAAATATTTACGTGCCAACATTGAATTTTTCATTGGGGTGACTATGAGAAATGAAGGCCATGACTGTTCTGAAATGCTGTAACTTATGCGAACTAATGGAGACAATGAGGCTGGGGGGCGGGGGGGGGGGGGGGGAAAGAGATTTCTAGCTTCCAAAAATGTGTTGCAACCAGCGAGGCAAAATCTCACTGGGTGAGAGAAAGTGAGACATAAGATCTTATTTTGGAATATTTAGATTTTCACATGGGACCTTAAAAAAATAAAAAATAAAATAAAACTTGCCATAAATACGTGCGCTAAGCAAACGCTGTACTTATGAAGATTGTTGTTTTTATTTTTTTTGCTCGCCACCAATAGAAACTGGTATCTCCCTCAATACATTTAGAGTTAAACACAGCGCTGTTAGACTAAACAAATGTTTTTCATACATTTTATCAAAAAGGAAGACAACCATTTGTTCATACAAAACGAAAAATAATGATCAGAATGCTGTGAAAAATACAATTACTGCGGGTCACACGTCGTCAATTAGCGGAGAACATAACGGGATAGACGGCAGGAGCAACAACACACCCGCAACCAAATCAAAAAGAGAATACTTGCTCAATTAAGCTCGACAAAATGTTACAGTTGCTATTTTTAAAGAACACACCATTGGCGTTAACTTTCATCCAATGTCGACGGCTGACTGCATTGTTTTCGTGACCAGGAAAAAAGGCTCCGCTAGCGGCTAAAGCTAGCATCGAGCTAAAGGTCCGTTATCCAAGCAGGATTCTCCCGTCCTCCCAACAACAATGGCTGTCGCCGCTATTCGCTCGGCAACAACACAACCGACGCCAACATGGCAACAAAGACGGTGACACTGCACGGACGTGCCTCGGCACTGTCGCCCAAAGCCAATCGAGCTCGCCGATCCAAGTCGGCTTTCGCGCTTGTGTGTCATTTTGTCAGCCGGTGGAGTAATACGGCAAAAAAGGGTGCAGTCCTCGCCTGACAACAAGCAGGCCCCGCTGATCCCCTCCGCTCTGGCTAGCTTAGCGGCCGCTAGCAGCCTCTCTGGCTTCCCTCTCATCCACCGATTTCAACAACACAACTTGCGCGGCGGTAAAAATCGGCCGAAGGGGCCGCCGCACTCACCTTGGTTGGAGCCGGGCAAGCAGACGACGAGCAAAAGTTTCAGGAGGAGCATCGCTGCCGGATCCATTGTTAAAGCATTGATGCCTTTTTGCCACTTTTATTGTCCTACTTAGATAGGCGCAGACGCCCTGTGTGTTTATTGCACCTTCCTCTCATCGCCTCCTCGCTCCAGCGCCGTGACGTCAGACGCAGGCCAGCTCGGCATCCCTTCCCTTCCCCCCAAATGCATCGCCACGATCCCAGACCCGCATACGTTTTACAGCACGTCGCCGTCGTCGCTCAGGCGGCGGCCCCTGTGTGCGGCCGAGCACGAGCAGGGCCGCGCGGCAGTGTATGCAAAGCGCAGATCTTCCTCCGCCATTATAGGCACGTCGCCATATGAAGGTACATTAGAGGTGAAGCGTTGGAGGTGCACAGCGGAATGTCTCAATAACACACAAGAGTCCAATATGTTTTTAATTGATTCATCATTTATTGGTCTTTCAGTCAGGTCATTCCTCAGATTCAAAGAATTTCTTCATTTTAAATTTACATCTAAAAAAATAATAATACATATGTATGTATATATATATATATACATATATACATTTTGCCAGAGTCCAAAGCGTTTACTGTAGTCTTTCTTGAGACCCATCATGGGTTATTCTTTCCTGCCAAGTGGTGTCACGCCTGCATATTTATGGGCGTGTTGTTACGATAATTACTTGCAACAACAAACTTGTAGAGCCGTCATAAGACTCATTAGCGGGCAACAAAATGTGAGGTTTTTTTTCCCGGTTGCTTGGCAACCTCAGATCTTGAGGATACAGTGTTAACGCAGAAGAAGGAAAGCGCCAGCAGTTCTGATGATGTGTAAGCAAGCTGCTTCAGAAGATGCCTCGTGTGCGTTTTTTTTTTTTTTTTTTGCTGCCAAAGGCTCTGTTGTTTCTGATAATGCTACGGGTTTAAAGGTGCTGCGCTTGTGGCAGCTGGAATTTCAGTAAGCACAGTCCGGATCAAACCTGTGACGGCATAGGTTACATAGACGCAGCAACTATCTGCACCAATTGACAAGGATCAGAGAGAGATTTTGTCTGTAGTGGCTGATTTAATGGGCTTTATGCAGAGCCTGGAGTCAGTCAAATTACAAAGTACAACGCCAACCACCAAAAAACAAGTGGCGGCAGGAAGTGATATCAGTGTCCAAACTGCGGGGCCTTCAATGTACAATAAGACTGATTTAAATAGATCAGACAAATCCCAGAGATATCAGACTCAGTTTGATCAAGTTGTGTCGCGCAGCAGTCTTAATGGCCAGTTGTTTCCTGTGCTTTCACTCCAGAGAAGCCCCTCTGGCTCCAGTGGCGACCACGTGACACACTTCCACATCAGCTCCCAGTTTGTGCAGCTCATCCAGCCAGATCTGCTGCTTCTGGGAGAGTCGGTCACTGGGCCCCTTCACCTCCACAATCTGGAAAAAAGAAATTCAAACATTTATATATTTCACATTTTATACTGCATGAAAATTCTCCACCATCCAGAGAACCAGGGTCTGTTGTAGTTTCACCTTGTAGCTGTTGTTTGATGTGTTCCACACCACCAGGTCCGGCAGGCCTGCGCGGCAGTGACGATAGTCTTTGGACATGCGTGCTATCATCCCTGCTAAGAAGGCTCCGCCCAGGCAGGACACGAGAGACTTGAACAGTAAAAAAGGTGGCGTTAGTTCCGTGTTGTTATACTTTTAAGGTGTGTCCCACATTGTAGGAAATTACACATTTTGTTTTGCTAGTTAGTGGTATGTTTTGTTTTGAACAGCTTTTTATTGAAAGACGTCAATTTAATATTTATCTTGTCTCCTATGCTGCAAATCAACTTTTTTTTTTTTTTTTTTTTTTTTTTAACAATTTCACCTCTGTGAAGAAAAAATATTGTTAGCCAATGTAAACATTTCCAATAGCTCAAATACATTATCTCCATAACTGATGCATTCTATTAGATCTAACATTAGTCAGATCTTTTAGAACACATTTGTTGCTTCATTGGACTAACTGTATAATGACAATAAAGAAATCTATTCATTGCCGGCGAAGCTTAACGGACTTGCGGTTTAGCGCAGTGACGGTCAATACCTGTGCCTGTTGCAGGGAAGTGAACCGCTCCCAGCTGACCAGTGAACACACTTTACCCTCCTGGGAGCTCCAGACGTCTTCCATCATGTCGTGCAGCGTCTCCACAGGAGCTTCGCTCAGCATTTGCATCCGCGCCTCAATCGCCTCCCTTCTGTTCAGGTAGAAGTGGTCGGTGTGAAGATCCAGAGGACACGACTGTGAAGATAGAGGGGCAAAGGATGTCAAGTGGCTGCATAGATGAATGGAATGTTATGGATATAGTACATAAGAGTGCTGGTGGTACCTGGTATGGATTTCTGAAAACGTCGGGGATGCTCTCCATGAAAATGATGTCCCATAGCAGGAGGGCGAACAGCGTGGAGAAGGTGGAGCCCTCGCCGTGGATGCCTGGCGCGACAGCAAACAACGGTTGACGTGACGCGAAGGGAGGAGCTGGTACGTCACAGAAAAGTGAAACCAAAGCGCTCACCTTGGTCAAAGCCCTGTTGGTGGTAATGTGCAAGACACAGCTCTTCCACGGAGCCAATCCCAGTGGCATTAGCGCCTTCCTCCCCCTCCCCATCCACCGGGATAAGGAACCTGGATTTCCCCATGCCGCCCTCATGAGGGAAGAGCTGTCCTCGGATTGTTACCTGTATCCGAAAAACAGAACATTTATCAAGATGTAATGTACATTTCTTTGCTTGTACACACACTAAAAAGCTAATTTCTTCTTAAACGCACATGTTTAACATCTCGGACGTCCATGGCAGGCAGGTCTTGTAGCTGCAGCCGGTACTTTTTGAAGCTGGGCGACTCCTTCATGCGAGCGGCTCTCTGGTACAGAGCGAGTTTGTGTCCCGTTCGCACCAGAGGGTCTGTCAGTCCGTCTCGGATGGCACAGATAGCCTAGAAACAACAGAAACAAAGGACCGCTCAAGAAAAAAACAAACAAACCCACAGGTCTATAAAAAGAGCTATTGTGACAATAAATGAAGTTGGACACCGTGATTCTACAAATCTGCTTTTCATAAGATCACACAAATTAAAATTTCAGGACATTTCTTTCACTTTGTGATAAATTCTTTTGTAAAAACATGATTTTAATTTTGCTTTTTTGTTTAATTTTGTTTTGAAAGCATTCATTCATTCATTCATTCATTCATTCATTCATTCAAAACATATCAGGCACTCGCTGTCACCTGCTCGGGTTTCTTCAGGTGCTGGTGCAGATTCAGCGCCAGCCTGTCCCACCATCGTCCTCGGCTGTCTGGGCAATAAACTGACTGTGAGAGTAACGATCGCAGCTCCTCCACAGCTTCCTGTGGAAGTAACTTTGTCTGTTAATTTTGACTTCTTGTAATTTAATTCATGAATGCTGATTTTTCTGGGAGAGTGCTGGCGTGTGCAGCAAAAGCGGACCTCATAGCGACGCAGCCTCTGCAGGATCTCCACCCCTCTGGAGAAGATCCTGGTGTAGGTGCACCCGGTGGTGAAGCTTCGCAAGAACACAGGCAGCTCCTCCTGGTGCCTGAACAGAGTCAAACTAAGAGTCACAAACTATTCGCCACCTCTGCAGCTCTGTGTAAGTCAGGGGTGTCAAACTCAAATACACAGCGGGGCCTAAATTTCAAACTTGGATATTGTAGCAGGCCAACATTGATATTTATTGAAAAAAAAAAACCCTTCCATAACATATAACAGGGAACCTTTTTATGTGGACTCAAACAAGCTTTGCTTCAGCCTGAATATGGGACAAGCAAAGCTCAAAATTATACAATAAATAACTTAATATAGCACACATGAAAAAAAAATCCAATTTCAAATTGAAAATAAAATGTAAATATGCCGCTTTGATTTATTTATTTGCAGCCTACTGATTTAAATTTCAAAAGTAACCTTTTTTCTAATACATTTCAAAATAAAGTAACAAAAATAAACCAATTAAGTAATAATAATATCTATCAATGAATGTCCTGTCCTGATTGAGCAGAGCATTCTGGGATGTGTAGTATTCGCGGTAAATGTGCTGTATAATACCAGCGGCCCAGCTCTAGTAGCAATTTTGTATTGCCTCGCGGGCCAAATATAATTGCACTGCAGGCCCAATTTGGCCCACAGACCAGAGTTTGACACCTATGGTGTAAGTAGATTCATCCTACCTGAGGTCGTGGCTTGCTCTCAGCTCCAGCCAGCAGCTCTTGGCAGCAGAGTAAAGGTCCATGGCTTCTTCCCACTGACCCCCCTGCATCGCCAAGGTCACGTCCAGCAAGGCTCGCATGGATGTTTCGTACCTGGTAGCGTGAGTGAAACTGTGAGCATTTCATTCAGAGCCAAATCTTGGTTCCGCTGTTCCTTTTTTGAACCTCAAAACGTCACCTGATGAGATCGTCTCTGTCCTGGAAGACCTTGGCTTCGCGCTGCACTGTGTAGTCCGGGAAGGCCAGACGCCCAGAGTTGACCAGCAGGATGGTGAAGAGCTGGCTCTGCCCAGCGGCTGCCATCTCCTCTTCGTCCATGGTGTCCGTCAGGGAGAAGAGCAGGAGGATGCGGGCGAAGACGGCACGGGGTCCCTGAGAAAGACGCACACAGGAGCCGGCGAGCTGCCTCGCCCTTTAAAAGACAGACAACGGGTGAGGTTAGTGAACTGTCATGTGTGATGCTAGGTGAGTTGACGCGTGTGTCTCTATCCCGCTCCACCTCTTTAGGATGACAAAACCGACGTTGTTGTGAGCAGAGGCCATGGAGAAGAGGGACTTTTGCCTGCTGAGACGGAGAAGTCCGTCCACCAGCTGCTGTTTCTGAGTTCCAGAGTTGCCCAAATGGAAAGTCTTAGCCAGGGCTTTGAGTTCAGGGGCAGGCAGGAGATCCAAAGCCTCGCCCAAATCCTGCAGGTCGCTCTCTGTGGGTCGGGCAAACAAAGCAGAAATACAGCAAACTCTATGTTAGTTCCTGCCAGAAGGATTTGAGGTAAGTAGCCACCAAAAAGTCACAGTGGAACTCTGGGGATCACATACCTGACTGTAAGAAACCAGCTTGAACGAGCTCCTGAGCCACAGGCCCCAGGTCGCTGTCTATCTCCTCATAGTCCACCTTACTGACTTGGAGCCACTTCAGTTTTCTCTGAAAGAGTCTCACGTACAGTTTCTGCCCTTTGACTTTGGAAAGAAATAAAACAAAAACAAATGCATGCTGCATGTGAGACCACATTTTGCGTTTCTTATAAATAACCGCCTTCGTTGTGTTGTCGTTTACCTGACAGCCTTTCAAATGCATGTACATGAGACATATCGTGCTGGTCGAACAGCCGCCTGTCGTCCTCGTTCTCCATGACAGCCTGCAGCACGGTGCGGAAGTTGCGGAGGTAGTAGGGAAGACGTGGAAGCTGGGCACCGTTGGCCACCTGGTCACCGGCACCGGCCTCTGCCAGCGAGGCACTTTTATTATCTGCAGCATTTTCCCCACTTGACGTGGCGGCAGGACGAGAAGGCACCTCCGGTTTCATCTGATCTGCGTCTGCTTCCACTCTCTCACGAGACGACGTCTCCTCCGTCAATCTAGCTCGTCCCTCCTCCTTCTCGTGCTTTGCTCTTTTGCTAAGACTCAACCTCCTGCCAGTGGGGGCTTCCTTTTTTCTTTTTGACAGTTTCAGAGAGGAAGGATTCACCTCAGGAGTGATCTCCATTTGATCTGACTCGACTTTAGGATCAAGCCGATGCTTGGCCTCTGGACCTGACACATCTACAGCAGCATTTGGAAGGTTTGTGCTGTTTATCATGAGGTCAGCGACCCGAGAACAGTCCTTTTTGTCTTCTAATTCCTCAATCAGTTGATTCTCTTTCTGTGAGCTGCTGATCATCTCAGAGTTGATCTCCTTGCCAGTCTGTGCAGGTTTCCCTCCTGTCTGTGTCCTCTCTGGTGACGCCGTCCCACTTTTCCTCGACAACTTGGCAGAAAGGCTCCCCAGATCGATCGTTCTGACCACATTTTTATTGCACACCTCCCGTGGCGCCTGGTGAGAGCCGCTCTTTTTGAAATAGGGGCTGGTCTTGGTCTCCCCCTTCTCCTGGTTGGATCCGGAAGTCGGGGACTTCAGTGGGCTCCTAGTGGGTGACAGCTCCACGCCGTTGCTCGCTGACGGGGCGCTGCTGTCACTCCGCTCAAAATTCTGACACTCCACATCGATGTGCTCGTTGATCTTGAACCTCGGGACCAACTGGCCACACAGGGGGCAGGCCAGCTTGGCTGGAGGCTGGCTGCTGAAGAACGAGGTAATCGGAATCGTGTTGGACGCGGGTCCCGCGGTCCTCCCGGAGCTGACGCCGCCTTTCTTCTTGCCCCTGGACAGAGGTGTTCTTCTGCTGGGCTTGTCTTTGTCCATTCTGTCCGTCGTGGTGTTGGTTACCAGTCAGTAAGTCGGTGAGCAGCTCCTCTTGGCGGCATAGTCTGGAGAGCCTCACGGCGCCACAATGCTAACTAAGTTGAGATAATAACATTTCCGGGTTGAATAACGAATAGAACAGTCAACACAGTGTTCGAAAAACATCAGCAATCGTTATTATAAAAGTCAAAAACGGACCGAAATCTGGGCTATCACGCCGTGCGGCAACGTCACTTGAGGGCTGCAAGATGATAACAAATCCCGCTCCTCAGGCATGACTAGCAGATCACCAACTGCTGAAGAGGGGAGACTAATCGACTTCAATAGCATCGATTTGCCATCGTCCAGAGAAATTCTTTATTTGAGTATCAAATAAAAACATTAAATGAGTGTGTTTGTGTACCACAACATGGGCTTTATTTCCCCTAAGAATATTTTTCACGTGATGTTAATTATTGAATATTGCAATCCACAAACGAATTATTATTTCTCACGAATACTACACGATACTGTAATTATACTGAAGACGCAGTATTTCATTTATTTTTGTTTTATTTTTCTCAAATGATCTGGCTTCGTTACTGAAATAATACGTTTACGTGTTGACCAGCAGGGCAGTGAGCAGCACCAGTGGGCAATGGGCGCACGATGGGGAGCGTATTATTCTACACAGGTTCCTGGGCTGCTGTGCGGCTTTTATTCAAAAATCACCATTCCGGAGAGCGACCTGATCTGATGTGATCAGCGCACGGGGCGTTCTTGTTTTAGCAGTAGGACGGACGGCAAGACCGATGTCGGTGAGTTTCGCTCGGAATCATCTGATTATAAACGTGTCGGAGGGGGAAAACGAATCTTATTGAGATGTATCAGGGGCCTGTAAGGCATCCGACAACAATGCTGCCGGCGCTCGTCTGGTACAACATCAGCCCATTAAGTGGATGCCAGCACGGTGCAGTCCGTGCTTCCAATCAAGGTCGATGTGAATTGCGGGATATTGTTTTCTAAGATGTTGAATCCATCATCATGTGTGTGTGCATATGTGTGTGTGTGTGTGTGTGTGTGTGTGTGTGTGTGTGTGTGTGTGTGTGTGTGTGTGTGTGTGTGTGTGTGTGTGTGTGTGTGTGTGTTTATGTGTGTCTGTCTGTGTGTGCGTGACGGCAAGCAGGCAGCTCCATGACGGTCACAACATATCAGATTATCGTATCGATACTGCGAATGCGGCGTCCACTTTCCGGGGGGAAGGAAACCGAAGCGACCACAACATCCCCTCCTGCAGCTGCCGCACTAGTTCGGCGGATGTGGGGAAAAATTAAAAAAAAAATCGCACCGACATAACACGCCAAGGGCAGCAGCGCAGAATGCGTGCAAATCTCATTTGGAAAAAGCCAACACGCCCATAACGAGCTCTATTGTTTTTAATTGGCATTTCAGCACCATGGAGAGGTCACGATTAGGCCCCGCGTTTCATGTTGTGGGAAAAACGAGCGGGATTAATGCCATAATCCCGGAACCATCATCTGATCATCACAGTCGGATTATCTGCGTGTTTAGTGACCCAAATCACACCCAAAAGCACGAGACCAAAAAACAGCGCAATCAAGCTGTTTTAGCCTCGAGGACTAAATGGTTCCTGTCCCCGGGGACCACCAGACCACTTTGTCAAATGCGAATGCTGTCATATATTTAAAAAAAAACAAACAAAAAAAAAACAAAAACAAAAACAAAAATGAATTAATTAATTCACCTTTGCAACAGACTCATAGCAGCCTTTCCTTATTTCAGATGTGTAACTCGTCCAGATTAGATGTGTGACAGCAAAACGTTTGTTTGTTTCGACCTGGAGAATTCTGTCTATGAAAGCTGTTTGTTGGTACCATGGGTCTGTGCTGCCGTTAAATAATTGAAGGGCGGCAACTGTCATTTTGCTCCATGAGTCCACCAGCCAGTCCCCCTCAGTCCTGTGCATTCTTAATTCAAAGCATTAAACACAAACTGATAAGAATTGAAACAATTTCAAGAGAAAGACAGAGAACATCTTGTGCTTGAAAAGCACATCTGATTTTCCATCAGATGTGATTTTATTATTACTGAGCTGTCTTATTTGTGACTTGTCACCTAAGATAGGCTGTTGTGGTGTTGCGGTGCGATTCACATGTCAGTGGGATGATGTATACCGGCTCACAAATGGTTTCCTTCCAGGACCTATAGGACATGGATCATAAATCCCGTGGCTACACCATCCACATCAGATAAACGCTTTAAGGATGAGTTTGCATCTGTGAGTTTATTGTCATTGGAAAGGTTCTCAAGATTCTGTGTGAGAACATTTTCACGTGTGTCGGGTTGAAAGAGTTTTCTCTTCAAATCGGGGGATTAAAACAGATTAAAAAAAGAAAAAAAGAAGAACATTCATGGACTGGGAAGCTGTCCTTGCATCCTTGAAGCAAAACCGGACTTGATGTCACGTGTGTGATTAAAGTGGCACTGAAGTTTGATTTAATTATTGTACAATTATAGTCCAAATGTTTGTAGTAATACGAAACGGAATCAGCAGTGATGTGTGTTTGAAGGGCTTGGGAGATTTGTCATATTCTATTAACCTCCTTCCAACACAGCTGCTGTAACTTCTCCCTGGTATTTAATCAATTTGTGTACCTGTGGAAAGATCAAGGGCCATTGCCTGTTACAGTTATACATGGAATAATAAATACACTAATTGGATAGATTCAAAGAATGCAGTTCATCAAAAGAATAGAACAAAAACATGAATAGAAAAAAAATTATATGAAAGTACAAATACATCTGATTATTTATTTATTTATTTCAATGTTGTTTATGTCTCGATGTCTGCAGGGTTGAGAGTTGTGGTCCTGAAAGGCCAGTTATGGCTCATGGAAAGAGGCCAGGATCGATCTCCAAAACTCTGGCCCTGGACCCTCCACCGAGTCCCGCTGTGGCTGCAGGTGTGGCGACGCCGTCTCCTCTAAATGATGGCGAGAATGCCCAGCTGACCTCCCGGGCTGCTGCCAACCGCTACTGCACCGGCAGCGAGGCCAGCCAAGTGGAGGACATGGAGGACGCCTGCTCCGAGTACGACAACGTGGGCTCGGACGTGGAGCAGGACTACGACGAGGTGCTGCACCTGAACCGGGAGGGCGTGGTGGAGGGCCGGTACTACAAACAGTACCGTCCCGAGGAGGGCGGCTACGCGAAGCGCACCGATGGCGATGATGCGGGTGAGAACCAGGCGGCTCTCAGACCTCGGCACAGCTCCGAGGTGGGCGAAGGCTCCCAGCCGGATCCCAGACCCCACAGGGGCAGCCACTGCTCCAGGCCGCCCTGTGGCCCTGCTGCTGGCCTGGAAGCGCTGGATAAGGGCCAGGAGAACAGGTTCTTCTTCAGCGACGGCGAAGAGATAGAGGAGGTGCTGGATGGGGCCAAGTTCATCGAGGACCTGGAGGAGGTGGAGAGCGGTGCTCCAAGGCAGCGGGTCCTTTATCAGAGCAACGACAACAAGCAGATTAGAAAGGGTGGCGGGGAGAGGGAGAGGGTGGGCGACGCTGCCGTCGCGAGGCACCACGGTGTCCCAGCAAGCAGTAAGAAGCCCGAGTCCTCCCACCCCACGGCTTCAAAGGAGAAGGAGAGGCAGGGCAAGGGGCGAGGGAGGAGGGCGGCCGGGGAGGATGCGGCGCGCGGGGTCTCCGGGATCAAAGGGTGCCCGGGCAACGGCTTTGAACAGCGGCCAAAGGCACCGTCGAGGGAGGGCAAGAAGGCGGCAGCGAGGACCAAGATGAGGTCCGGCCCTGGCAGGCAGCAGCATCAGCAGCAGCAGCAGCCACCACAGCAGCAGCAGCAGCAGCAGCAGCAACAGCCACAGCAGCAGCAGCAGCAACAGCAGCAACAGCCACAGCAGCAGCAGCAACAACAGCAGCAGCAGCAGCCTCCTCCGCCGCACCGTCACGCCCACGCTCAGGCGCCTGTCAACAACCGGAAGGCCCGGCCTCCCAGAGAGGCTCCTCCTCCTCCCTGTGTTCCAAGACCCGCCCCCTCGGCGGCCACCGCCAACGCCGGCCTGGACTGTGACGACCCCCGGCCTGTCAAACCCCGGCAGTCTCCTCCTGAGAGGGCGGAGCCACAGAGGGAGTCTCCGGAGGATAGGCCAAGGCTGGAGGAGAGGCCACCACAGGAGAGCCAGGTGAAGAGAACACCATCCATCCATCCATCCATCTTCCAGACCCACTTCCTCCTGCACTCAGGGTTGTTGGGGGGGAGGGGGGGGTGTAAAAAGAACACATTCTGAGCAAAACTCTTCGCAGTCTGGTATCCAATCAGTTTCCTCTTCAGTGTAGCAAACCCAGGCAAGCTGCCCTGCATTGAACACTAAGCATCCCTTTATCATGCCAGCTGATTCTAGTTAGTCCAACTCTTGAAGCAGGTCCTCTACCTGAAGCCGTTTTTTCCCCCATCACCTCTGCCAACAAGGGAACGACTTCAGTTCGAGTTCTTCCCTCTGTCGTGCCTGGTTTTATCACAGGGACACTTGTTAGCGAATCATTACATGCTGAACCATCGTGTCCACATGCACAGGAATCCAATAAAAAAAAGTTTTTGTACGCAGCAGGAGGACATGAAGCCCAGCGCTGCTGCGGAACCTGACGCTGAGCTGCAGCTTCCTGACAGGCCTCAACCTCCGAGACCCGACCACATCCCCGCAAACCAGACTGACACACTGCAGGTCCATATTCTTCCTGCAATTCAGCCGTGTTTAACCTATAAAATCCTGTTTCCTCCTTCTCCATCTCTCATAGTTTGTCGTGAGTCATTTGTCTGATCAGTCTCCTCTGTTTCTAACACCATTTTTTTAAGAAGACGCAGGAGGCCGCTGCCTTCCCCAGCTTTGAGGACGGTAATCAGCTCACATTAAATGGTTGAATTATTATTTCTTTTGGACAATTTTTGACACACATGTGATCTCACAACGTGACCCCTTTCTCCAAACAGTTCCAGGTCCTTGTGAGCCTGAAGACCTGATCGACGGGATCATCTTTGCTGCTAACTACCTTGGCTGCACTCAGGTCCTGTCTGATAAAAACCCCTCCAAGTCCGTCCGCATGTCCCAGGCGCACGAAGCCATCGGCCGCATCAAGGTAATCGGGCCCCACGGCGTCTCCTGTTGCTGCCCCATCAGCATCTCAGTGATGTTTCTGAGTCCCGCTAATATTGCGACATGTTTGAGGGGGATTTTGGGAGGAGTTGTGTCGGGAAGACGCTCTTCAGTATCTGGTGTTGAACTCAATCTGGGATTCATGCCAGCGGATGAGTTTCCTTCTCAAGTCGTCGACGCGCCAACTGCTGAGTCCAAAAATCTTGGCCACGTTTGCAGTTTAAGTGTCCAAATTCGGGACTTTTGATATCACAGCGAAGCACTTTGTCGCTGGCAGAGCTTCGCAACTCCTCGTGTGGAGGTCAATTTGCATCTTGGTCGATGAAGGAGATCTTGCGGTGTGTGTGTGTGTGTGTGTGTGTGTGTGTGTGTGTGTGTGTGTGTGTGTGTGTGTGTGTGTGGCTGAAGTATTTATGGTAAGCTAAGGACTCAGTATATTTATAATCTTTTATGTATAAAAATTACTGCTACCATAAAAAAAAAATCCAAGTAAAGTGAAGAGTAAACTTCAAAAGTCAATTTTTTTTTTTTTAATATAAAACTCACTATACATTTTAAAGAAAATGCTTATTTATGGACTTCAATTGCACATTATTTACATCCACAACAACATTATGAGCAGTTCTCACCCGTCTGCAGCATAAATGAGATAATGACACATACTGACACAAGCGCATTTATCTCGTAGGTCATATCTTCAGCGTTTGCACTCTCTCACTCCTGTTGAAACACAGCTGACCCCTTACTATGCAGTTTGTGTCTGTCTCTCACCACAAGGTGGAGCTGTTGTTCTCGTTCATCTTCATCGCATCACAAAACAACAGTTTCTGCTCTAAAAACAAAAAACAAAAAAAACAAACAAAACCACTGTGCTGTTTTGAAGAGCCAGGACGAAGACGCCCAGATGATGACCGAGGTCGACCTCTTCATCTCCACCAAAGCTGTGAAGGTGCTGAACGCTGACACACAGGTCAGTGTCAGAGTTTCCTCCCCTCACCCCCGCCCGCCTACGGTGTGAGGTCACCGCCGTGAGGCCCAAATTGGCCGGATTAGCGGTGACATCAGCGGTGGGTGATGAGTGTAATTGTTTTTGCTCCGCAACGCAGGACACGATGATGGACAGTGCCTTGCGTACCATCTCCTACATCGCTGACATCGGCAGCATCGTGGTCCTGATGGCTCGCCAGCGCATGTCTCAGGCCTCGTCGGAGGATTTCCCAGAGTCCCCCGACTCCCCCGGTGAGGGGCCCAGCCAGTACAGAATGATCTGCTACGTGTTCGAGTCGGAGGATGTAAGTTTTACATTCAGAAGTTGTTCAGATTGTTGTTGTCATTCACAAAAAAAATCTTCTGCTGTGTGTTCATTAAAAACAGCTGTGATTTTCCTCACACCATGCCGTCGTGGACAATCCTTTTTGTGCTGAGTAGTTTCCCCCCCCCCCCCCCCCAAAACGCTGCCCTTCCCCCGACAGGCGCAGCTCATCGCACAGTCCATTGGCCAGGCCTTCAGCGTGGCCTACAGGGAGTTCCTGCGCGCCAACGGCATCAACCCCACCGACCTGAGCCAGAAGCAGTACAGTGACATCATCAACTCCCAGGAAATGTACCACGATGACCTCGTCCATTTCTCAAACTCAGACAACTGCAAAGAGGTGTGACACGTCTTTTTTTTGGTGGTGGTGGTGACCGGAAAAAAACACACACCTTCCATCCATCCATTTTCAATATCCGCTTATTCCTGAGCTCAGAGTCCTGGTGGTCTGCTGGAGCCTCTCCCAGCTGTCATAGAGTGAAGGCAGGGTGACACCCTGGACAAGTGTGGCCAGTTCATCACAGGGCCACATAGAGACAAACCAAGACATACAAGCAGTCGCACTCACGTACACACCTCTATGGAAAATTTCAAGTTTTCAATTCACCTCACATGCATGTTTTCAGACTGTGGGAGGAAGCTGGAGAACCCGGAGAGCAGTGTTGTTGGGATTACTCCATAAAAGTAGTCCAACGACTGAGTACTGATTATTCCTTTAAAAAGTAATCAATTACTAATTGTTTAAAAAAGTAATAAAAAATGAGAATGTCTTGTTTCCTGCACGTAACGTACAACGAACCTCAATATTCTTTGACTCAGTTGAGATGAACTCAACATAATGTTTGTGTTTCCAGCTACAAATGCAATTGCTGTTCTTTCGTTTGCCGCCGCCATGCTTGTTTTGGTGCGTCGTCCAATGCAATGACACTGCATCACCAATCTGCGACATCACTGTTTTTGGTTGTTTTTCTAAATTTCAGACATTTTGTGCATAATAACATATTTTTAGCTTGCAAAATATTTCATAAAAGTAATGGCATTGTTACTTGATAAAGTAATTATGATATAATTACCATTTTTGCCACAGTAATCCCGTTACATTACTCCATTACTAAAAAAAACAAAAGTAGTTTAATGACACTAGTGGATTACTTAGTAAGAGATTGCTCGCAAACACTGCCGGAGAGAACCCACTCAGAAACGGGGAGAACATGCAAACTCCACACAGAAAGGTCCTAGGCTCGGAATCGAACCCACAACCTTCTTGCTGTGAGGCGGCAGCGCTGACCGCTGCGCCGCCGCGCTTCCAGTTCAAAAGAAAAAGTTGTTGTTTTCTCTGTGCTTCTCCAGCTGTACGTGGAGAAGCAGAAGGGCGAGAGCCTGGGTGTGGTGATCGTGGAGTCCGGCTGGGGCTCCATCCTGCCCACCGTCATCCTGGCCAGCATGCTCAACAGCGGCCCGGCGGCTCGATCTGGGAAACTCAGCGTGGGCGACCAGATCATGTCCATCAACGACACCAGCTTGGTGGGGCTGCCGCTCGCCACCTGTCAGGGCATCATAAAGGTACAAAAAAAAGTCTATTCTATACAGCTGCATAATGACTCCTTCTGGTGCGTTTGTGTCAGCTGACTTACTTTATGGCAGGTCGTCAAGTACACGGAGAGAGAATGTCTTCCGTTTTTTCTACTTTTAACATCCCCTCCTTAAGAATGCCAGAAAGCTCACTCAGAAATGAGTGACCATCTGACTTCATAACTTAGCACTTCTCTCAAATCAAGGTTTAAGAATATAGGTGAACAATACAGAAACAAAAATTAAAAACTAAATGTAAAAACAATCTGCAAAGAAACGTATCAAGTTTCAGAAATAACACACAGTTTTCTTGTGCAGTGTGCTGTAAAGCCGAATTGGCAATATTTATGTCATCTAAATCTAACCTGGAGACGTGAGCTGACTTCTTGTTGCACACGTTGCTCCATCAGATTCACCGTGTGGCTGATTGGTAGCAGGTGTGCATGAGGTGATCAGCTGATCAGCTGCAGCTTCTCAGAAGATCTGCTGGCCCAATAGAATCCAGTTCAATAGGCCAATACAACAGAGCACAATGGACCCAGAACAACACGACAAAATAAGACAATAAGAAGAAAACAGAGATCCAATAATATCTCAAACACACAGACGCTGAGATCAAAAGGCGACCGGTAAAGTTACATTGCACTCATTCTGTTTGACCACCTCATTTTTCACTGGAAAGTAGAGCGTGCGGTGCTTCACCTGCACGCTAAATTTAGATGGCTTTGCAGCGCACGTGTGCCACCAGTTTAATCTGGATCTCGTTCCAGGGTCTGAAGAACCAGGTGAAGGTGAAACTGAGCATCGTGAGCTGCCCCCCGGTCACCACCGTCCTCATCAAGAGACCCGACCTCAAGTTCCAGCTGGGCTTCAGCGTGCAGAATGGCATTGTGGGTAACAGCCAATCAGTCTCAAACAAAAGCATGCTGATTACAGGCGGCAACTTTGCAACAAAAAAAAATCAATGTTTTTGCCATTTCTGACCTCAGATTTGCAGCTTGATGCGAGGCGGCATCGCCGAGCGAGGCGGCGTGCGTGTCGGACACAGGATCATCGAGATAAACGGCCAGAGTGTCGTTGCCATGGCTCACGAGAAGATCGTCCAGACTCTCTCCGTCTCAGTGGGCGAGGTAAGAGGCCAGTCCTTCAGTGACCGGTCAACCACACCCTTAAACCCGGCTGAAGAGCCTCGAGCGAGATCAGCTGGAGGTCTGTTGCAGTTTCTTTTTTTTTTTTTCTTTCCTTAAATCCAGTGCAGCCGACTCACAGGACTTTCAGCTGCTGAGGCTGATACTCTGTAGGACTTTCCACATGTTTGGAAGGTGATTAAAGAACAAGGCAGTCATGTGGTCACTAACCTGGAGGTATCGGTGCCCTTTGTGACATCGGAAAAGGAGAATTTCCAAAACTTTGTTGTTTTGGCTTAAAAATCGTCTTTTTTTTTTTTTAAACCACTGTTTGTCAAGTTTTCTGGCAGTTTGCAGCGAACATGAGTAGCCACACCAATCCGGAGGTCAGCTTGGCAATAAGGGGACAATCCCAATCCCAATGTCATTGTGTGCATGGTCCTCCAATGGCAATAAAAGATGCTACTACTACTACAAGAGGAAGTGACTCGTCAAGCTTTTTACAAAAGGACGCAAAATAAATCCACACCAGCTCCTTCACGGAGATTCAGCTGCTGTTGTACCTGCACAATACGTGGTGCTGATTCTCGCACTATTTGTCCCCACTGCTCAAATCCAATTTTGCTGTTTGACTATAAATCCCCCATTTATGCAACGCTAAGCCAATTTGCTGCAACTTTATAGTTAGTGCACATATAGTACACTGCACTTAATTTGGCCCGTCGCTCCCAGCAGAGCACAGAATCGACCTCAGCTGCAGACCGACTTCCTGCCTCTGCTGCATATGTAATATTATATAGTTTTGACAAAGTTGTGTCAGACTCTTGGATTAATTGTGTACAGTCTGGCAACTTTTCACGGTCACAGCACGGCGCGGACCTTCATCGAGGTCACATTACTTGTTACTTGTTGTTGTTGTAGTTACTTGATCTTGATATAATTACCAGTTTTGCCACAGTAATCACGTTACATTACTCTGTTTCTTAAAAAGTAGTTTAATTACAGTAGTGGATTACTTAGTAATAGATTACTTTGCAACACCGTATCACAATCATAAAAAATAAACAATCAAAACGACATGTGCTGTAAAAATATACAAATATCTATGTAGAAATAACAAAAAAATAAATTTCACAGATATATATATATATATATATATATATATATATATATATATATATATATATATATATATATTAAAGAATAAACATCGTCCAACATAAAATAGACAGCGCTGATGAATAATTAAAAGCTGCTCTCTGCTCCTGCTGACGCCGATCGTCTCTGTTCTTCTGCCAGATCAACATGAAGACGATGCCTGCCGTGATGTTCAGGCTGCTGACCGGGCAAGAGACGCCCATCTACATCTAGAGAGCCGTCACTGGGCAGGCTGCCGGCCGAACGACGAGCGGAGGAGTGGAAGGGTGGGGTGGTGGTGGTGGGGAGGGAGGGCTGCGACGCGGATAATTTATTTTTCTATCATTTATTTATCTATTTAGTTATTTATTTATTTTTTGCTGCCTCTCGTTGCAATGCTGTAAAGAACATCCGGTTCTTGTGTTCAGGTTTTTATCTCTGTCTTACTTTGTCATGATGGCCTTACAATGTGAACACTCTGTAGTACTGTACACACGTTTGCCCGGCGTCGAGGAGAAGTAGCTTTAAGGTCACGATTATTTTCCTACGGAGAGACAAAAAGAAAAAAAATGAGTACATTTATTTTTTATTTAAGTCATTTTTTTATAACGTGTGCGGAGTTCAAGATGTAACTTCTAATGTAAATACTTTGGACTACTCAAGGACTCGGTTTGGACAGGCCATGTTTCCCCCCTCCAGTGTATATGCATGTTATCATAAAGAGAACAACAACAACAACAACAACAACAACATTAACAACAACCGCAGCGGAGCACTGACTGATTGTCAAGGCGGCGCTGCAGCCGATGACAGTCGAGTGTTTTAACGGTACGATGTCACGCTGCACCGCCGCTCGGCCGCGTGTGTTACGGTGTTGCTGAAGGCCAAAGACACATCTGCCTTTCACAGACAAACAGTGTGGGTGACCCTCTGCCAAAGGCTACAGGGCAAGAATGTACCCAAATAGACATTACTGAATGAATGTAATGTTGCGACACGCAAAGAATATAATCTCACCACAAAAAAAAAACCCTTCTCGGTTCTTTGTCTTTCTTTTTTTAATATATGAAATTCAATCCTAAACCTACGTAGAATTTCTAAAAGCTTCTGTAGTGTAATCCATATAGTTTGGTAGCCAGCGTGAATGTTTAACCTAAATCCTTTAGATTTATTTCACACATCCATTTAAAAAAAAAAAAAAAAGCCTCCAGAAAGTGTTTATCTAGACATCTTCCAGGTTGGAAAATAACCTTTTTGTCACGCCCACATTTGAAATTGGCCACGTTCCTTTCTGCCTGCTACGCCAGGTAGCTACAGCTTGGAGTCGCCTCCTTTCGGCAGGCGACTCCCTGGTTAGCCAATATTCTCAGCAGTGTTTTGCTGAGTTATTGTCCTGTTAATCCTCCGTCATCTTCAGGGCGGCGAGCAACAATTGCCTCATCGCCACTGAAACCGAGCTGACTGCCGAATGGAATCCGTTGACAGATTGAAACGGCTTGAGACCAGAAAGACGGACAAGTGAGTTTTACCAGTTGAAATCTCAGGGGAAAAAAAAAGTCAAATGAATTTGTAATGAATTCAGTTCAGTTTGATCGGAGTGGTAACACAGTGTATGGATCCCATACGTTATTTATTGTGCACACAACTACTGCAGCATTACAACGACAGTTACAAATACACCTATTTACAGTAAAAGCACGTAAAAACACAGAACACTCGAAAAGTCTACGCAGTCAGACGATCTGTAGCATATTTGGCAACAACATCTTCAAGTATTGGCTAAAAGAAAAACGCTCCATGGTGGGGAAAACTGGAACATCCTCATAGATGAGTCTGAAACACAAAAGAAAAAAAAAATCCATTTAAAGAGAGGCCAAGGTTTGAACAACAGCTTCAGGACTCTTCTTTTCCCAATCCAAACATAGAAAAAAAAAAAAAAACATATGTTTTGCAAGAAGAAAGGTGCATTGTTCAGTTTTCCAGTGTTGGGATCTGCTCAAGGTTTCAGCCTTCTGAAAGACCGTTTCCTTCTGCTACTGTCACCTCAGTGAGAAGCAATGGTTTGATATGACACTGTTATAAATGTGCATCAGTTAGCTTTTCTAGTGCTGGGACGCCGCTAACTATTTTGGGCCCTGCGGCTAAAAATTGTTTCGCGGCCCCAAACTAAGTGTAACACTCAACTCACCGTAGCTGCTGGCTTCAGCGTCAGGGGTGATATCGTCACTCCGTCCAGGAAGACTGAGTTGAGGTATCCTTCCTCGTGTAAAGCACCCTCATCCTCGTAGCTGTCCACGCCGACGCTGAATGCCTCTTTTATCCTCTCGGGCATCAGAAAGTACAGTGTCACCACCGAGAGTCCAACGAGGGTGCACAGCACGCCTGAAAAACATTTTTTACATTCATAATAGATTTTTTTTTTTTTTTAAATGCATGATTTGGTGCAGCTCTGTTTGTTGTGTTTGCTGCTCGTCTCCACCTGTGGCCAGGGCCAGCCAGAAGGAGTGGCTGTAGTGGGCCTCAAATGAGCCGTTCCCCACGGAGAAGACACACCGCGGCACGTTCATGGTGATGGAGAAGGACGCCGCCGAGCAGAAGATGAAGGCGGCGGTGGCCAGCGTCATGTAGCCAGCGTACAGGACGACCGGCATGCAGAAGAGGATGTTGGCCAGAAGCCAGCAGCAAAACGCTGTCCTAGAGGAGCGGAGAGGTGGGGGGGGGGGGGTGTAAAACGGAGCAGTTTTATTAATTTCCACTCCGGTTCCTGCTTCCATTTCAGGCTGTGGTTATTGAACAGCGGCTTGGGAGAGATGAGGCAGGAAATGGATCTGCGACAGTAAGATGTCGTCTATGTTTCGCAAAGGTGACATGACCTTGGATTTGATGAGTCCTGCTCTTATTTTCATATGATATTTGTGTTTTTATTTCTTTCAGATTACTGTAAAGATAACTGGCAACAAATCACACCGCAGTGACGGTGTTTACCAGAGGGTGGCGGAGGCGTATCGTCCCGAGTGTCTGTACTGGTAGACGAGCCTGCAGGTGCTGCTCATGGTGAACTTCTCGGCCACGTAGAGGATGGGGTTGGGCAGACCTTTCTGCAGGGCCTCCTCGTACTCCTCCTCGATGGTGTCGTGCCAGCTGAACATCTCGTTGTAGTCGATGGTCTCGTTGAACTGGACCACTGGTTGGCCTTGGGGGGGGATCCAGACATTACAGGCCGGCCCTTAATAACATTGTTAAAAGGTGCATGAATCCTGAATGGGTTGCTGACCCAAGCACACACTTTAGGTATACATATATATATATATATATATATATATATATATACATATATATATATATATATATATATATATATGCATATATATGTGCATATACAGATACAGATATATACATAATATACATATTTACAAATACATGTACATATACAGTACATATATGTATCTGTATATATTTATGTATGTATATATATGCGGATACATATATGGATCAATATAGATATACAGCACAGGAACTAATTAATATTTGTGCAACATTATTTAGGGGGAACAAAAATGATCTGTATTGAAAAAAAAGCACGTTGCGTAGTTGTTTTGAAAAGTAAATTATCATTAAAAAAGTATTCAATTCAATTATCAGTTCTTGTCAACGACAGAAGAAAAATGTAACGCGTACAAATACAGCCGTGAGTCAAAGAGGACGCAGTAATACGACAAACCAAAACCACATGCACGCAGACACAAATTAAGCATGAGTCAGGCGCGCCAATCTGAAGCCCTTCAGTCAGAAAACCCAAAATTCTCCACACGCACACACGCACACACACACACACACACACATAACAACAGCATACAAACAGATAAACCAAACCAAAGTTAAAACAAGGGCACTGATGTCAGGGTGGAGTCGTGCTGTTGTTGCACTCACCCTTCAGCGTCACGTTAATGCCATACAGGCCGACGTGCAGGCCCACCTCGGCGCTGACCACGGCGTTGCTGAAGGACTTGTAGGTGGCATTAGTGGCGACCTTGGCTTCGGCCCAGTCGCAGGTGAAGTTGAGGGCTGCAGAAAGACAGACGGACAGACAGACAGACAGACGGGGAGGAGAGCTGTAGCAACCCAACTGTGATTTACCAGACTAACAGTGATCAAAATATTAAGTGCAAACTCACCCACAGTCACCACACCGACGAACAAGCTGATTATTATCCTGAACATCCAGAAAAGCCTCTGAGGGGAAAGAGCAGGAGTGAAATTTTAGGATCTCTTCTAAATTTAGATGGACAAGGTTTGCACCAGGACGCACGCTGCACGCTGCACGCTGCACTCACTGCTTTGCCCCGTATCCCAGGCAGGATGAGCAGCAGGCTGACGGCCAGCACCAGGAAGACCAGGATGATGGTGAGCAGGCGGCCGCTGAAGATGAAGGGGGTCCTTTGTAGGGGGTAGAACGGGTAAATGTCATCGTAGAAAGTCATCTTGCCGGCCAACCTTCCAGCACTAAACGGCACAAACAGAGGAGACAGTGTTACTGGGTGTCGGGCTTCTCGCTTTTCCCCCTGCAGGTGGAGGAAAGTGAGCAGCTCCGGTTCCCCGCTGGAAGATAACGGATTGGAATCAAAGCAAAGACTCGCACAAAAGGAGTGCAACGTGACCACATCTGCAAACGCAGTGCAAACAGCCCCATTTGAATGTGAATCAGGAGAAAAGGTTCAGGTCAAAACAGGTGAAAAGTTTGGAGGAGGGAGGGGGGGAGGGTGGGGGGTGTGGTGGTGTTAGTACTTACCTGAAAGTTTTCCCTGCAAGCACCGAGGAAGAGAGTGAAGGTGGAGGGGACGCCGCGCACCTCTTTTATACCACCTGTCCCCTTTGTGTGACTGAGGAGGAGGAGGAAAAGAAGGAGGATGTTGGAAGAGGAGGAGGTGGATGTGTGTTGCTAAAAGGGGGAGGACAAGAACAAAAGAGGTGTGATCCAGCCGAGGATGGCCGTCCCCCCGTTTGGGCAACTTTGTGAATCACGCTGTGCCACATGTAGCACCTCACCACATCCCTCAGCCTCCACTTGATGCTCCCGCACTGTATGGGCTGCACCACACCTCTGCCTCAGAGTACAGCAGGTAAGACCTTGCCTTCTATTAGTATTTATAATCTACCCAAACAGTCAAATGGGGAGAATATCTTTTAACCTTTGCTCTGCTACTTTTGAGCCTCACATGGGGAGGAACTCCAGAACACATGTGCTGCTGCTGCTGCCTTTTGCCTTTTGCCCCTCACAGTCAGTCACTTTGCTTTTTTTGAGGAGCCGAGAAGAATCTCTCGCATCAATGGATTTGCGTAAAAGGCTGTGGAGTGTGCGCGCGGCGGCCGCTCTGCTGCTCTGCCTCGGTCAATGTGAGTGAGTGGACTGACTGACTGACTGACGCGGAGCCTCTCGGCTCACGAGTCAGAAGTGGAGCCTTATTCAGGTGCGTGCGTGTATTTGTGTGTGTCTCTCTCTCACTCTCCCTCTCTGTGTGCGCGCGCGCTTGCGTGCTGACCAGGCTCCCGCGGTGAACTGAGCTGGGAGGCTCCTCGCTTCGACGGCTGGTACAACAGTCTGGGGTGTCCGAAGCGCGGGGCGGTCGGTGCGTAAAGTTATTTAAAAAAATAAAATAAAAAATAAAATACTTGTATCCATGTGCATTTAAACTCACTTGTACCGCGTCTGTCCCCGCGCAGGCTCCAGCCTCGTGCGCCTCGTGCCCGCGCGCTACTGGGACGGGGTCTACCTGCCGCTCCAGGAGCCGCTGCTGCCGAACCCCCGCAGGCTGAGCCGCGTGCTCACCGGCGGCGGTACTTCCGGTCTGCCCTCCGCGCGCAACCGGACGGTGCTCTCCCTCTTCTTTGGTACGGTGCAAAAAAAAACAACAAAAAATAAATAAAAATAGTTTTTCTCAGAACGACTGTGAACGTTGATGTGTGGCTGCATCATGTCGACGTGGTGTTTTAACCGGCATGCAAACGCAGATATTTCACGTGCAGGAATAAAAGCAAAACTTTAGTAGCACCTAGAACCGATAGCGCTAGAGGAGTGTGAGAGAATGTGACTTCTTGGTTATTAGACAGACATCCCCCTGTACTAACTCTGACTCTGGCTGTTATCTTCCAGGTTATCATGTTGCTTTTGAAGTCTCTGACTCCAGAACTCCAGGGTGTCCGCCCGAGTTCATGAACATCCCCGTTCCCAAAGGTGACCCCGTCTTTGACCCCCTGGCAACGGGGAAAGTTCTGCTGCCGTTCCAGAGAGGGCTGTCGGACAAGGTTTCCGGCCAGAGTCCCAGCAACCCTCGCATACAGGTACAGCAGCTACACAATGTGATGTCAGATGACGCATCACATGACTGCAGTGAAATAAGCTGAAGGTCTGATGCGACCTGTGCAGGTGAACCTGGTCACTTCCTGGATCGACGGCAGCTCCATCTATGGTCCTTCCACGTCCTGGTCCGACTCCCTGAGAAGCTTCTCCGGCGGCCGCTTGGTCTCAGGCTCTGAGTGGAACATGCCCAGTCGGGCAAGAGGACCAAGTTTTATGTGGAGCGCCGCCGACCCTTCAACTGGAGACCATGGACCTCAGGGCCTTTACGGTGAGAGTCGCGATAGGACTGATCTGTTGGCAGAGAGAATGTTTACAAGTTGGAGATTTGGATGTTTCTGTGATGGGTTGCTGAGATTTCAGGTTGGAGCATCGTGCAGATCCATCTTGAAAAACTCAACACTGGATATTTATAATCGATCATATTTATATTTGTCAGCGAGAGTGTTGACTAACAAAGTGACAAAGTGTGACTAAGCTGTTGCTGGTTTGCTGCTGCTGCAGCGTGGGTTCTGCAGTTTGGTCAGTTTTCACCAAAACCGGAGAGCATTTACTTCTGAAAAGAAGAGCAAACTTCAACATTATAAATGGCACACTTTTCTTTTTTTACCCCTTGACTGGCCTCATATGGTTAAGAATTTAGTTTGACGCCACAAAGCTTCATGGCCAGCCACCAGGTGGTGACGTACATTAAGTGTCTCACCACGTGCTCAAAAAAGAGTCCTGACACCAGAACCGCCTGGCTCTACAGACCTGATAGGCCACTTCAAATGTGACAGGCACACACTTTTTTTTTTTTTATCACTTCATTGTTTTTTTTCCCCACAAATGTTTTCTGTGGGCTTAAATTACACATCCAAATTTAGCCGCAATCAACTTACAGCATTTTCATTGACTCTGCATGGACAGACTAGAAGGTTTTACTCAAGATAAAAAAAAAAATAAAAAAAATGTGTTCTTTGCAGACTTGGCTGACTGCACCTTTAAACATCGAACCTGTCCTCCTCAACTGAGAGCGAGAATAAAAACAAAAAATAAACAAGGCGCACGGGAGGCCAATATTACTCCACACAGGCTTCCTGTGACAAGTGAAGTCAAGTGAAGCTCCGTCTCGCCACACGCACGGCTCTTTAATTATTGTGTAAACGCCTTGTCGCCCTGGCCGCGGTGAAATCCCTCTGTGTGTAGCTCAGAGGGCGCTGCGACGGTGTCATCAAGCATTGCCGCTTGTTTTCTGAAAGTCGCTTCGGCCTCCATCTGAGGCGGCGGCAGCGGTCGCGGAAGATCTCCCTCTTTTGTTCATGTCGTGTCGCAATGACCTTCAGAAACAAACAGGCAGATTATCTTTCATTAGCGGTGAGGAGGAGCTCATCAATCAATCAGTGCGACGGGGGTGTGACTTCCAGATGCTTCAGCGTGAAGATTTTTCACACAGGGTTGTAAACAGAGGGCTAAGCATGCTGCAGAGCTTAGTGGATAATTAATTTGCTCAAGGCTGTTTTTCTGCTGGAGTACAAGACAAAAAACAGGTTTGATATTGCATCATAAACATATATATCGTCAACAAAATTGTTAAAGAAATCTGCACGAGAGTTGTTGAAACATCTGTTTTGGGAAGTGTGCTGGTAAACAGCTTTATATGTTGTTTTGGTGATTAATTGGGGCATCTTTGAAAGTCTCAGTCTTTCGCAACGGAGTTTAGGCAAGTCGTAACGTATCTCCACACCATGACACACAAGCCAACTGGAGGATCCGACCAATTTGTTTTGGCAAGTATCACAAAACATCCAAACTTGTGGGTGGGGGATCTTTCGCAAATGTTGCATGAAATTAGATGCGTTCAGCTGAAGCAAACAAATAGCTCGCAGCAACTTCCCTGCAACACGTGTCCCATCTCCTCCGCAGTCTTGGGAAACGCCTGGGCCAATGAGAACATGTTCACGGCGGCAGAGGGGATTATCTGGTTTCGCTACCACAATTATGTCGCCTCCAGGCTGCGTGAGGAGCATCCAGGGTGGTCAGACGAGGCGCTGTTTCAAAACGCCAGGAAGACCGTGGTGGCCACATTCCAGGTGAGGAGGAGAAAATCCGCCTGCTGCGAGGGCGCTGCTGTAATTTGCACCCTGGCGGGGAGTGAGGTTGCGCCCGGTGGTCGTGATTTGACGGGCCAAATTGAGGGTTTTAAAGTCGGAGGGCGAGTGCATCATCCTGCAAGCCGGTTCGGGGAGCTGACCTCTGCAAGAGCTATACTTAGAGAAGGAGGGACATGTCAGAGGAAGAAGGAAAGCAAAGAAAGCAAAATCAATCTCATATTGGCCACTTTTAAAAACTTCCTGCAGCATTTTGGATTGTCACATCATCTCACCACAAACAAACTTGCAGATTTTTTTTTTTTTTTTTTTTTTTGCCACCCTTGCAGAACATCGCCCTCTATGAATGGCTGCCTGCAAACCTGGGAGACAAGAAGCTCCCTCCTTACGCAGGTAAGAACAGCCCCCCTGGCGCTCGTGTGCACGTGGTGTGACTGTGACAGGTAAATGCACCAGTGGCCACGAGCTGCGGTGAGGTGAGCAGCAGCAGCAGCAGCAGCAGACGTCGCCGGTGGGGGTGGACAAGTATGTGCTGGGTCAGCAGAAAACCTCACACTGAGCTTCTGAGCGCCGTCTGCTGAGTCGGCACCCGCTGGCCGAGGAAAGTGCGGAGGGCCTCTGGCCAGAGGAGCCCATCGCCTTAATGCTGCGCTTTTGTCGGCTAACTTTGACAACCTCCCCACACACAAACACACACACACACACACACACACACACACACACACACACGGTGACGGAGCGTGGCGCCCTGATGATGAATGGATAGTTTATATTTGCCGCTGATGTGTCACCCCGTCATTTCGCCTGCAGGTTACCAGAAGTTTGTGGATCCGGGGGTCTCTCCTGAGTTCCAGGCAGCAGCCATGAGATTTGGCATCACCATGGCCCCACCTGGTGTTTATATGAGGTACTGTTGGGGGAATCAGGGAAGAGCCTTTCAGTAAAGGGATGAGTTCGGCATTTTGGGAAATTGGCCTTTTGTCGTAGTCCCTATGGTCAAATGAGTTGGTGCATTTCCTTTATCAGTGAGGGCAGAGACTCCAGCTGGTGAATGGTACTGGTCCTCCTCTCTGAAATCTCATCAAATACACACTCCAACATTGTCCACAGCAAGTTGTGACCTGCACATTCACCACATGATGAAATGATAATAATATCACATCTTGAGATAAATTCAATGAATTCTTTCCAGTTAACTCTCAGGTTCATTCTCTCAATGCAAGACAGGCCGTTAAACTTTGTACTCCCTTTTGCCGTAAGTCAATTTTCTCTTATTTACAGTCATTATTTTGGAATTCACATTTTCATTGGGTAAAAAGTTTTAAGTCTTTAGTCCTGTCTAATACAACAAGACTCCATAGCTTCTACTTCATTATTTCACTTTCACTTTTACTCTTAGTTTTATACAGTTTTTTGTCTTATAATATGGTATTTGTATTATTGTTGTTTGAATTTTGAGTATTCTATTTTATCTTTATTTTTGGGGAGGTTTCCTTGAATAAGCCCATTTTGTGTTTTTTACCTCTTCAGCAATTTCTGTATAATTGTTTAAAAAAAAAAAAGAAAGAAAAAAAAAAGCTATGTATTGTCTCTATATTATGCTAAAAATAAATAAATAACTAAAATTCATAGCAAAAGCCGCTCCTCCCGTCATCAAAACAGTCCGTTTATTTGAGAAGAAACTGCCATGTGGTGGTGGCGGACTCTGCGGTGGACACTGATGACTACCTCAGTGCTAGTCATCAGTGTCCACCCAGACCCACAACCTGATTTATCGGAGCCAAAAACCGAGACAGTGACTACGGCGCCGTCTGAGGTGTCGCCGAGTGACTCCGGCCGGCGGTTCGCTCAAAAAAGCAGTTTCCACTATTGGCCTCATGTGTCGTAATGTCACACAATTATGCGTTATTATTTCACCGAGTGGCCAGCCTGCAGGTCACCGCTTGCCCAGCAGAGTGTTTTGGGAATTGTGTGATTGTGTGTTTGGTGAGTTTTGAGGGAGGGCGATCGCTAGCGTTCACCTCTCTCTCCCTCTCTCTCTCTCTCTCTCTCTCTCTCTCTCTTCCTCTCCACGCTGATAATTAAAGGGAATCTACCTGCTCACCTGACAACAGAGGTGATGGCAACGGGCCAAAATGTTGAACCATTCTTTCCAGGAGCTTTATGGTTGTTGCTGTTTCTTCCCTCCTGCAGAAACAGGTCCTGCCACTTTCGGGAGATTGCCAGTGCAGACGGCGGCTCGTCAGCTGCGCTTCGTCTCTGCAACAGCTTCTGGAAACGGCAGGTGGGGGGGAAAAAAAAAATCAGGAAGTGTCTTCATGTATCAACTACTGAAACCACACAGCAGTTTCTTTTGTTTATTAATTTTTGCATGCTTTTATTTTGTCAGGTTTTTTTTCAAAATATGGTAGCTGAGGAGACAAGATGATCTTAATATAAAGATATTATGCACCGTATTTTTTTTTTTTAATTTCTAGTAATTCATCTTGGTTGTTGATCCTCTCCAGAGTGACAGCATGAGGACTGGCCTGGATGTGGACGAACTCATTATGGGCATGGCCTCCCAGATAGCAGAGAGAGAAGATCACATCGTCGTAGAGGACCTGAGAGGTGCCGGACCAGTTTAATGCAGCAGTTCTTTCCTCCTTTGAGTCATTTCTTTTAGAAAATAAAAATAAATAGCAGATTTACACACCAGGGAACCAACTGGTGGAAATATAACATTTAAATTGAAAATATTTGAGAAATAGCAAGACATTTTCACTGCTACTATGTCCTTCCTCCGTGTCAGACTTCATGTACGGCCCTCTGAGGTTCACTCGCACCGACCTGGTGGCCATGACCATCCAAAGAGGACGAGACTTTGGCCTGAGAAGTTACACCGAGGTCAGGAAAAGTCTGAATCTTCCTCCTGTCACCACGTTCCGAGACATCAACCCAGAGCTCAGCAGCACCAACCCGCAGGTAGAACCAGGCCAAGAGAACCCAGGACTGAGGGATCTGCTTTAAGCTCCTCTGACTATGTGTGTGTGTTTGTGTGTGTGTGTCTCCCTCACAGCTGCTGCGTGACCTTGAGGAGCTGTACGACGGCGACGTCTCCAAACTGGAGCTCTTCCCCGGGGGGCTGCTGGAGTCGCTGGACGGGCCCGGCCCGGTTTTCTCGGCCGTCATCCTGGACCAGTTTGAGCGCACCAGGAACGGAGACCGCTTCTGGTTCGAGAACAGACAGAGCGGGTGAGTCGCTCCCCGACCATGATCCACGGATCACGCTCGGCCTCCTCCTTGGCCCGCTGTCTGACCTACTGCGTTGTGTTCCGCCAGTCTGTTCAGCGAGCGGGAGATCCGGGAGATCCGCGGCATGACCTTCCACGACGTCCTGGTTGCAGTCACCAGCGCTGAGGCTGCCGACTTGCAGCAGGAAGTGTTTTTCTGGAGAGATGGTAATTGTCTAGAGCTGAAAGGAAAGGAGGAGGGGCTTACAGGGTCACGTGGTGAGGAAGTGGTTTAAAGGTTGATCTCCGGGGGTTCCAGGTGACCCCTGTGCTCAGCCCACACAGCTGAACGAGTCCATGCTGCAGCCCTGCACTAACGCCACCCAACTTCACTACTTTGACGGGAGCAAAGTCGGATTTGGCATCTTCATCGTCGTGTTGTTCCTCTTTCCTGTTGGTCAGTGTCAAACAAGAATGCTAATATGAGCCATCAGTGACTCTGTTGTAAAATATTATCTCTGTCTGTCTTTTTGTTTTTCCTTCTGCAGTCAGTCTGTTGGTTGCCTACATGGTGGCTTGTCTCCGGAAACACAGATACAGGAAGTTCCAGAGGAGGAGAAAAGCAGGGACCCGGAACGATGGGCCGGCTGTGGGGATCAGCGGTATGAAATCTTCAGCAGAAATATCCTGTACAATAATAATAATGATAAATTTTATTTGTATTGCACCTTTCTTAACATAGTTGCATACACAGCCATAAAAATACAGTTACAGCAACAATAGCACAACGTTAAGAAAACAACAAAAAATAGTCAGTAAATACAGAAGGAGAAATAAGAGCATAGATGGACCAGACTGCTACTTTGTAAAAATAGGTTTTTAAAAGAGATTAACAAAACAACATTGCCAAATTTCACAGTAGTCTCAATTATTGGGCGTGAGTGGCTGTGATGTTCTGCTACACCAGCAGCTGTTGACGGAGAGGCAGACACTGTTCTTGGCTTTAAAAAAAAAAAATTGAGGATATTTAAACACAAAAAGCATTTTATTCGCACATTGTACAAAGAGGAAGGACTCTTCAGCTGATTAAATGATACAGTGCTCGGCCAGGTTCTACCCAGACTGTTTACGCCACATCCATAATCTCCTTCTCTCTCTCATCTCATTTGATTTTTTTTTTCTCCTCTCATCACAATTTTCCAGCTTCGGAGTGGCAGGGCCATAAGAAACCTCTGCTTCCTGTCAGCTTGGAGTTTGTCGAGAAGAGTAGGCTGCGGGTCTCGGACCCGTCCGGCTCGACTCTCCGCTGCCTCAACCTGGACAACCAGGGCTCGCTGGACGTCGTCCTCTCCGACAACCGTCAGCACAGAGCGCTGCTGCTCAAAGTGTCCAAGGAGTACGACCTGGTGAGGCTGGAGGGTTTAAAGCCTCTTGTAGATTTTAAAAATTCCCTTATTAAAACTACATTTACAGCTTCCTGGACTCCAGTGGTTTGGCCTCACATGATTAATTATGCAAGAAGCTACTAAAGGCAGCATATCTGGCACAGTGGGTTTTTTTTAATTTTTTTTTTAACCTTTTTGAGCCAACTGCTCAACAGCTGGGGCTGTTTAGATGCACACAAAGCTGATCTCCTGGCAGGAATTGAGGGAGGAAACGAGGCTTCTGTTCCTTTTAAAACACAGTCACTCCACAATGGAATGTCATTATTTTTTTGAGACCAATTCAGTGAAATTGCATAATTTTGCTGCACAGTGTTGTTGGAATTAGTCCATAAAAGTAATCCAAATACTGATTACTGATTACTCCTTAAAAAAATTATCAAATTATTTCTTTAACTACTTTGTTTAAGTAAATAAATTACTAATTACTTTAGTTAAAAAATAAATAAAGTAACAGTTGAGAACATCTTGTTTCCTGCACATAACGTACAACAAACCACAATATTCTTTGGTGTAGACGAGATGAACTTAAAATCATGTGTGTATTTCCAGCTATCAAACGCAATGGCTGCTTTTTCTTTTGCCGCCGCCACGCTTGTTTTGGTGCGTCGTTGCGTATATCAATGACGTTGCATTCACGGCTGCATCATCAAGCTGCGACATCGTTGTGTTCTGTTGTTTTTCTAAATTTCAGACATTTTGTGGTTAATGAGACATTTTTAGCTTGCAAAATATTTCAGAAAAGTAATGAAATCCTTACTTGATAAAATAATTATGATATAATTACCAGTTTTGCCAAAGTAATCCCACTGCATCACTCTGTTACTATAAAAGTGGTTTAATTACAGTAGTGGATTACTTAGTAATAGATTACTCGCCAGTACTAGCTGCGGCACAGTGGTTGAAAAACACTGATCTAACAAACTGGAGAAGGCAAAGTAAACAACTGTTTGCTTTTTTGTTTTATTTATAAGATTTCACGGGCAGTAAAACAACAGTAAAGTGGGTTTTGCGTGAGATGAGACATCTTCATCCTCATCCTCTCTCTCCGCCACCTGCAGGTGCTCTTCTTCTACGACGAGTGCGGCCGCGCGCCGTTCGTCCGGCACCTGCGGCAGGCGGCGAGCGACCTCGGCCGGGGGATGAGGGTGACGGAGATGAGGGAGGAGGAGCTGCTGAGGGAGGCCACCACCAGGGAGCAGCGCGCTCAGATCGTGGAGACCTTCATCCGACACGCTTTCTCCAAGGTACAGTCAGCGGCCTTTCAACCTGCAAAAAAAGCGCCATCAGTGAGCTCTGACTTCCAGCCGGAGGGACAAATTGCGGGCCGTCACGCTTCTAATAACTGCAGTTATTAACAGCTGGAGGCGACGATGATGAGTCACGTGTGGCAATGCTGTCCAATCTCTGGCTTAGGTCCTGGAAATAGACAAGTGTGACGCCGGCAATCTGAGCGGCGTCTCCAGGAGGAAAGCCCGCGAGGTGCTGCGGTGTGAGCTCACGGCCGCCGAGTTTGCCGACGCCCTGGGCCTCAAGTCCGACTCCTTGTTCGTGGACTCCATGTTCTCATTGGCTGACAAGGACGGGAACGGCTACCTGTCCTTCCAGGAGTTCCTGGACGTGATCGTCATCTTCATGAAAGGTGAGGGCGACGACCCTAAATTGGTAATTCCAAAATGAAAAAACTCTGAAACCGAAATAATTTACGAGGAGGACTGGCTGCAAGGTGATCTCAGCCGCCTTCCTTCAAAGGTTGGCTGCATGATATGCTGGTTGTTTTTTTTTTTATTAAAGTTGGAAAAAATTAGATTTAACCTTAGGGGTTGCTCCAGAAACGTTTATTCCCACTGGTAATGACTGCTACACAATTAAAAACTAGTTATAGGATGAAATTGTCAATTTAAAAAGTTTTACATAATTAAAGGGAATAAAGGAAATGGTTTTAAAGTGTTCCCATGGGATTAATGTTCTCAATCAGGGTCCCCTGAGGAAAAATCCATGCTGATGTTCACCATGAACGATATCGGTGGCACCGGCTCGCTGTCCAGGGAGGAGTTTGCCAGGATGCTCCGGTTTGAGCAGTTTCCTTTGCTTTTATTTTCTTTTTCCTCTTCATGGCTGCATCTGATTGACTCCTGTTCAACACCCTTCCACCGCCATGCTCTTCTCCTCTGATGTGCGGCAGGTCTTTCATTGAAATCTCCAACTGCAATCTGTCGAAGAGCCAGGCGGAGGACGGCATCGAGGCCATGATGCAGGCGGCCGGCTTCGGCGACAAGGAGAGGATAACGTGGGAGGACTTCCACTTCCTACTGCAGGACCACGAGAAGGAGCTGCAGTTCGCTCAACTCAACGTCAAAGGTTTGCTCAGAAGAAAACAGCAGACGGATACAGAAATTTTCAGAAAGGAGAATTTAATTTGGGGGTTTGTGTGTGTGTGTGTGTGTGTGTGTGTGTGTGTGTGTGTGTGTGTGTGTGTGTGTGTGTGTGTGTGTGGGTGGGTGATTGTGTGTGTGTGCAGGCATGGAGAAACAGGGGAAGAAGCGTCTGAGTCGGGACCAAAGGGTCTCCTTCATCTCTCCAGCAAACAGGTCAGAAAGCAGGAAGCTGAGTCTGATCTGCTCCACCGACACCAGTGGGAACCACTTGAACTCTTTCACTTGTTTGTATCCAGCAAACAGCCACTTTATTAGGTGCACCAGTTCAATCGCTTGTCAATGCAAATGTCAGCCAGCGGTGCGGTGGCGAGTACATTCAGGCGTGTTGGGCCTGGGAGCTCAAAGAAATGTCCAGTCTGGGCCTCTGAAATTGGATTCATGTGTACTCATCAGCAATTCCCGCTGTGATGCTGTTGGTTGTCTTCTCGGCCGCTCTCTGTGACAAATGAACCTCAGACGCCACAGCCTGGCTGAGCTTCCTTTGCTCACTACGCTCGTCCGTCGCACTATGTGGCAAAACTCAGATCTCAGGTTGGTTTCTAGAACCACGGCAGTCACTTCGCTCTCGTTGAACGGCCTCAGCAGATCTCAGTCCACTAGATTGTCTGGGATGTGGTGAAAACGTCCGACCAACCTGACACGTGCGAGGTGTACCCAACAAAGCGGCCAACTGGTATGACCGGCGTTGAGCCTGTTTGTTTGTTTTGCCCTCAGCTTCAACAAGACGGAGGGGCAGGATGTGCGCAGAAGGAAAAAGTAGGTGGCAGCAAACGACAAAAGTTCTTAGTTTGCCTCCACAACATAAAAGCTCAAACTCACCCTTCGCACATTCCAGGCTGAGCGTCAGAGCTCCGAACGTGTACGTGAATCCCAAACGGGAGCAGTATGAGAGGAACCCGCTCTGGCAGAAGGTCCAGCACTTCAAACGCTTCATCGAGAACTACCGCCGCCACATCGTCTGCTTCATTGTGGTCTACGCCGTCACCGCCGGCCTCTGCCTGGAGAGATGCTACTGTAGGTGGAGGTTGCTCCTACTCCTCCTGCACGTCCTCCTCCTCAACCTCCTCCTCAACCTCTTCCTCCTCCTCTTTTTCCTCTTTCTCCTCCTCATTCTCCACCTCCACCACCTCTTCCACTTCCTCCAATTCCTTCTCCTCCTCCTCCACCTCCTTCTCTTCCTCCTCCTCAACTTCCACCTCCTCCACTTCCTTCTCCTCCTCCTCCACCTCCTTCACTTCCTCCTCCTCCCCTACTTCCACCTCCTCCGCTTCCTCCTTCACCTCTTCCATTTCCTCCTCCACCTCCACCACTTCCATCTCCTCCTCCTCTTCCTCCACCACCTTCTTCTCCTTCACCTCCACTTCCTCCACCTCCTCCTCCTAATCCACTTCCTCCTTCTCCCCCTCCACCACCTCTTCTTCCTCTCCCTCCTCCTCTATCTCCTCCTCCTCAACCTCCTCCTCCTCCTCAGCGTCCAGCCTCTCACTCTGCTGCTGCTTTGTGTCTTCAGACTACCGCTTCCAGGCCGAGGCTACGGGCCTCCCCAGGATGTCGCTGGTGGGCGTGGCCGTCTCTCGGGGCACCGCCGCCTCCATCTCCTTCCTCTTCCCCTACATGCTCCTCACCGTGTGCCGCAACCTCATCACGCTGTGCCGTGAGACCTTCCTCAACCGCTACATCCCCTTCGACGCCGCCATCGACTTCCACCGCTTCATGGCCATGACTGCCGTCCTCCTGTCAGGTGGGGGCGGAGCCACCGGGGGGGAGGGGGGGGGGTTTGATGGCAGAAGTCGTGACCTCACTCACTCACTCCTGTCCCTGCTGTGCAGTGATCCACAGCCTGGGCCACGTGGTCAACGTCTACGTCTTCTCCGTCAGCGACCTCAGCATCCTGGCCTGCCTCTTCCCCAGGGTCTTCTTCAACAACGGGTGAGCTTCCTGAGTTCTAGCAGATATTTGCAGAAGGCTGTCATTATCTGGAGGAGCTGACGATGCCGTTTTTTGCAGGTCTGAACTCCCCATGAAGTGGACGTGGTGGTTCTTTGAAACCATCCCAGGTATGACAGGAAAGGAGGCTGATTTTCAGATCAACATGAGAACCTGCAAGCTCCTGTAGATGGAACATATGATTCACCTCACATGTTCTTTGGGTTTAGAGCCTACGGAAAACATACGGAAAATTTATTGATTAATGATGATTTGGTGATTGGACAAAGCTGCTCTTTGTCGCCTTCCAAGTTAGCAGCAGCTTCTTCCTGAAAAGAAGTTGATTGGCAGCAACTCTGCTGCTTTCAATGACCTCTGACACCAGAAGCACTGTTGTTTTATCGTCTCCCTGTCTGTTTTCCAGGAGTGACAGGCATCCTGCTACTCTTCACCTTCGCCTTTATGTACGTTTTCGCCTCCCACTATTTCCGTCACATCAGCTTCCGTGGATTTTGGATCACTCATTACCTCTACGTGGTCGTGTACGCTCTGGTGAGCGACTCTTCTCACCCAGGCACTGATACGGCTCCTGAAGCAAGTCTAACTCTGTCTGGTTTTTGTTTTTCTTCCCCTCACACAGACGGTCATTCACGGCAGTTACGCTCTGATACAAGAGCCCCGTTTCTACGTCTATCTCATCCCACCCGGGCTGCTCTTCCTGCTGGACAAACTCATCAGCCTGAGCAGGAAGAAGGTGGAGATCCCGGTGCTGCGAGCTGAGCTGCTGCCTTCAGGTGACATCTCCCAGAATTTTTACAAAGCCTTGATGTTATTTCTTTCCCTTTGTCGTCACTGAAATTGTTTGTGTTCACATCCTCGTCTTCCCTCTTTGCAGGTGTGACACATCTGGAGTTCAAGAGGCCGCAGGGCTTTGCCTACCGTTCGGGCCAGTGGGTCCGCATAGCATGCCTTCGCCTGGGCACAGACGAGTACCACCCCTTCACGCTGACCTCGGCCCCCCACGAGGAGACCTTGAGCCTGCACATCCGGGCCGTGGGGCCGTGGACCAGCCAGCTGCGGGAGCTCTACACCGAGGAAAGCCTGCTGGAGCTGGGAGCCTATCCCAAGGTTCGAGTGGTGTGATTTTTCTGTCCAGGACGGGTTTAAAACGTCCGTTTTATGTCCATATGGAGGATATTTATTCTTCTTTTTAATTTTTATTTTTACATGATTAATTATCCATAGTTGCAGATGTTTTTAGAGAGTGTTTACAGTCTCCTGAATTTAGTATGTTGATTAGTTTGCTGCTGAAACTGAGGATTGTATGATGATATTACATAACATTAGAATATTGAACCATCAAGTCTGTTTCTTACTACTTCTCACTGCATGCATCTGCTTCCATCCGACAGCTCTACCTGGACGGCCCGTTCGGCGAAGGCCACCAGGAGTGGACCGACTATGAAGTTTCGGTTCTGGTGGGCGGAGGAATCGGCGTCACACCTTTCACCTCCATCCTCAAGGACCTGGTCTTCAAATCCTGCATCAAGTCCAGGATTCAGTGCAAAAAGGTGCTGAAAGTTTAGCAGTGATGGTCTATCTATCTATCTATCTATCTATCTATCTATCTATCTATCTATCTATCTATCTATCTATCTATCCATCTATCCATCTATCTATCCATCTATCTATCTATCTACCTATCGTTTGTTGTTCGAAGGTCTACTTCATCTGGGTGACACGGACGCAGCGGCAGTTCGAGTGGGTGTCGGACATCATCAGGGAGGTGGAGGAGATGGACACCCAGGAGCTGGTCTCGGTCCACACCTACATCACCCAGGTGGCCGAGAAGTTCGACCTCCGCACCACCATGCTGGTGAGGTCACTATGCTCAGCCAAACAATAGTTTTTTTTAATTTAAATATATAAATAAATAAATAAATAAAATCGTCCTATTGCCAGTAGGTGGCACCATTATTCCCATCACGTCTTGCTTTGTGTGCAGCCAATCTTCTGATGAATGAACCAACTGATTCATTCATGAATTGATTGATTGGTTAATGCATTAGTTTCCAAATGTGCATACATAATTATCCATAAAGGCAGAAATAATAAAGATTTGCAAGAGCAAATAAATTGTGTAAAATCAAACGTTTAATCCATTTAATGTGGAATGCTTATAATTATCATACTTACTATAACTTTCTGGAAAGCGAATCAGGAGCTAGTCTTGAAAGGATCTGAAGAGGTGATTCCTTGTGTTGTGTCCGGCTGTTCCCCCTCCTGGCTGTCCTTGCTGGCAGTACGTGTGCGAGCGCCACTTCCAGAAGGTTTGGAACCGGAGCCTCTTCACCGGCCTGCGGTCCGTCACCCACTTTGGCCGTCCACCTTTTGTCTCTTTCTTCAGCTCACTGCAGGAGGTCCACCCCACGGTACAACAACCGCCCTTATCTTCATCTGGGGGGGGACTGCAAAATATTAGTCAATTCTTTCTTCTACTTTTATTGTAAGGTGGGTAAAATCGGAGTATTCAGCTGCGGACCACCTGGACTGACCAAGAACGTGGAGAAGGCCTGCCAGAAGATGAACAAGAGGGACCAGGCCCACTTCATTCATCACTATGAGAACTTTTAAGGTGTCCTCGCGACATGAGGGACGTGAGTTAATAGGCAGCAGTCACCTTGAAATGTATTCTCACACCGAATCACAAAAATATTGCTAAGCATTTATGTACACATGTATGTATATACATACATATGTACATATATATACACATATACATATACATATATATCTGTGTGTGTGTGTGTGTATAGACAGTGCACATATATACACATACACACACATATATACATACACACACACACACACACACACATATAATGTACATATATACATATACGTACATACATACATGTATACCCCATTATACCCCATATATACCCCCATTGTTTATGAAGCCAGGTTGAAAATGTCTTGTTGTCTTACGTACTCTGTGCATTCTCTGTCTTTTCTATCACGCAATGTTAGATATTTTACTCTATGCTTCTGTCAGTCAAGGGCTGAAACTTTTATAAAATATCTCAGAAAAATACTGAATTTATGATGGACATGTAAATGTAATGTATTGCTGATTTAATGTAATACTTTTGTTGGGGCTTCTGGAAACACTAAAATGGGAAAGCAAAGGGAAGATTCCCAAATGAAAGGTGTGCGACGCCGCGGCAGTGAGGTCAGATGTTGTAGTCTTTTGTTGTAGGTCATGTGATTATGTAAGGACACGTGCGCCGCTGTTGGCTCCTTCTGTCCGACTCACAAAGTCACACTTGAATGGAGCCAAACTCCAAAATGTGATTTGTTGGTTGAGTGAGAGCCAGCCTCCACCCAGAAATAACAAGTAAAAAAAAAAAAAATAAATCAGGCTTTGCCTCAGGGAGTTGAATTAATATGAGGGAACGTGGTAGCTTCTATTTCTGTTCTTCTTTTTCTCTTTTTTTTTTGAAAATGTCTTTGGTATTTGTTTATTAAAGTGACATGCTCTTACACACTCCTGAAACGATAATTGGTTTCATTATCATGTGCACTACAACAGGTGCACATGCGCGCGCGCGGGCGGGCGCACGCACACACACACACACACACACACACACACACACACACACACGCTTGACCGAATCACATGCTATACCTAAGCCTTTGCCACCTTCACTCCCTCGGCAGAGTCACATCTCCAGCTTGACAGCGTTTGGCTGCAGTCAAGAAACAAGGAAGTTGTTGTACGACACCTGGTTAGCTATTGTGCACAATAGTGGGGTTCATATTAATTCATATTATTCATATTTATCACCAGCAGGATAATTGTATTAAAGAAAAATGTTTTCTACGGTCCATAATTTTATACCCAGAAAAACTGTAGATGTGAAGCAAACAGCACATTTAGCCCTTTGTTTACAGTCTCCTGCTAAAAAAAAAAAAAAATTGATTTCAGCTACTTGGACCTTCCACGTGTTGTGACAAAAACAAGGTGGTTTCAAAGGGTGCAGCCAACATGTGGGATGTCACCAACATGCGAGGTTGTATCAGAGTGATAACAACACCTTTTATGACGTCATAAAGGGCTTCGGTGCTATAAAGGACCCCCGGAAAAGTAGAGCAAGCAAACTAGTCAAGGTTTGAAAAAATGATGGAGAAAACTGGCTGGGCGTAGATGACAAACGCCAAAATGCCTGCTGTGCAAAAGGTCAACGTGTGTGGATTTTTGTTTGTCCTCTCCCGACAAGCTGCTGGACAAGCTGCTAGTGAATCCAGGCAGGATGAAAGCGCTCGGTCGAGGGGCTGATAGCCGACATCGAACCACGTCTGAGGATTCCCGCTGAGCCTACGAGGCTGAGCCAGCATTGTGCCGTGATGACAATAAGCGTGCTAACATTAGGATAATGACTCTGCTGATTGGCTTCTTTCCTCGCTTTTGAAATCCACGCTTTACTTGGTTGCTTCCCAACCGTGCCGGCGTTGATCAAATGGCTCCCTCTTCTGGAGACAGCGGGACATCTTTTTACACCTGCAGCACAGGAGACTCAAGGTCACGCGGGTTTGTAGCTGCATTAAATGTATACAGTATATACGAATAGGTTTCCAGAGGAGTGCATTAGGACAACCCCACCACCACCACCACCCTCTACCCGGCCACCCTCCCTTAAATGCCCTTGTTCCAATCTATTATATGCTAATGTCTCTCTCCTCGGTCTGAGGCGGCGAGGAGGAGGAGGAGATGAAGGCAATCTACCGGGTCAGTGCTCCCCACATAATGTTTTAATCTTGCTCTAATCAGGTGTCACATTCACAGCAATAAACGGGAAGGAGAGTTTTTGGAGTCGCTCAGTGGCTTGATGAGTTGCTCCAGTGGAGCGACCGGCCGCCGGGGTGCCTTCCTAAAGGTACATTCGGCTGCGTTTTGTGGTTTTTAAGAGTTTTTTTTTTTTTTTTTTAAAGATGTGCCGTGGATTCATTTATTTTCTTGTATTGTTTTTATTTACGACTAGAATAAGCTAACTTGGTTGGAACTGTTTTGTTGTCATTTTGACACATTACAAAGAGCCGTTGAATAATATTTGGAAAGAAGAGGTCCTTCCAAAGAAAAACCACAACATCAAGCCCTCTGTCTGTTATATTCAAAATTGACCAATCAGGTGACTTGCAGCTAGCTTAGCCTGTGGTGAGCCAGTATTCACTGTTTCTTTCCTGAGTGAAGCCAAAACATCTTTTACACTGAGGAAAGGCCTTCAGAGATGTTTTTCTGTCCTTTCAATGCAAAAAAAAAAAAAAACACCATCCGGTTCTGATGAAACTGCTTCCATTGCAGCATTCATGCCCATCTCTTCATTAGCAGCCGTGCTTGCAGTCACTTCTCTGTTCCTCCTCCTTCTTCTTCTCCTCCTCCTCCTGGGGCTCTTGAGGCCACCTGGCAGCCTCGCTTCTTGCTTTTGTCACGAGTAAAAGGACGCTGATTGGTTATGTAACGCCACGACCGTTTAAGGCCTATAGACTGAAGTGCGATGGATGCACGAGACTATGTTTTGTTTTTTTTTTATTTCAGATGTCAGCGATGCAGCTGCCTCGCAGGGACGAGAATAGCAGAAGAATGGACTGCAATGTGTGCGATGCGACTTTTTCTAAATCATCCTTCAGCAGCAGACAGTCAGACAAACAGGGACGGGCGGCTGAGCCAGATAGACGGATTTTTAATGAGGGGCGACTTAAGAAGCTGCAATTTTTTATCTTTTCCAAGAGGACAAGCAAAATTATGTAAAATATGATGAGGATGTCTGAGCGGTGCGGAGCACTTTGGTGTACTTAAGAGTCTGATAATCTTCTTAGAGTCGCTAAGTACCCAGCTAGGAAGCAGCCAGCGTCCAGATTGTCTCTTCCCGCCCCAGATAAACCACTCAGACAACAACAAAGCCAGCCTCGAGGAACTATGCGGCATGGTGGTTCCCCTGGCGTGAACTATGCACCTTCCCTCCGTCGGAAATTGCATTGACCGAGCCGTGGAAGAAGTTCTGGTGTCTCTCCTCAAGCTGAAGATGTTTGGCAGCGGCACCAGGCGCTGGTTCGTCAGGAGGCAGAAGAGGCAGCAGCATCAGAAGCAGCAGCAGCATCAGAGGACCGGCCGCAGGCCCTTCACCAGGAAGAGGAAGAGATGGGAGGCCAGGATCCTCAAGCAGCACCGGCAGAAGATCCTGAGCGAGCTGGACGTGGGCGCCGTGCTGCCCCACCTGGTGTACGACAAGGTGTTCTCCCTGGGCGAGTACAAGGAGATCCTGTCGCAGGAGAGCAGCAAGATGCGCACCGAGGTCTTCCTGGACCGACTGTCCTCCAAGGGGCCGAGTGCCTTCTGCTCCTTCTGCTCCGTCCTGGAGGAAGTGTGTCCCCACCTGCTGACCTCCTTTCTGCTTGATGGAGAAGGTAGAGCTGCTCCCCTTAGGGAAGATTACCACTAAAACAGGATCAGTGCTTTTTTTCTGTGTATGTGTGAGTGTGTGTACAAAAATATTTTCCCCTGCAAGCGCTGCATTTCATTTACGTCAGAAAGCAGAACCTCTCTGACCCGCCCAAAAAACAACAACATCCAGGGAAGAAAACTGCTTTGCAGTAAGTCAGCGCCTCAGACTAAGAGCCCGCAAAAATAGCTTCTTAAATCTGGATGGCTGAAGGGATTAGCAAGCCGCCAACTAGCCTCTGACAACATATGGCACCAACGTGGCTGCTGCGGTCTCTATCTGCGGCGCGCTGCTCTAAATCAATATACCTACATTTACATAAAACCCAGGATGTAGTCAAGACGGGTTAGCAAAAAAAAAAAAAAAAACAACTTGAATTTCACAGCTCAGCGAGTGCGCACGCTTAATCTGTGGCTAATATCCCAGCGCTTGTCCATCCTGCTGCCTGCTCATCAGCCCAGAAGTGCAATAAATCCCAAACTGCAGCTACTCAGAAATAATAATAAAGTTAATCCTCCTCCACAGATGGTGCGCCGGGTCAGCGCAGGAAAGGGGGCCTCACGGTGCCGCCCAACAGTCCTGGAGAGCCGGCACACTGCCCTCCGCCCATGTACACCGACCCTCTGTTCGACTCTAGGTGAGAGCTGCTCTGCATCTTGTTAACGTTAACCTGGAGAAAAAAAAACATTATTTTCACCCGTACAGTTAAATCCTTACAGCGAAATCGTAACAAGGGGAGCGTGGGCCTTCTATAGCACCATATAGCTCTTGTAAGGTTCCTCTGCCATGGCAACTGTCCTGAGACCAGTGAGCTGGCTGACCGCGCTCGATGAGTTGAGGCAAGGGGCAAGAAGCAAGAGTGTTGCTGTAAAGTGACGTCGGATTCTCGAGGGTGCTGGGCAGGCGACCAAAGATAAATAGTCCAATTAGCAGGCCAGCACGGAGTTCCGTGTGAATGGCCCGGCTGCCGTTCTAACAATGACTTGTTATTGAAGATGATTTTCAAGGTGTTATTTCAGCATTGAAAAACCAGTCTTGCATTAAAACAGGAAATTTGCTGTTTTAAAGGGTTTGTTTGTGTCGGTCTGGTAATGTCTACACTCAAGTTCACCGTCCTGAACACGCTCCTCGTTGAGATTTTAGGCTCATTGGCAAATGGAATGTCAAAGTATTTTTACATCATCGCAGTGTCAAACATTTATTGTTTGTGCATGATTCACTGGGCTGTGGCCTTAATTCAAAAGGACAGAATCATTTACCACCTGTGTACCCTTTTTATATTGTCTAATAGTCTTTGTGTCAAAAACACCAAATCAAAACATATGTTAATATTGTGTAACATCAAATATGTTTTAATAGGGTTTGTGCCTCTCTGAAATCCTTCCATGGCTGCAACTTTCTCACCCATTGCTGTTGCTGCACGAGCATCGGTGGCCCGGTGGACGTTTTTGTGGGGATGCGCAGACGACGCCTTTCGGTCCCGTTGATTAGATCCATCTCACCACCATGTGCAGATTCAGCAGAATCTGGTCAGCATGCTTGACGATACACTGGCCTTGATATTGATTGAATTATTTTTTCCTGTAAATGCATGGAAAAGGGGAAAGAAAGGCTCATCAATCATTTTACTCCATTTTAAAGGGCAAGTTGCGCTGTTGTAAAACCCGGCCATCACAGTCGGAATGCCGAGAACAAGGAGGCTAATTTTCATCCTTCTTGCAGCGTACACATTTATACACGCAAACACCACAATACCCATAATTGAGATCCTGTCTTATTTCATGTCTAGAGGGTTCTTGGGTTTCCTGTGTGTGTCTTCTGGTTGTGTTTGGAGGAATGGGGACGTGGTGATGGTGATGATGGTGGTGATGGTGGTGGTGGTGGTGGTGGTGGTGGATGTGTCACCTGAAGCGACCGCACACAGGAAATGACATCCCTCCCTGAATGTTAAGGAGGCCTTTTTTTAATATATGACAGCCAAGTCAGCATGGAAACAGCCCTTCCAATGGCGTGCCACTGGGCACTGACACACACACACGCACGCACGCACGCACGCACACACGCACCAAGACAGGCTGACAGCAACACACCAAAACACACACACACACACACACACACACCACATAAAACAACGTGGCAGCACATGCAGTGCGAAGGTTGACAGAGCTTCAGAAGAAGAAGATGCATCTCGCTAGCCAGGCCACGTAAGTCCTCTTCAAAATGTCATTCCACACTCACATGATTTGCCTGTTTGGTTTTTTTTTTTTGTTCTGTGCGCGCGCGAGAGCAGCTGTGTTTTGTGGCGACGATTGTGATTCTTCGTCTCCGTCATGCCGGCTGCCACATAAAAGGCGCAACTTGTGGGCGGATGCCTTGTGTTTTTTGTGGCGTGCGCTTCTTGAATTCCGGTCTCGTGCTTGCGATTCAAGGGGGCAAATCAGGTGTCAGGAAAGGCTGTGTGTGTATCGAAATACCAAAAAAAAAAAAAAAAAAAAACAAAACAGCGCAATCTTTTGTTTATTCACTCTCGGGAGAAGTAGGACACAACTGCGCCTGCAGTCATGGATGCTTGGCTTCAGAAATTTGTGTGCCAGCCAGCGTGTGTCCCTGCGTGACAGAGTGGATGAAGCGCATCCTCAGCCGTTGCTCGGCATCAGCGCGGCGGCGGCGGCGGCGGCAGTGGCGACCTGGGAATGTCTTCACCCGTGGTCAGCTCGTGTTGCGTTATCGCGGGCCCTCACTCTGATTGGCGGCAGGCAGGAGGATTGATTGTCAGCTCTAGCTGCTCGCGATGACGTTGTGTTTGTTAGCTTTGCCTTTTTTTGGCGCGTTTGCCTGTGGCCGCTGTCCAAACTGGCTGAGAGTGAACATGCAGCTGGTGATCACGTCTCAGGGCTGCCGCTGCTGCTGCTGCTGCTGCTGCTGCTGCTGCTGCTGCTGCTGCTGCTTTCAAACGGTGCACGAAGCGCCTCTGCAATAGCTGCAAGAGTGGAAAAAAGAATAACGAATCATGTCACGCTAGTGGCAGACCGAACATTTCACCAAATCGTTTCGATTTATTTCTTAATCCATCAGGGAAAGAGTCCATCTCAGAAAGTTGTTACCTTGTGTCCATCGCCTTCCTTTGAAGCAAACCAGTCAGATTTGTTTCTGCTAGCTTGAACCTGCTATTGCACCGTTGCAGCATCTGCACTAATCTGTTTAGCCACAGCTCGGTTCGCAGTCACTTCCTGTAGGCCTTCTTCTGGGGTTTTTAATGTTTTCTCTCGGCCGCTTCTGAACTAAAAGCACCATAGGAGCAACTGGAAATGCTCTCCACTGGCCGTCCAGCGGCGTATGAAGCTCAGCGTCCACTCTGCGTCAATTTTTACCCATTTATCTAACAAACAGTCCAAACTGGTCATGCTAAACGCAATAAGTACCTCACCGTCGCTGAGTCTCATTCTCGCAACAGCGACAAGCCACTTTCCCCCCAGAGGGGAACGTAGCAGGCATGTGCTCCGATCCGTGGCCTTATATGTATGTGCAAGGCTGCAGCGATGATGTAAGTCGCCGTGCCTTCATCCATAAGTGGAGAAAATGAGATGCTGGCAGGTTGAGAGGGAGGTGGTGGTAGTGGGGGTAGGAGGAGAGGAGAGCAGAGGAGAGCAGAGGAGAGGAGAGATTAGCTGGAGCTGCGAGGTTACGCTTCTCTGTGCTGATGACTCACCTCGCAGCACATGAGAGAGAAAGCACTGCGACAGCACTGAGGTGTGACTGTGTGTGTGTGTGTGTGTGTGTGTGTGTGTGTGTGTGTGCGCCTGTGCCTGTGCCTGTGTGTGTGTGTGTGTGTCGCACGTGCGTGTGCTCCATTACTGCTGCTGGTGCAGTGCATTTATGTGGAGGAGGACTTCCTCTTGTGAACTTCTCCTCTTTTGTTTGGCGCAAAAGTCATAAATCACGGCGCTACAGCCGTAGTGGCTCTCAGGCCTCGGCTCCAGGTTTGTCCCCTCGGGGGGGCGACGGGGGAGCAGCAGCCAACAACCCGGCTTTGATTTTTGCAGAATAAAGTGGTCAAGAGGAGGCCCGAGGACACGAGCGAAAGAAGGGCATCTCCGTCTGTCCTATTTATTTATTTTTACTGGTTAAATTTGCACTGGCTGCACGCGCACGCTTTGATGTGAGAAGTGGCAGGCGGCTGGCTGCTCGTGTGAGAAGGCTGCTGATGCTCGGAGGCTTGCGTGCAGAGGAGATGCAAGCGGAGGGATGCCAACGTGAAATCAAAGCGCTGCAGTGTACTGTGCACAAGCTTTTTTCTTTCTCTTTCCTCGCTCTCTGCAGCGGGCTTCAAGCAGCCGCCGCTGACCCAATGCTGCCTCCGCGCTTCCCCAGTGACACACTACTGGTTCCAGTTCACGGTGCCTCTAATGTGTGTGCAAATCATGGCCGAGTGCGGTCGAGACTGGCGGGGTGGGGGGGAATTGGTCGAGCCTGCGTCCGTTGCAGTTTCTTCATCCCCTAATGGCCACGGTGTCTTACACCCTCGATAATGATGATGTGCGCTGCCGGACGAATCGGGGGATCTCTCTGAATGGCGCCCCAGTCGATGGGAGGTGACAGAGTGTGTCGCTGGTGGAGCGCAGAGATGATTCCATTAATGGCGCGGACTTGAATGGGGAAGGCTACAAACAGGAAGTGGTGACGTCACCGACGGGATGCAGCTGCAGCCAAGACTGATGGATGATATCTGAGAAAACAAAAACGAGACAAATCATCATTAATCCAAAGACATGTCAGTCGAGAGTCTGGGAATAGGAATCTTGGAAAGGAAAATACAAACGAAAATGTATTATGCTGATGAATGGCTGGATGTCTTCATTGGTTTAAGGTGCAAAAATTTAAAAAACAAAAGCGTTAATATCTCTCTGCTGTGTAATATTCGTCCTTCCTGCCCCACAGTGCGTGGCCAAAAACAGATGCTTGTAGGTTCATAGTTTTTTTTTCTTTGTAAAATAATAATTCTTTCAAGGATAACGCAGAATTTGACGTTCACATAGTATTTTCTCCTTCAATAGGAATAAAAGGAAGGTGGAAAAAATAACTACGCTTGAGCATTTCACAATTTTTTTGTCACTGAATGTGACTCACACTCTTGTGTTGCATTCACGATTCTTTTGATTGTCTTATGGTGATTATCATTATGTTCATTTTCAAACATTTGATTCATTTTTCATTTGTAGCTTCTCAGCAGCAGGTGCTGCATGAAAGATGTTGGAGGGTTTTTTTTTTTATTCCTTTTTTTTTTTTTGGACATATGAGCACAAAGTGAATTTAGGTCCATTGATGCCTGAAGGCTTTCTGGCCTTTAGTCACCCAGAAGTAACGACCACAACCACAAAAGGAACTGTTTTGCATTTCAGACAAGGCCTGATGCTCATTTGTGTTATAAAAGGCTCCATTGTAAGTCTGCTGATTTCTGAAGAACCTTGACCTTCACTATTTAAATCATGCACCATTAATGATTAAACGCCTCACTGGTTTTGTGAAATCTCTTTTATTTCGTTTTTGACTATGTTTAAAGAGATAAGTATCTCTTTGAAAAGTATTTTGGCTGAGCTGCAAAACATATTCAGGCTCTCAGAAACCAGTCGAGTTGCCTTCACTCAGCCCTGTGAGGCTGCACGGCGACCGGCTCTGTAATCAGTCCATCTTTTTGGAGGGAGGCCTCCTGCGCTCGCCACTCATCATCTCTGTGTAAGCCGGTCTGGTGGGTCGAGAGTGAGAGAGGGAGACGTGCCCTCGTCTCACCGCTCAGGTGAGAAGGTGTCTCACCTCCGCTGCGACTCCAAAGTCTAGACTAATGGACTTACACCCCGAGGCTTAGCGCGCCACCGGCGTGTCAGCCTAATGACTGCGAAGCAGCCCGAGCCGCTGCACGACTAGCCGGGTGGCGTGGGCCCAGCTCGCAGGGGGCGGAGCCAAGAAGGTCAACAAACCAAGTCTGCATGCTGAGTAACGCATGTAGCAGCAGGCAGGACTGTGAAACATAGAGACAAGCAACCATTCACACTGACACTTACACCTCGGGCTAGTTTAGAGACCCCAGTTTGCCTCACACTTTTTTTGGACCGCGCAAGGAATTCGGAGAACAAGGAGAGAACCAGTATCAATCGATCGTCCAATATTCCGTTGTTTTTGCATATGCAATTTGATTTTCTATTTTATTTTTTCTCAAAAGATGAAAAAAAAAAAAACCTCTGGAGATCGAAAAAAACAAAATCTTCTTTACTGCAAAGAAGAAGATTGCAGTCTTGAGAACAGAATGAGAACAGTGAACGTTGAGATGATGGAGGACGCCGGAGGGAGACGCATGAGTTCTAAAAACACATCCATGACCTCCCTATTAGACCTTGAGTGAACAAGCTGTAAATATCTGGAAGATGCAGCAGGCCGTGTTACACCATCAGCGCACAACTCTAAATGCACGACGTATGGATGGACGAATGGTACGAATGTTGAGGTACTCGGTTTGTATCTGCCACGATGCTCCGGCAACGTTCCATCCTCAACACGCCGACTCTGCATCTGGCTCACTGTCTGTACCTGTCACATGGATTTGTAAATCGTGGAGCAACTCGCGATGCCGTTGTGCCAAGGTTGCTCGCCTGCCAAGCAACCGAGTGACTGGAATCAAAGTGCAAAGTCTGCTGCAAGTTGACCTTAGAAGTACCAGAGGGCGACGGTGAGTGCAGCCAGCCCTGCTACAGACAATTAGCGCAGAGGAGCACTTCTATCAGAAGTAGAGGGCGTTTGTTTTGTTTTTTACATTAGAAGAAGAATGTCCCCCACAATGGAGGAGGAGGAGGAGGAGGAGGAGGAGGAAGAAGAAGAAGAAGAAGAAGAAGAAGAAGAAGAAGAAGACCCGGCAGCACGCAAGGCTTTTCTGAGCATGAAATATGTTTCAAACCCTTTCCCCACCGGCTTTTGCCCCGAGTTTAATAAAAACACTGCGGCACATTGGAGCTGGAAATGGGGGCAGTGACACACAGCTAACGTTGGCCCCGAGCGCTAAAAGGAAGCCTGGAGCTGTTAGCATCTGGCACGACTGGCCACAAGCAATCTGAATGGACCAGTCGGAGGGTCCGTCCATTCACCTGGAACCAGTTTGGCTTTTAAAGGAGCCTTTCTCTTGTACAGTGCAGCGGGAAGGGTAGCAAATGAATAAAATCCATTGCTCTTTTTCGATATCCACATATCCACGGAGTCCTCCCTTTTATTTATTTATTTTTCATGTGAGCATATTGCAAAAACAGAATGCCCCCCCAGACCCCCCCGGAGGGAAGCCCCTCGATTTTTCTTGCCATACGCCCCTGCAAATCACCCCCGCTTGAGGAAGCGCTGAGCGCGAGGAGCCGCTACACCGGAAACAACCGAAAATTCAAAGACAAACCGCAAACTTCCCAACCAGATGCTACAACCGAGATCCTACCTCACCTCCCCCTCTGCCTCCTCCTCCTCCTCCTCCTCCTCCCCCTCCCCCTTCTCCCACCTCCTCCCCTCTCTGTCTACGCTGTACACTCTCTCCACCTCTCTCTCACACACACATACACACACACGGACGCCTGGACGCTGCAGCGTTTTTTAGGAGTGTTTTCAGCCCCGGCTCGGAGGAAGGAGGCGGTGGAGGAGGAGGCGGAGGTGGAGGAGGAGGAGGAGGAGAGGAACCATGTCCACATCCTGACCTTATTTTTTTCCCCCATTTTATTTCCTCCCCCTTTTTTTACCGCTCTCTCGCTCTCTCACTCACTCTCTCTCTCTTTTTAAATCAAAATCAAAACACCAAACCCGCGCGACTGCACATCGAATGGATCGGCGGCCGTCGGTCGAGCGCTAGTCGCGCGGGCGGGAGGAGAGTGCGCGCTGCCGGAGTGTCATTGCAGACATGGGTCGCGGCGGCTCGGCACCTTTCCTCCAGCTCCTCGGGGAGTGTTTCCGCCGTCAGTCCTTCAGCGCTGGAAATGGCGATGCGATGCTGAGCGAGAGAGAAGACGCAGCGGAGGCAGCGGATGCCAGGGACTAACTACTAGAGAGAGAGAGAGAGACATAGGGAGAGAGGGAGAGAGGGAGAGAAAGAGAGGGAGAGAGAGAGAGGGGGGGAGAGAGAGAGAGAGAGACACGACAGGATCAACCTGCAGCCTTTTTCTCTGCTACGGGGCTCGGATATCTCGGTATCTCGGAGGCGGACGGTGGTACCATGGTGAATTACCAGAAATACATCACTGTGATGCAGCTGGCTCTCGGGGTGACCGCCGTCAACAAAGAACACTGTCTTCCGCCCAGGAAGCGTATGTGGTGAGTCTCTCGGCTGCGGACCTCGATGATGATGATGATGATGATGATGATGATGATGATGATGATGGTGGTGGTGGTGGTGGTGGTGGAAATGATGCGGGTTGGGGGTGATGGTAAAATGTGTAGGGGGGGGGAGGTTTGGGGGGGGTTGAAGCTTCGTTGCTCGCTGCCTCCCACGTCAAGCAGCGAGCGGGTCACGGAGCCACGCTGCGCCTCGCGCACCCCTCCTCTTCCTCCTCCTCTTCATCTCCTCCTCCTGCTGCTCCTGCTGCTAAAACAAAAAAGAAGCCATGACATAACATTCACCACCCCCCACCCCCCCATCTCAGCATCTGCAGCCGGTCTGCACCATGTTGCAACCGTCCATCCCTGTGTGTCCAGTACATGCTAAGACTGGGGGTGGGGAGGGGGCAACGCTGGGAGTTTTGCCAGGCGTCTTCCCTTTGCCCCCCCCACCCCCTCCAATCCCTTTTTGTCCGTCCTGCATCACTTTGAAAAGTTCATTGCGCACACGCGCGGCCGCGGTGATGTAATAGCCCCATTATGGCTCATTTGCGTTCAACTTCTCGCTCACGGTCGGCGTTTCGGAGGCCTCGGATTCACTTGGACTACAAATGGGGGACTGGGGGGGGGTATCACCATGTGCTCCAACCATCGCGGCTTCCATCCCACCAGGACCCCCCCCCCCCCAGCCACCTCACCACCGCTGCCTCGCAGACCTAATAAAGGTGTTTTTTAACCAGATAAAGTGGACTTGAATGTGTCCTGTGTGTCGCTCTGTCCTGCTCTGCACCCTCCGGGCCTCCGCTGTGCATCTCTGCCTCTTCATTAAACATTTCCAGCATCTCAGCACATGTGTGTTTGTGTCTGTCTGTGTGTTTTCTTGTGTGTCCGTCCACCTGCTCCGTGTCCGTGTCCTCATTCCTCTGCCACATCTCTGTCTTCTCATCACTTGCTGTACTAGCAGCAGCAGCGGCAACTCTGTCACTTCTTTTTCCCTCCTACTACTTTTGGGGATACTGTGTGTGTGTGTGTGTGTGTGTGTGTGTGTGTGTGCGTGGGGCACAGTACCCCCTCCACCTGCCCACCCACTCACCACCGCCGCCGCCGCCGACGCTAATTACAGCCGGATTACCATCTTGTTTGAAAGAAAAGGCGGTTAATTAGGAGTTAATAGGCTCAATGGCACTCTCATCGCAAAGTGTCCCGCGCCAACCCGGAATGCGTCGCCGGTTGTGGATCGTTTAGCCACATAATGCAGTTACGCCAGCTCGGCTCCGGCGAGAGGCTCCACCATTGTCGTCACTTCGCTAAGGCCCAAACATTTGCTGAACTGTCGACCGCAGCAAGGGAAGAAAGGGGGAAAAGGAAGAAAAAAAAAATTGCAAACGAGCAGGAAGTTTTTCAGCTGTTGTGAGGTTTTGCGTTGGTGATGTCAGAGCGCTCGCTCACCTCACCTCAGCAGGGGGTCACGCTCGCTCGCGCGGTGGTGCCTCTTGTTTTGCCATATTCCTTAGTCATCCTTCTTATTAGCCTAATTGCCCCCCCGCCGCCTGTCGCCACCTCACCGTCACCCCAGGGGCATTGTGGGTGAGTCCGCCGATACAAAAGACTCCTTTCATGTTGTCTTTTTCTGTTATTGTTAAGCGTAATCTCGCATCTTTAGATTTTTTTAAGGGGCCTTTTTTTGTCCCAACTGGTGAAGAAAAGGTCAAGAGTTGGTGCCCCTGGGCTCTGACCTCGTTAAATGAGATTTGTTTTCCCATATGTGGGCAAAAGGACAAAGGCCAGGCCACTGTGAGCTGAAGCCCAATCTGCCCTGGGAATAATTAGTTAACGAATTTGGTTTGTTTGCCTCTAAATGTGGACGCACACAACCAGTGAATTTGACTTTTCTTTTCATTTTGAAAATGTCAAACAATTCAACGAATGCGTGTTTCCACTGACTCTGTTTTTATTAGACGGAAAGAATCGCACGAGTTCAAAGACTTTGGGACCAAATCCCAAAAGAAAAGTAATTTTACTGATCATAACCAATATTCTCGTATTCTATTTTTTTTGCAACCGTTTACATTCAGTTTTTTAGCCTTTGCCTTTGCGAAGATGTTCAACATCAGTGGAACTACTGCTTAGAACATTCTGAGCTGCGTCTCCAGAATAACAACGGTTCCAAGAACAAGCAGGAAATACAATAAATGCTCTTGCCACTCTAATTTAGTTTAATGGCAAAGTGTTATGTCACTCTGTAGCGTCTCAAACAATGCCTTGATAACTACATCATCATAGACTTATCATCCCAAATCCTTGCTGGTCATCATTGACGTGCCACTGATTAAACAAATCAGTCGTTCCAGTCGCTGGAACCGTAAAAATGGTTCACTTCTTTTACTTGAATGATTGTCAGATGTAGTCATAGATTTAAAGGTGCCACGTTTCCTGGAGAAGCAGAGAACAATGAATTATATATATATGTTAAAAAAGAAAACAACTCATTTAGCCCTCTGTTTACAACCTCCTGCTACAAACAAATTCAGTACCACAGGTGGTGGGACAGTCATGGATTGGTAAGTCACATTCCTTGTGTCAGACAGGAGGATCTTTTTTTAATACTCATGGTATATATTGTAGCGTCACAGAAGCCCCATTTTGACACCTCATGAATCACAAAGACAGAAGAAAAAAAAAAACAGTTTTTTCATCACCGAGATCCATGCGTGTTGTTAGTGTTAACCTTGGCCCGTGTCATTCTTCATCGTCTCTCTTTTTTTGGACAAAGACGCCGCATCGATCCTCATCGAGTCGACCTTTTGCATCAGCGCCGCCTCCTCGCGCTCAGAGGTGTGTAAATGAACACAAGTGGGGTTCAAAACTGCAGAATTTGCTGTGCTATTCATCCACCATGTTCATCTCAGTCATCTAGAATCACGCGTCACACAGGATGTGACATCACATGATGTGCGCCAGCCCTCCTGCCCTCGTCAGAACAACAACAAATAAATAGACGCAGAACATTAGCAGCGCCGTCGCTCCACTTGTTTTTGTTCGACGACGAGCGTGCGGAGGCAGCGACGGCAACTCTCTAAATTAGATTTAGCCTTTGCAAGCAGATGTTCCTCTTGCCTGCAGTTTAATAAACCATTCAGCCCAGCACACAGCCAACAATTAGCATTAACCTGGCTTAATGAACTTTACACTCTGTTGCAGGCCTGTAGGGCTAATACAACAAGTCTATTGTTTATGTAACCTTTCCATATTTTTTTAAAATTATTTTTAGCCTGAACCACCCGAAAAGAAAAAAAAAATCAGGCACCCAGAAAAGGCTGCAGAGAAAACGGTTGTGTTGATTTACACTGTGTGTCTTTGGGGCTGCGTGAGTCCTTTTTTCAAAATCTTTTTTCGTTTTTATAGCCTAAAATTCTGTGTGCGTGTAGGGTTTTTCCCCCTGTTAAGTGTATTTCAGCGGCGGCCAAGATGAGAGGAATGAAGCATAACATTGCCTATTGAGCTGCTGATTAAGCAGCATCCATTATTGCGGGAGCTAATCGTACCTGATGGCTCCTTCAGGCAGACTGACGGAGGCGGAACAGAGGAACAACATCAAGTCCTGCAAGTGATTAATGTCTGTGTGTGTGTGTGTGTGTGTGTGTGTGTGTGCGCGCGTGTGTGTGCGTCTCTCGTCCTTCCTTTCTAACAACAGCAGGCATCTGTTTGACCTTAGCTTATCTGAGAACTACATTAGCACAGTGTGTAGTGTAGTAGTAGAGAGTTGCATGCAGGGAAAGGTGAAGGGGGAGGGTGGACCCAGCCAGGGTTTTTTTTTGTTTTGTTCTTGTTTTACGCTGATGCAAGAGGCTTCAGCAAATCATGGAGCACCATCAACGTCGTCATCCAATGCTCACACTCTACGGTATATCTGTATAATATAGCTGTCCTGACACGTTATGGACTTATTTAAATGATCTACATGTATGTATATTTGTTTAGATATATACAGTATTACAGTATATATATATATATATATATATATGCATATATGCATACACACACACACAGATTGATATGTATATTTATATATATATATGTACACACAAACCCTCACGCATTCATATACATATGTATGTATCACACACAGTACGCCAATGTAGAAAACATTCAGCAGGCAGCGTTTTTCTTTCAAAAGAAATCCTGACACCTGATTGGCTGAACTTTTAGGGCCATATCCATAAAGAGATTGCCTAGCTTTTTGCACCTTTGCACCAGTAAATACACACCTTATCATATACGGGGGGGGCATATTATCTTTTCTCTTTGTATAATAGATGGAATGATTATTGTGCGTGGTTGTTTTTTTTTTTCAGAACTGTATACCTACTTTTGAACCCCCATGTACAAAACAGAGATTTAAATCATTCATTTATTTTTTAAGAACAACCGGCGAACCTGCGTTTACTCGATCAGATCAGCCACTAAACAGCCTCAAATCGCTCTCAGGTGATGGTAACTGTCAAATATGTAAAACAATATATATATATATATATATATATATATATATAAATATACCGACGAGCACACAGGAGTGCGCCAGTTTCTCTTTTTTAATCAGACAAATTAAAATGACGTGTGTTCAGTTCTGTGTGTGTTTTACACTGTTTACTAACATCCGTGCTGCTGTTAACATTTTATACTGTTCACCCCTTGCAAAGAGGGTGCAGAGACCCTGGAAAGGTGTGTGTGTGTGTGTGTGTGTGTGTGTGTGTGTGTGTGTGTGTAGGGATGTTTGGAGAGATGTGTGCAACTGTCTCTTTCCTGGCGTGAGTTTGGGGAGAAAGCCAATGTGCATGTTATTTGGCTGCGACGATAATAGAATAGCCGATGTACTCCTTGGGAAATTCAACGTGTGTTGATTGAGGTTTGCACCAGCGTTACAATATCTTACAATCTAGGACGCAAATTGCAGCCAGGTTAGCGGAGCGCAACTTGCGCTTATGACTCCCCGGGTGCTGCATTTCTGGGTGTTTTTGCGCCTGCATATTATTTGCGCAAACCCCTCTGTGGATACGACACAAAGGAGGCGGAGATTACGGCCGCACAGGCGCCGCAAAAACCGCTGCACTCCATTGTTTTTAGATCTGGCCCTTAGTCTTTCACACACAATCCAAACTGGCCAGTTGGCAACAGTGCAGCGGTTCCCACTGGCAGCTCCTCGCCTTCATCATGAACAAAACCCTGCCCACAGTCGCTCCTCGGGGGAAGCTGATTGGTCCGGTCATATTTCCACCAACCTGAGAGAGAATCCAAATTTCCACCACACAAAACAAATGCAAAATGTGATCTTTCACCACTCGCGGACACGTTTCCTTTTATCTATCAACGATGAAAATCGTTAATTACCCCCTTCAGGGCACATTGACTGTTTCTACAGCTAATAGTGGCAGTTTGTGTAAACGTTAAGTTTACCGATAGATGAAATGGTTTCCGTCTTTAGGGGCCTCTCAGGATGAAAGCAGAATTATGCCACACTTAATTACATTGCTGCGTTTAAAAAAAAAAAGGAAAGCGGTTTGCTGCTTTTCCTTTGAATAACTTTGGCAGCGTTTCGGGGAGATGAAGGCCAAAATGCCTCCCGCCCGGTTCGAGATCAGACTCTGAAATGTTCCCAGAAAGTCAGATATGAAGAGGAGACTCGGCCATATGTTCCATTAAAAGGCGTCGCACCTGCACATATTTGATAAAGAATCATTCAGCGTGCGAAGCCATCGGCCACAACGTCACATCTGCATCGGCGCAGTTGCTGGCACGCCGTCCGCGCTCTGCCTCCGTGGCCTGAGGCGTTTTTGGCGGGAGTCCACCTCGGACGTCCACATCCGAGAGAGCCGCTGCCTCGGAACGGGCAGGAGTTCAACGGCACTTGTGTCACACGAGTCCAGGCAGCTTTTCTCATTAGCCGGCGTTTTGCTGTCGTGTTTATGAGAACAATCCTACGTCGCTCGTAATCGGCCGTCTGCGTCGAACTGTCATTTTTCTTTTTGCCTCGCATCTCGAGGTCGCAGGCGCCACAGCAGTTGAGTGAATGCCGGATTTGATGGAGATGTTCTCGCTTCTCTCCTGCCTTTTTTTTTTTTTTTTTTTTTTAATAATATTTCTTGCCGAGTCTCCAAAAACCTCAGGGCGCGCTGCCGAGCGAGCTAATGGACATCTAGTGCGCCCGAGCCGCACTGTGTCGACAGGATTTTTGCCTCATTGAATTTTGTGTTAGGTAAATCCTCATTAAGAGTGACTGTCCTCCAGAGAGAGGTGGAAGCAGAGGGGAAACCTGGAGCTGCGAGAGCTGCTCTAACTGCAGTTTCCTGCTTTAACGAAGTTTGACTTCATTTGTATTTCTCTGCCACAAACAGTTGTGTTTTATTAAATTCCCCCCCCCCCCCGCTGTCATATCAAATGAAATAAATATGAATGAAGCCAACGCTTTTATTTTATTTTGCTTTCATCGTTTTTTTAAGGAATTAATCTGAATGCGTATAATTAATATTAAACCTGTTTTACGGATCTGTATTTTTCAGGCTCCGGTGAAGGAAGCTAACAATGAACGTTTGGCCCCAGTTGACGTAGGATTAGCAACGCGTCTACTGTCAGAAAACACCATTCAAGCAGATTTCGTATGATATCAGACATTTTGAGTATGATGTGGGTGTCAAAGGTCAAAAAAACAACTCTGTTTTCAGTACAACACGCTTCAGCAGCGCTGCCGAGCAGCAGCAGACGGATCAGAGAGCCAGTCTCATTCTTCCGATGCCGTTTCAGCTCAGCTGAGCAGCAACGCTGCACGTATAACCACAAACACGAAAATGCGCTCGTGGCAAGAGGCAGAGCAACTCCCGTAACAAGCCGTTTGTGGCTTGTTGCCTCACCGCCGGCAAACCGGAGGAGACGAGAGCCGAGCCGTCGAACCTTCCCGATGTGTTTCCCGCTGCGCCTCAGAGGTCACTGGGTTGTCCAAAGGCGCTGCGACACCTGCTTGGGGGTAGCGTCGGGGTGGAGGGTGAAACTGATCCCGAGTGTCAGCCTCCTCTCCGCCTGTGACCACACTGTATTTATTTATTTATTTATTTATTTATTTATTATTTATTTATATATATCTGTGTTCTCTTCTGGCAACGGCACCTCGCCATTTGAAGCTTCGCCCCTTCCTGAGCAGCCGACCAGCTCCCCTGCAGGCTTGTTGTGACATTAAATCCAATTATAGATTTCTCTAAATGTCATTTTCTCCAGCGGGGGGGGGGCGGTGGCCTTTCGGAATGGGAGAAACGCAGCCGCTGTTTCTTTCTTTCTCCTCCTCCTCTTTCTTCTGTGGCATTGCCTGTGGCGACTTTGTCTTGCTTGCGAGATGACGGCACTCTGATGTGTGCTTACTTGCCCTGATTATTATTTTTTTTCTTCCCCCCTAGGATACACCCCAGTCCGACCGCGGGCTCCATCACGGCGGCCTCCTCGGCGAGCACCGTCCAGGGCAAACCGTCCCTCCGTCGCATCAAGGGCCGCATACACAGGAGCAAGAGTCTGGACAGCATGGACCTGCTCGACTCCAACGTGAGTTGAAAAAAAAAAAAAAAAAAAAACCCCACAACGGCGTGCGCCGCAGCCATCAGTCTAATTGCACGCGCTGCCGTGAACATACATCACAAACGGCTGGACAAGACGATAAAGGTCAGCGCTTGAAGTTATGACAGACTGATGAAGAGCCGTCTGTGAAGGGGAGGATTGTGCACGGAACGTGTATCGACAATAAAAATCCATTGTTTTGTTTTTTTAATCTGTCATTGGTGTGTGGGTTTTAAGAGGTCCCACACCAGATCAATCATCAGATCTTTAGTTTTCATTCTGGAGCAGCCTCGCATGCTAAATTGTGTCCATGAAACACAAAATCCATAACACCCCGATAAAATTAAATAAAAAACAAAACAATGACAACATCTGGCTGGGAGAGGTACCATTGAGGTGCCTGAACCCTTTGTGACATCACTAAGAGTCACCTTCCAGAACTTCCAGCCATTTTTAGCCCACGCTTTCTGAAACACATGCAGAGAAAGCAGGAAGGATGATACCTGCAGGGGTCAGTGGCAGGACTGACAGAGGCTCATGTTGTTGTTGGAATGCATTGTTTTTAGATGAATGCATAGCATAGGGGAAAAAATTGTCAAAATCAGCTGGAGATAAATGAAAGGGCAGATGCAACATACGCAGGACCGGCACCGGGGGCTCCTGTTCCACCAAAGTGCTGCTTTGCACACAGATGGCAAGACCTATCTGACAAGTCATCTCTTGCAGGGTGCAGATGATTTGCTTCCTCCTGCGGGGTCCTCCTCTCGTCTTCTCACGCAGGAGCCGGCGGCTGCAGGTTGTGTTTATGAATGAAATGTGTCTTGAAAGGAGATGAGAGGGGAAAATAACGTTTGAAACGGGAGCTTTCATATTGCAAATACAGACACCATGGATCTGCTGCTGCTGCTGCTGCTGCTGCTGCTGCTGCTTCCGCTGCTGGTCATAGATTATAGAGGAGGGTAAATGATTCATCTGTCTTTTGGCACTATTCCTGGAGCGGACTTGAAAATGTTTCACCGCAACGCGCTCAAAATTAATAATTGGAGCCAGCCTGTGTATTAAAATTTTCTCAGGTTGTTTTTTTCTTTTTCTGCCTGGCTGATGGCCATGGCAATTTTTTTATGCGAGGTGGCTCGGCCTTTGAGTAAAAGGTTAAGTGTTCAATATAGATGAGCTTAGATGTCTCAAAAAGTCAAAAGGTTTTACCAGGGGACTTAATCTGCTAGCAGCAGTAAGATACGATTCGCCATAGAAAGGCATTTTGTTTTCTTGTGTGTCATATTCGTCAGCACGGTCTAATGCGTACTGATAAGAGAGGCGTGTGAAAAAAGTTCTTACGTCTTCAGATGAGACATTTCCCCGTCTTGCGGTTAAATCATCAGGACGCATGATTTACTCTTAGAGCTTTGTTTGCATTATCAAAGTGTTTCCAGTTCTGAGAGCGCCGCCTTAAATAAGAGCTCTGATGTCTTCATTACAAAGTCGACAGGGGTGCAACGCACACAGTGTGTGTGTCTCTGTGAGTGTGTGTCCTCGGCCTGGGCGGAATCAAACCCCGGTGACAGCTGTGGTGTGAGTGTGAATTCTGAAACTCACTGAGAAGCTCGGCTGTCTTCGGTGTTTAGGCCGGATCGACCTCTTCCTCTCGGGTGGCTCAACTGCCTTTAATTCCTTCATCTCCACCTCGAGGTGGCGCTAGCGGAAAGTCTGTTTGTTTGCGTGACAAAAAAACGTCAGATCGTTGAGGGCGGGTGGCACAGACCAGAGAGGGTCTCCTGATTTGTCCTCTGAGTGACATGCACGGCCGTATCAACTCTTCTGTCAGCGCGTCCAAAAACTGTCAGCAAAATGCTGAGGCCCGACGTGGCGACAACTCAAGAGAGCCTTTGAGCCTCCCGGTGATCGATGAAGGATTCTCTCTGTTCAAATCTTGACGATGCCCATTCTCATTCTTTCATTCCCATATTCTCTCTTTAAAAGTCCCATATCGTCACCCTATTAAAATAATGGCCCAAGTCATTTTTTGACGAAAATGATTTTTCGTCTTAAATCTCACTCTCTTGATAATGCTGCCCATCTCTTTCTGCCTTTTCCCAAAAACTTGAAAAAAAATGACTCAGACCATTATTTTAACAGGTTGACTATATGATATATTAAACGTATACATCAAACATATTAAACTCATTAGACCTCCAGAGAATAGAATAGTTGCTGCTGTTTACAGGTTCCTGCTCAAAGAGATGCATTGTTGGACTTTGCACGAGTCTGAAAGGGAGCAAAACCAAGGTGGTCTCATCGGGTGGGCTTTGCCGTGACCTACCAGTGCCCCTCGTGACATCACAAAAGGCTCATTTTCAGATCTGACTGCGTCACTGCTACCTTAGCAAAAAATCAATCAAGTGATCTTTTCTGTATAGATCAGCCATCATTTTTAGACAACAATGGTCGGTCACGTTAGCTCTTCTTTTTTCAGATTGCTTTTTTTTTAACATTCATAAGTCGAATGTCACAGAACCTCATGACGGAATGAAAATCCGAACAACCTGAACAGACAGCGAGCGGTGCAGAGGGAAATAACTGTGTGTGTGTGTGTGTGTGTGTGTGTGTGTGTGTGTGTGTGTGTGTGTGTGTGTGTGTGACAGTGAAAACGTTGGAGGTGGATGCTTTTAGGCTGTGATTGACAGATTAGCGGTGGCCTTGATTTCGAGCCATACACGGCATTCATAAGCCTTGGTCTGAATGGATGAGGGGAGAAGAGAGAGAGAGAGAGAGAGAGAGAGAGAAAAAAAAAAAGGCATCGTGGTGTCTGTGTGCTCCGGTGTCCTCGACGTCCAGCGGCGTCGCGGCCCGTCTCCCACACGCGGGAAGCGTGCAGCGGCTCCAGAGGCCACCGTCTCACCCAGAGACTGAGAGCTCAGCAAAGCTCCAGGCCTTTTACACGGTTTATTTCTTTTGTGCAGGAGGCTCGTGTGTGTGTGTGTGTGTGTGTGTGTGTGTGTGCGTGTGCGCGTGTGCTGGGAGGGAAAACTTGCTGACTTTGCGCAAACTCAAATGCAGCTGATGGAAGTAACAGTCCGCCTCACGGTGAGTGATGAGCCCGCAGGATGCTGAGCTGAGGAGCAGCTTCCAGTGCATCATGCAAAAAAAAAAAAAAAAAAAAAAAAATACAAAGAAAAAAATGTCACTGCAGAAACTCTGCTGCCCGTCCTGAGTGTGTGACGCCCCAAATGTTTCAGAAAAAAATTTAAATAAATAAATAAAATGGAGTAAATTGGCTGCTTCTGTAAGAGAGAGAAAAATAATCAGAGTCCAGATATTAATCAGCCAGCTGTGTGAATTTAGCTCCATAACTATCATTGGCCATCAGCGCACAGTCCCGGAGATCAATAGTAGTTAAAACTTTGTTTATATCGATTGCCCCTTTTGATTGCTTTTCTCTCTTGATAGTCAGGGGAGGACGCTGGCCCGCGGCCCACTCCCGCTGTCATTTGTGTTGGCAGGCGGCGTGCTCGTTCACAGAAAGCTCCAATCAGATTTTAGTGCTAAGGATGCAGAAAGCCATCGCGGAGAGACGGAAAGCAAGGAAACTACCGCACCCCCCGCACCCCTTTTCTTTCTTTTTTTTTTTACAAACCTATTATGCCTCCGAGTGTTTGCATCCGTTGTTTTTTTTCCCTCTTTTTTCCTCCCTCTGCATCCGTCAGCAGGCGCCTCGCCGCGTCGCAGAGCGCCGGCGTTTACAGTATTTCTTTATACATCAGGGAGACGCATTAGTCCATCTGTTACGCAGCATCCTATTCTCTTTATTATTTACACGGTGGTAATCTCTCGCGTGCAGCCACTTGGCTGCTCTAATGCCACCTTGGGGATCAATTATGAGCCGCGCTCAACTCTAACCTCGCAGCCTGAGGAAACGTGCTTGTCTTTGCAGTGTTTTTCGCCGTCTTTACGGCGGCAGCACTCCGCGGCTTATCGTCAGCCGCGCGCTCATTGTGTTTCCTCGCAAACAATGGCGGCGCATCGCCGGGTGCCGAGCGGGCGGCTGCGGCCCGGCCGGCTGCCTTGATTTTCAGGAAAGATCTTGTCGCAAATGCGGTGTTTTTGGGGTTTTTTTTTTTTCTTTCTTTCTGCGCTCTCAGCTGTTTTCTGTTAAAGCAACGTTTTGCTGCTGCCCGCTGAGTTTCTCCAGGTGAGTTTTCCGGGGAGGTGGCAATAGCGGCAAGCGGCATCAGCAGGTGTGCGGAGGCGGCTTAGCCGAGATGAAATGTGCAATTAAATTAATTACTCCTTAACAGATCGGGATCAGTCACCCACCGGGCCTTCAGCTTCGCCTTGGTTAAAGGCTTATAAACTCTTATTAGTTCTGCTTGCCCGGCCCCACTTCTGCAATCCCATCCTGCGTGGACTGCGGTCTGGACCAAGGCGCCTGCACCAGCACCCTCACTGGCTCAAAGGAAGAAGAAAAAATACACAACAACAACAAAAATCTTCAGAGTAAGCGTTTATTCACCGCTCAGTCTTTGAAAAGTGCTGCAGATGCATTTACAGCGAGGCCGGCTGCGGCTGAATTAGGTGATCTGCATATTCGGGGGGGGGGGGTGCCGTTTGAGAGAGATTACCCCCCCCCCCCCCTGCATGGCCAAGGCAAACGCGCAAGCACGCACGCATGCATGCATGCATGCTGAGCGTGGCGCATGGCGAGGCCTGTGCAGAGAGACGGAGGGAGGGTGGAGCAAAGCATGACGTTTGGAGAGGAGGAGAGGAGGCAGAGATTTATCGTGACCGTGGGAGGCCTCGTTGGGGGGATGCGGGGGGAAGAGGAGAGGAGGGGAGGAGGAGGAGGAGGGGCTGCGAGCTGGTTTCCTCTAGGTGAGACGGCTCTGTTATGTAAGAACGGAGCCTCTCGCGCTTCGTCCTGGAGGTGATAAACACCAGGGGGTGGTTGGAGGTGATGTAGGTGCTTTGTGTGCGACACAGAGGAGAAACTGGTCGTGTGTGAAAACGTGTGAAGGTTGCTCTCTCTCTCTCTCTCTCTCTCTCTCTCTCTTTCTCCCTCTCTCTCCTGCTCTGTGTGTGTGTGTGTGTGTGTGTGTGTGTGTGTGTGTGTGTGTGTGTGTGTGTGTGCGTGCACGTGCAGTGCAGGAGGCTGCAGGCAGATGTTTCTCCAGGCTGCGACTCCTGAGCGAGACCAGCCTTTGTGTGTGTGTGTGTGTGTGTGTATGTGTGCGTGTGTGCATGCGTGCGTACGTACGTGCGCCTCCCAACCGATGGAACATATGGCCGGTCACCGCAGCCACTGGGACTGTGTGAACATCGCACCATTGTGTTGAAGCTCTCCACTGAGGAGAATGAAGCACCCTGCATCATTTCCAGATGTTCTGAGTTATTCACCTTTTCAGGTCTCTGGTTTAATCAAAGCTTCCACAAGGTGATGCAGCGGCCTTACGTGTGTGTGTGTGTGTGTGTGTGTGTGTGTGTGTGTGTGTGTGTGTGTGTGTGTGCCACCTGGTTGGATGTGTTGTCACTAATTTTAGAAACTTGGTTTTGGCGCCATTTTTGTTTTTAGAGGAAGAATAGAAAGTAACAGATGGACAGGCGTTAGGGATGCAGTGAATCCATTATCGATTAATTGTCGATTAAGAATTTAATCGATTAAATTAAATTACGGTAGTCGCAATTAATTGAACATTTTTTAATGTCATTATGTGTATACAGTGTAGTGGCAGGAAAGAGCAGTCCTCGTGTAGATACTGTGATGGTCATAATATACCCAGAAGAAGTTACTTTTAAACAACTTTTTTTTTAATAACGGTTGAAATGTGAGCCATCGGAAGTCAACATAAAGTCAGAGTTTAAATGTTTTGGGTGTTTTTACCGTCCTCTAATGTAAAAATGGGTCACATTGGACCCTCGACATTATTGAAGGGTTAAATAATGTGTTCCTTACACATTTTTCATTGGGAAATTTAGGTTCTGAGGAAAAATTGCCGCTGATCCATTCATCGTTAATCGATCGATAAGGCCAATCAACTAACGATTAATGAATTCATTGACAATTTGCCTCCCTAACAGGCACAGATTAATGTCACATGGCAACTACAACTCTATAACAACTGGAAGCAACAACTCAACTACAGTGGTGTCACTCACACGAGATTCTGTGTTTTTTACTGCTCACCTCAGGCAGACATAAAGATTCAAGCTGTGTGTTTATTTTCCGTTTTGCCGCCTTGAGAATGTGCACGCGCAGTCCGATTTATATCACGTCCTCAACACCCAAGGCTTCCAGCGGAAGCCAGGATCCGAACGCTCCCTCTTTGTTTATTCCTCCCAGGATGTCGCTGCGTGGGGATTACAAACGGCGGCGACCTTGATTGTCACCGCAAGATTTGAGCAAAATGACTTGTGCCCCTGAATTGTTTTTATGGTCGCGCTCGTGTCCCTCATCCGCGACAAATCATTTCTGCGGAGGCGACTTAAAACCCACATAAATCCCAACAGCTCTATTGACTTTCCCGCCTTGATTTATGTCAACGAGGAGGCGGCCGGACAGTAAGGGCCATCAGCCGGCCACGAACGCCGAGAGCGCATCAGCCCGAGCGCCGTCGAGCGCCGCATTTCACGTTTCCGAAAATACACCCGGCGCTCATCAAGGCAGCCACAATGAGCCTTTTGTTGTAATTTAAGGGGCGAAGGGGTGGGTGGGCTCCGCGCTCTTGTTAGCCGCCTGCTGCGAGCGCTCCAGCGCGGGGTCAAGTGAAGGACAAGCAGCGGGATGATGTAATGTTCACAAGGAACCAAGATGGAGGCCCGCGTGCGGGGAAGTCGAGCACAGAGGATGGAAGTGCTGGGAAGCGGGTCCTGGCGACAGCTTAATCAATCACGGCGGGCCGCGTGCGCTCGCTCCGTAGATTGCGTCGTCTGCTGATTGATTATCATCGCTCCGCCGCCGCCGCCGCCGCCGCCATCTGTTTGGTGGCTTCCCCTCAAGAGGGGAAGAAGAAGATGCCGTGTGCGTGTTGAATTTCCTGTGTCTGCTGTGCTACCGGTGCACGTGTCATGTGGTCGGACGTGTGCGGGACGTGCGTGGACGCCCGCCGAGGTGCCATATGTCGCCTCGGCTCAGGAGCTCCCCGACACGTCGGGGGAAAAATCCCTGCCTTCCTCGCAGTGTCTCCCCGCATCCCTGCCTCTCCGGCGGTGACAGTGACACACGGTCACACACAGGTTCTGAGAGGAAGGCGGAATAAACACAAGTGTTCATCTACAGTCCTGCAGAGGGCAGAGTTCCACAACCCAAATGCACAGATCAGAGACGGCAAGCGCCTGCAGCAAGAAGGTTCATCTTTAAAGGTCCCGTCTTCACTTCAGCAGGGGTTGTTTTGTTTTTTTTATGTGAAATGTGACTGCAACCTTTTTGGAAAATGTGTTACAACTTACACGTCTGGGAGAAAAAAAAATCATCCTTCTGTGATCGCCGTCGCAGGTTCTGAAGGTGCAATAAAGCAGCTGTCTTTCTCAGAAACCCTGAGGCCTGCAGACAATTTTTTTAAATTTTATTTTTTTGAATGAAAACCTAATGGGGTTTTTTTTCCACCTGTTTGTGTAAAATACAGGTCTGCAGCTCAAAGCGTATTTCGTTTTTTGACCTGAGAAGATGCATTGTATAAAAGGAATTGTTGTTGTTGTTGTTGTTGTTGTTGTTATCAGATTTTTTTATGCTCATGTGGTCGCATGTGCACAAGAGAGAAAACCGTTCTCCTGATACACTGCACCAGCGGAAACCCCCGGTGTTGTTCACAGCCCTCAGCGAGGGCCTGATATTTTCCTCCCCTTCCCAGACTTCAGCTCCACCTGTGGTGAAATTAATTTCCAGCCGAATTGAGAAGCGCCGGAGATTTATAGTATTGCTTCTTTCCGCAGTGCAGTAAATTCCCCCCTGGGTGATTTTTCTTCATTTTCTTTCCCGGCTCCCCTTCCTTATCCCTCCCCCACTCCCCCTTCCAACTCAACCCCCCTCCCCCCCATCACCTGCCCTCCACAATACAATTCTGCCCGGTCCAGAGGGAGCACCTGATCCCGCAGTGGCCGCGGACTCTAATTGCTTTACTCTCATCCTGAGTGAGGTCAACCTCTTGAGGAGGAGGAGGCAGGAAAAAAGAAGGAGGCGGAAGACGACCTCTTGCGTAACTTAATTTAAAAGCCCACTTGATGGGAAATAATTTAAAGCAATCAGCCAATTAATCCATTGTTTAAGCCCCCGCTTCCCATCGGGGGCGTCGCCCCCTGATGGTAATTGAGGTTTTGCGTGACGTGCTCGCTGCCTGCCGAGACTGGTGGTTATTTAACGGCGACGCCGTCAACGCCGCTTTCCAGCCGCCTGTGAAATCACAACTGGGCTTTGAGAGCTTTTTCGATTTCTTCTCCCGGTGGAGTTCGGCTCCGAGGGTCCCCCCCCACTGCAGTGTGTCGGCCGGTCTTCTGCAGCAAAATGCTCACACTCGCACATACCACTTACCATTTGGCTATTATTCTACCTCTGCGTGGTACATACGTGTGCACGGCCCCGCATTAACTGATTGGAATTGTCTGCCTTTATTGGCATTAGCGCTTCCTCCTGGGATAAACATACTTAGGTGATTGCTTCTTTGCAACTGTATGTGATGCCGTCGTTTGATCCGCAGAGGATTTGGATGTCGGTGGCCTGTTTGTCACATGATCCGCGGGGGCTCGGACATGTAAGGTCATTTCACGTCACCTGATACGTCTGAGCTTTCGGCTGTTGGTGAGGAGAAAGAGAGAGAGAGAGAGAAAAAAAATTGAGATTATGGCTTCATTTGGGATATTTTTGTTTTGGGGTTGGGTGTCGTACGTGTGTGTGTGTGTCGTACGTGTGTGTGTGTGTGTGTTTCCATCCCTGAACATGGCTTTTCATTTTGATCTTTATGAATGAGTGAATTCAGATTTTTTTTTTTTTTGTTTCGGTCTGTCACGTCGCCCTGCGTGCATGCTCACGGTGTCAGATGGTGTTTGCGTCCTCCTTCACCGCCCAGAGCTTCAGTACCATTACATAACCTTTCTTACCATTTTATGAAATGTCTACCTTTAAAGCGAGAGCGGAAGGACAAGCGACTGAGTCTTTGTGTCACTCGGCCCAGATGGAACCGCGTGTGTGTATCTGCCTCAGGTGGATTTTTTGTTTTGTTTTGTTTATGCTGAGAGTCCGTGCATGTATTTGAATGATCTTATTTTACAAAGGCCTGTGTGTCAAACCACCTCTGACTCCTGCTGCTGACTCCTTCGAACTGTTTGCACTAAGTGATTCACACCTGCTTCAGTTTGGAAACATTTTCCCAGAAGGGTTGACAGACATGACAGGAAAATGGGTATTAACTCATTCCAGGATTTCAATTTTTTTTTTTTTTTAAATACCAAAATGTAAAGTTAGATTTTTTTTTAGAACATAGGATAGACAGGATGAATGACACACACTCGCATATGCAAACCAATTGGGATTTCATTGCAATATTTACACGAAAGCCAGTGCAAAAACATTTTTTTTTAATTCAACAAAAAGGTCACCTGTGCTGTAGCGACGCAAACTGTTCAATTTTTCACTGCCGCTAAGCATTCGGCACAGGAATTTCACTCATCCACCTTGACAACCTCCAATATGGAGGATTTTTCATTAGTCTTAAAATAGTGTTGGATCCGCCGACCAGCCGTAAAACTGGAAGGCTAACTGGCTGGACGGTTAGCTGACGCAAAGGAGATTAGCGTGAATGCTGCAGCAGCAGCACTTTTGTTTGGCCTGGATGGCATTTTCCCATTAAAAGGGAACAAAGAACAGCAATAAAGGCGTCTTTGTGTGGAAAGCATTGTTTTGTTTTTTTTTAATGCTTCACCACTGACTTTGACAAGAGGCGATGTAAACACCAATGGCTCACCTGCTCCTTTCACCCCCCCCGCCTTGAGCCCAGCTAAGCTAGCAGCAACAATTCTGATTGGCCAGTTCCACGGATGCGCTGGCTTGATAGTCCAGTCACTTTCCAAGTTTTTGTCTGTTTTCCAAACTCTTTACGGGCTCTTAAATCAAATGGACGTTGAGAGAAATCCATAAGATTGGGAAGATTGGCCTGTCAGGTTGCAGTTGCTTTAATAATCAGTTTGAACAGCACAGAGGCAAATCCTATAAATAAATCATTTGCTGAATGTATGGTTTTCCTCTTTTACTTGGCCCTCACCAAGAAACTCATGCATGAAAGGCAAAAAAAAAAATGCAAAGCAAGCTGTACATTCACATTAAATCCGTATTGAATCTAAAGTTACATCTGTAGATCTTGGTGTTGCAGTCACTCAATGTACAGCCACTTGCTCGGAAATCAGCAGGATGCGACTGCAGTCTGCATGTCACAGTTGTTCTGTATTTGCACAAGCAACCTTCCGATCCAGTTTTTTTTTCCCCACTGCTGACTCCACAGAATATCTCAGCCTCGTCCCCACCCCACCCCACCCCACCCCACCCCCACCCCCACCTCCAGCTGTGAATGCGCTGTACTCACTCGCTGCGTAGCATTACGAAACCTCATGTAAGGATTTTCTGTCCTGGTCTAAATTGGGAAGGCTGTCAAGTCTCGCCCATGTTAGAGGTCAGCGATGCTGACAGAGGACGAGGTGGAAATCAGAGAAAAACACAAGTCTCCGTATACGCATGCCAGCTTACCCTTATTATGAGATGACACCGGTGTAGTCCGAGGTGTAGAACCAGCAAATGGATAAGACGGCTTAAAGTTTTGAGCCTCATCCTCGGAAGCGCGGCGTCACACAGTTCCATCTCTCTCTTTTTTTTCCCTCCCGCCTCACGTGGACATGAGACAAATGTGCTTATTTGCCCCCTTCCTGCTGCAGCGCTTCACGTCCTGACATTTGATCATCTGCAGTCATTACAGCTCACAGATAACCGCGCCAGCCTCTGCTTAGCGAGCTGTTTCTTCTGACCCACACCGCCAAGAGGTGACTCACTCACTGTCAGGGGCCGGCACGCTCTAAAAGCCAACCTGCTGTGAATATCCAATTTGCTTTTTCCACACGTGTGATTCGCTCCCGCAGACATACATGGCTCCACATCCGTCTGTGTTGGTCCGAATGTGCTGATGGCGGGGTTGGGGTGGGTTGGAGAGAGGGGGAGAGGGACCCCGCATAATTCTGCTGCACGGCCCCGTGGATCTCCCTCTGTGCCGCCGGAGCCAGCGATGCAAATGCTGTCCTAACATTAGCAGAGGGTATTTGAAGGGCTTCGGCGGAGATACATTAAGCGGCATAAGCTCACATCACAAGCGCTTTTAATCAAAAGTTTATATTCATGCGTTACCCCGGGAGGGTTTGACGACTTGATTACATTTTTCTGCTTCAGTACTTGAGCTAATGCCGGGATGCTTGATGATAACAAATGATGACAACTTGCAACATCTATCGTCGTTCCTGGAAAAGAGACACGTCAGACTCTTCTCTGTTAACATTGTTAACGCACGCTTAACAAAAAAACATTTGGTTTCCTTTTTCCGTTTCACAGCTGTAATTCCCCATATTATTTTTGCCGCAGACTTGAAATAACTTGCCTTTGTTTCTCTAATTCTCTTGACCTTGGCCAACTTGTATTCTTCCATTCAAGATGCCCCCCCCCCCTACTCCCCCACTCCTTGTCTCCCTCTGATCTTCCAATTGGAATCTGCAGGAAGTGTCCTTACGTCAGCAACATTGCGGGACCTCTGTGCTCCCGCAGCATTATATTCAGCTGCTATCTTCTCCTGCACTCATTAGAGCCAGAGGTAGAGGTGACAGGAACGGTCACGCAATCTCACGGCGATAAAAAGGCACAGCTGAAGGCGCCGTGCAGAATACAAGAAAAGCTGCACAAAACAAACTCGAGTGTTTTGAGGAGTGCGCTTTGGTGCAGTGCACAATTTACATCCTACTGTATATTGATTAAATGTGTGTACCCCTTGGGAAGCAGGAGTATTGAGCATCGTGACTATGGGCTGGATTTTAGTTCTGTCCTCTGCATTTTAAGTGGCTCCATGAGTGCCTCAGCTGTTCCACTGAAGATTCCGATATTTGCTTTAGTTAAGAGTCGTGCGCGAACGTTTTAGCAGAGTTTTATCTAAAACAAGGTCACATCAATGTACGTTTCACAACAAAAGTCACCGATCTTCATCCTAAAAAGTATAATTTGCTGAGAGACAGAGCAAACCACCCATCCATCCATCTGCCGCGTCCTAATTACGCACACTTAAACACAGACACGAAGGCCTGAAGGATAAGACATCTTGTCCTTGGCCAGTCATTTGCTCGCTCTAATCAATCAAGCCACTTGCTTTTGAAAATTAAACCTGCCAGATCAATACCGTCAATCAAATTACATAATTTGCCCTTAATCAAAGGCAAAAAAAAAAAAAAAAAATAAGACAGATTCTTTTATTATACTATAATTATTTTGGGCTGCACATGAGATTTACCGCATTCTCTACCATTCTTGTCACTAATCTAATTCAAACAAGCAGGTGTATTTGAACAAAATGAGTAATATGAATATGAATATGCAGATACAAGAACAGTTCAAGAGCAAGAAAAGTTCAAACCGAGGGAAGTTTCTGCTATTATCAAGCTTTGCCACATGTTTTGCTGCAGTGTTTTAAGTTTTGAAGAGGGGTGATATTCATCCAAAGACAATTTGACAGAACAAATGTATGCAAAATAAACTATGCTCTGTTAGTCTGTCTTTATCAGTCAACCATGTACAACCGAAAAGGGAGGGGAATTATTTATTTTCCAGCAGGCTTTGTGTTTAAAGACCTAACTTGAGATTAATTAAACATTTAACATAACATAACAATAACATTAAAAATTAAGCTTTAATTATTGTTATGCTTCGAAGGGAACTCGTGCTAATGGGTGAATGTAGGGTTGGTAATAACAATACTATGGATTGTTGGGGGCGCGTGGGGTATGCCATGTCATCAGGTTTATTATTTATTGATGTAATACAGTTATTTAGCATCCAGTCGCATCCATTCTCCCACGGTGGGCTATTCACCAGAGATTAAATTATATATATATATGAAATCATATGTATAATTTTATAAATTATATATATATATATATATATATATATATATATATATATCTGTAAAATGAAAACATAGAATGGCGCTCAGTGCAGCTGGATGGCGGCTGCTGCGGACGGCCCCCCCTCTGCATCCCCGCTTCTCGCTCCGCACCCCCGTGCACCGAGCGGAATGGTTCATTCCAGGCGAACCTGTCACTGTCACAGCGGCGGTGACGGCAGCCGAAGTGTGAGAGCCGAGGGCTGGGTAGGGGGGAGAGAGGGAAGGAAGGCTTCATCCACTGCCTGCCATTGCAGTGCGGCGGCTGCTGCTGCTGCTGCTCCGAAGCCACACCGGGAACAAACACCTTTTCCCCCTCGCCACAATTTTACACCCAAGACGCCGCGAGGACCGCTGCCTTTTGCGAAGGTAAAACGCCTGCCTTGGTTCGCGGGGGGGCTGCGCAGCCGCAAGGGAGCTGCGGCTGGATGCCGCGCTCCCCCCCTGCGGATACGGAGCCGAGCGATAACGGTACTTGCCGAGGTAACTTCGCTGCCTCAACGCCGCTAGCAATTTGCTTCCGAGGGAGGAGGGGGGCGGGGAGGGCTATGCTACACGGTTAGCTCAGATGCCCCTACATGCTAACGTTGGCATATCGCAGGAAAATGGTGAACGGCGGCGTCCGCTGGCCTAGTTTTCCCGTCCGGCTTGCATAAGCGCTCGCATAGAGTCACAACATGCTTCGCGGTCGAGCTGTCATCGGACGGACGGGTCGCTGCCGTGGCAAGTGCGCGGGGCGTCCAGGCAGGTAATGTTAGCCGGGGCAGCGTTAGCATAGCCTGAACAAAATGTCGGCCAGGCTAAGGGGGGGGTGGGGGGGGGGGGGGGGGGGGGGTTGGTTTGGCGAAGAGGGTACAAGAGGAGGGAGGGAGGCGAGGAGGGAGGGGGCACCCGATTCATTAGGCGCCAGTCAGCATTTGGGGAGGGTGGAGGAGTGATGCGGTGAAGTCCGGTGCGAGACGTTGAACGGCTCTTTTGACAAGTTAAAGTGAAGGTCAAGCCGGGGGTTCCCCCTTGTTTTGATGGTCCGCTTGATGAAGGCGAGGTGAGTTTACGATGACGCGAGGTGGCGGCCGGTCGAACGCTCGCCGGACGGCCGACGATCAGTTCGGTGACACCGAAACTCCTTCATTGCCCCTGGCTATATTTTTCTTGGATACAAAAAGCAACGTGACGGTTGGTGCCAGGGCGCTTTTGCTGTGTTATGTCGCCCGACGTCTGTGTCAGTTGGTTTAACGTCAAGCACAACACTTGTGTCAATAAACACCGTGTCGCGTTAACTTAAAACACCGCTTGTTGCACCTGTTGAACCTCTCCGCAGTTTTATCCATTGCCTTAGATTTAAAAAAAAAAAAAAAAATCAAAATGAAAAGATCCTTAAAAGCCGGTGCAATTACGGTATGATCAGATAGGAAACTGAACTGGGGTTATCAGAAACTTATACGTTATCTTATCGAATGTGTGATGTAATGTATTCTCATTTTTATCGCTATTTAAAGGCGCTACCATGGGATGTTGCAAAGAAGAAGAAGAAAAAAAAAATACTTGTCTGTATATGAAAGCCGGGTTATGGTTCAGGTTGTGTGTGAACAAATAATTGGCAAGGTCTCTCGTGTATCGGTCGGCGCGTGAGTTCCGCTGGCATGTTGCAGAGATGGAATGTTCATGTAGTGGTCTCGGTAATTAATGAGTAATTAATGAGCTTTAATCACTCTGCCGAGAAAAATCATGTAACGAGACATGTCATTAGAATGAAGATAGACTGGATAAGGTTGACCTCCATTAGTAAGAGTGTGGAGCTCACACATTTGTAGGAGCAAGACGATAAGTTATAGGTTAATCGGAAAAGTATTGAACAAAAATTGAGAATTCAGTTGTTTTTTTACGTGTGGTTTGAGTAAATGTAAACAAAGACATAGTGAAGATATAATGAACAGCGAACAGATGACATAATAGTTGCACCACGTGTCGACGTATGTTTATGATGTATGATGGTTTGTTACTCAGCATCTCCGTCGGGCACCCTCCGGCTCATTTGTTTCGTGGCTGTGTGTATGTCATCGCTTGCTTTGTGACAGTGACATGGTGAGACACAGCAGCCGGGACGAGCGTCTGGCATGTTTTAATGAAGGGGTGAGAGCCGATGTTTCCCAGAGTGGCTTTTGCCCACCGTAAGGTTACACTGATGAGTCGCTGGGCAGTGATGTGCAGGGGTTGCGTGAGTCAAAGGGAATATCTGGCTGCTCAAGGGCAGTCATACATGTTGGCCTGTAAATCATGTCGCCCTCGGCTGTCGCCGGAGCGTCAGTCATCTGAGTCATGGTGGTTTTCGGAAGGGCGTGTTGCGTGCGTATCCGATATTTTTGCTTCCTTGCGTTTAATGTGACTGCAGTTTTGTCGTTCTGTTTATTTCCAGCACTGTCAGTCGTCGGGGTGCTATCAGGTGGCACGTTCCAGCAAAGATCTGCTTTACTGTCTCCTACTGACACAGTAAAGCAAGTTTTTATATTTGGCAACCTTGGCTATGAAAGAGATCAAAACCGTGTTGGAAGTTTTGCAAGTCTTTGATGCATTCCGGAAAACAGGGTTGTGAGAATGTTTCAATGGTGTACGCAGAGGAAAGAATTCTTTAATATGAAGATTCTGCTGTTCCGAAGTGTCTCTGTAGAACTGGAATTAGTTTTTTTTATGTGTATTCTATTGTTTTTTATAACATAATCCGTGTCCGTGTGAAATGGACTCCACACGTTTTAACCTTTCATGGGTGACCAGGAATAATCAACGTTTATTTTTACGTTCTGTTTATTTTTATTTATTTTGGGAGATTTTGTGCTCTGCATTGCGGCCCGCTGTAATCCCCTCTTCCTCAGAATGTCACTCAGCATGTTCTTAAGTGAGGCTCCATTGGCACACGGTGAATTCTAATCCAGCTGATGCCAAGTGAGTTTTATCTTAAATGTGACCACAAAAAAAGCTCTCTCTCGGTTGGCTCAGCGTGAAGAGATCATGGCCACAAATATTTTCCTGGGCACGACGGACTGCGTCCACAGACTTACACTGAAGAACGGATTGTGCAGGTCTTATCTGTAAACATTTCACTGCTCTGCGAGTTCTTTTCTTCTGCCTGATAAACACTTAATGCTACGTTTTGGAAGTCATGTCAGTTGTTGGGAAATTTAATCGATGGCATCTTCTTCAGCAGCAAACGGGCCTTGAAAACTCTCTGTGTTAGCTGAAGACAGGTGCATCTGTGTCGAAATGCATGCTTGCATCACACTTGGTGCCTGAATGTAAATCAGATCCGCAGTAGTAAATCCCTGTTTGTAAGGGGTGTGGAAGTTATCAGAATGGAGAGCCTTGCAAAATCTCCCATTAATCACGCTGGGGCATGGAGCGCCTTGGTTTTATTTCTCCCCCCACAGTGGAGAAACATCACTTATCGGTGGTGCTCGGTTGTCCTCGGTTTCGGTGTGTGTGATGGAAAGGAGGCGGGCAGCAGGTCAGCGGCTCGGCTTATCAGCACATTCCTGCCCTCTTATGCGCGCTGTGTGGGGCGCTGATAACTTCCAGCGGCCTGATTGTGTTTTAGAAAACTGATTTCCTGGTCCGTGCGTTCAGATCGCACCTGGACTCTTGTTCGAAAATGTCCGTGGAGACCTTAAATCCGAAATGGACTACGTGAAAACCGCAGATCAGCACTTCAAAAGGGTTTATACTCTGTTTTGGTGGCTGCCGTGTTCTTGTTTTGTGCAGTATATATGGTTTATGTTGTATTTGTAATGAATGTTTGTTGGGGGTTTGCGTTTTGGGCGCTTACATACATTTCTTTTTGTTTTTTGAATGAAAGTCTTTCTTTTAGTGAGCTCCATCACGTTAGTGAAGCACATACAGGGCAGTCTGGAGTTAGCATGCTACAAATGTCACAACAAATTTAAAATTGAGTGTGATGACAAATTGTGAGATGAAATGACTATAAGACAGATGCAGTGAATATATTGAAATGTGAACTAACAGTTAATGTACATTAATGGCTGTTGTGGTGTTTTGTCATTGCATCATTCCTCAAAGAAGATGTAATGTAGCTATTTAGCATAAAAAACAGGGCAGTGCAACAAAACTGTTCATCCTGTTGACTTCAGCTTTTTCCATCTGCAGAGTTTGGATGAGAAAAAGCAACAAAAGAAACAACAAAAGGATTTCTTCATTTCCATGAAACATTGTGACATTTGCAGCACCATTCCCAGCCCTGCTGTTGCCTGCTTTAAACACTGAGGAGTGCATGAACTGGTGACTGGCTGTGATTTGCTGCTTGGCTTCTTTGCGTGCCTCTAATCACTTGGAGACTGGTGGGAAGAAAGTAGCGGGAGGTGAGGGAGGGGAGCGGAGCATGTCTGGAATCTGTCACCACTCCGAGGTTGTGCTCTTAGCCATGTAAATTTAACTCGTCTCCGCTGCTCCGCCGTGTCTGGGTGTCTCTCTCAGCCCATCCAGTTGTTGCCCAGGCCGACAGCCTGCGAGAAGGAGGGGGGCGCTCTCAACTTTCTCATCTCTTTCTCATCTTTACTTCTGCTGATCGCGTCTCCGCCAGTGTGTCTCTTCCTCTGTTTTGTTATTGCCCCGAGGTCACGACCAAATCAGTATGGACACGCTCCGTTCCACTCTGAGGCTGAGTCACACTTGGTCTGGAGGAACAGCGTGCTGGTGTCAGCGGCCGCTGCTGGTTTGGCTCGCTGATACGGAACAGGACGAAGATGCGAGCGGCGCTCTTACGTAACGCGGCGGCACGAGCGGACGTCCGCGCACGATAAGGAACAATCGGCCCCTGCAGACGCCCAGGGATCGATTACTGCATTAAATTGGACACAGTGAGCACGCACAGCAGCCTTCCTTCCCATCAGGCTGCGGGCAGTCAGAAGTGCACCTCAGTTTGTGCGAAACAGAAGTAACATTGTTTCTGCTTTTTTTTTTATGCTCTCACCTGTTTTTACTCAGCATGACTGCAACAGAAGTGGTGCTGTAAAAAAAAAAAAAAGAGAGAGAGAGAGAGAGAAGCTCCTCCCTCCCCCCAACTGTGACAACAGCTCAGATCAGCATGTGCTTTTGGGGTGACAAAAAAAGGCCCTCATGCTTTGGCTGATTGTACAGCGTGTTGCAACACAGAAAAGACCTCGAGCTGTCGCCAGAGAAAATGTCTCTGTAAGACATGAAGGCCGCTTGATTTAGTAAGTTTTCATTTTCATTTCTAAAATTTCAGTACAATTGCGATTTGCAGGTGTTTCCACTAAACGGTATGAAGTGCATAATCCGTAATTCTCGTCAAATCTTGTCCCACGATCTTAACGAGAATTACGTTTGTTTGCTGTCAAGAATTGTTGTTATATTTTTCTTTGATTATTTGTAAAAAAAAATATTCTGTCTCCTTCTCCGTCCAAACAGAACGCGCCATCTTTACTTGAAGTGAACTGGTCACGTGACCCCGTACATCACGTCTGCTGATGCGTAAATGTGAAAAAAGTGTTTCCATGATGCTTTTACGATATAAGTCTATATGGATGCGTCTGGAAAAACCACCTCATGACGATTTTTAAGAGGTTTTCGAAATGGAGCTGTTTCCATTCGTAGTTTTTCATTGCGATATTTAGGTTTTCCACAATTGTCGGTAAGTGGAAACGCAGCTTGTGACTTAGATGTAGTTTTAACAACAACAAAAAACACATTACCTGGGGCCAGTTGTTTTTATTTTCAAGCCTACCTTTTAGAACACGCGCAAGCTAATGCAACAACCTGGTTAAGGTGCAGCGAACATGAGGGAGGGACGGACTTATTTCTGCTGAGGTTATCAATAGACCACAAAGGTGTGTCTATTTATAGAAAATATTGGATTGTTACATTTTGCATCATGCCTTCAAGACGTTGCTCGCAGTGCGTCACGCTGGTGACGGGATGCTGCGCGAGTCCCAGGCTCCTCTTTGCACCCCGGCCTGCCTCACCAGGCGTCTCCTCCCGCCCGAGGTCATTGAATTTGGCTTATTTTCATCTGCTGAATGCGCAACTCGATTGTTCAAGCAGGTGCTTTTTTTTTTGTTTGTTTTTTTGCTGAGATTTAATTAGTGTCAGTCAGCTCCATCTGCTGTATAAACAACTATTGCTTATAATAAAGTTAATTAGATGGTCAGCGTTCCTCTAAGGGATGTCACCAGCAGGATGAGCGTAATGTATGCATGCAATGCAGCACACCTGAGGAAGAGGAGGAAGAGGAGGAGGACGACGACAAAGGGCGATAATGTCTCTTACAGGCATCGAGAATTGATCGGTGGGGTTTTTTTTTTATTTTATTTTTTTAGCCCGGCCGGCCAGCAGCAAAGGGGTTAAGTCCGATACAGCAGTTTACACTGCGGGTGGATGTTCGCTAGCATAGAGGAGTCCCGCGCCCCAACGGAACTGCAGATCCCACACAGATTGCTGCCAAACCAGAGGGGATTTGCTTCGATCTCGTGAGTGTGTAAGGACAGAGGGGGGAGGGGCAGGAAGAGGGGGCGGAGGCAGAAGAGGAGGAGGAGGAAGTGGAGGAGAAGGAGGTTACAGTTTGGAAGAAAGATGTGGAGAGAGGGAGAGAGGACACAGCTGTCCCAGGCAGAGCAGAGGGAAGTGCAGGGCGTCGCTGCCGGGTGTGTTTCCTAACCTCTCACCTGAGGTCGTCATTTTGATTCATACCGAAGGAAGGAAAAGGAAGGCAGGAAAGGCGGGTGGCGGCTGATTGATCCGTCCGAGGTGGCGCGAGTGGAGATGTCGGATGCCGGGATCTCCTCCCGGGTGGACTGAGGAGTCGCTGGTTTTTCCGTGACCTCCGCAGGGGATGAACTGAGGTGAGAGTCGTGCACGGGAATCCCGGAGCGACGCACCAGCGCAGAGGCGGTGGAATGCAGCGATATGGCAAAGCGTGTGTGTGTGTGTGTGTGTGTGTGTGTGTGTGTGTCACAGTTCTAATGGCTGCTAATTAACTTTTATGTCAGAGGTAATGGGGGCCATCGCTCCACCTTCTTATCGCCGCAGCGTCGCTCTATCTCTGCTGCTATCGCCGCCGTGCTCCACCTCCAGCCTCCCTTGGTGGGGGGAGAGGGGTGGGAGGGGGGCGGGAGGGGTTGGAGGCGGCCGCTCCTGTGGCGTGGGCCCTCATCAGCATGTGATTGTGTTGCGTTCAGGGGGCCGTGGCCAGTTTCAGCAGTTGTCAGCACTCCTCGGCGCATCGTTCCAAACCTCCGAAGTGATCAATCATCTCCTCCGGCTTGTTTGCTGCCAGCGGCCACGCCGGAGTGTTACCCCCGCTGTTGCTATTGTCGTCCTCGTCCCCTTGCTCTCTGGTTTCAAGCACCCCTGCACCCTGTTGTTTTGGGTTTTTTTATTCCCTGAGCAGCGTTGCTTCGGTCGTTCTGTGGCTTTTAATATAACAAGAGGTTATTAAATGTTCATGCTGCAAGTTTCCCCCTTAAATCACTCGGTTGCAGCTTCACAACAGCAGAATTAATGAGAGCTATTTTTAGCCGGCGCTGTTCTCGGAGCAGTCAAAAATTGAGTAAGGTTCCGCCGCCTCGCCCCTCAACCACACTAGAGAAAAAAATCTATGTGAGAACGCCTTCTGATTGTGTTTTTCTGCTGAATGGAGGAATCAGCAAGCTCTGTTTCTAACGGTGCTGTGATGAAACGGATACAAAATGATTGGCCGTCCTCCCTCACAGGCCGCGTGAAGGGGGAATAGCGATGATTCATTGTCTTATGACACAAAGAGTTATTACTGCAGTCTAATCGCTTTACACCCTGCGCAAATACATGGAACGTGTTGAAGGGCCCTGCTGTGCAAGTTTAAAGATCCTGTGATATCCTCCTCACGTGCAACTGACCTGCACGAAAGGTGCAGATCTCCAGGAAACGCCATGTTTAGCCCCGTGTTTACAGCCTCCTGTTAAAATGGCTTTTAGCTTCAGCTTCGGAAGGGACCAAAAGCAAGGCGTGTCTCAGAGGGCGGAGCCAACACCTGGCTGAGCGTGATGTCACTGAACTGGGAGGGGTATCAATCAATGAGGTATCCGAGCCCTTTGTTTAGGGATGATATCAATTAATCAATTATTGATTAATTGTTGATTAAGAATTTACTCGATTAAATTAAATTAGTCGCAATTAATTCAACATTGTTTCCATGGGTTTTTAATTGTTAAATGGTGTGGTGGTGTATACTTGTCAACTTAAAGTCAGAGGATAAATGTTGAAGGTGTTTTTACTGTTCTCTAATGTAAAAATTGGTCACATTGAACACTCAACATTATTTAAGGTTAAATAATGTGTGTGTTCCTTACACATTTTTCATTGTGAAATGAATTCATTGTTAATCGATCAATAAGGTCAATCAACTAACGATTAATGAATTAATTGATAATTTGCATCCCTACCTCTGTGACAACAGAAGAGCTGCTTCAGCACACATTTGAAAATCAAGCAAGTAAATGAAAGAAAAGGACAAACCCACGACATTGGTCCACTGATATGAATACGGTATTAAGTGCATGACTTATTTTAATGCTGCAGAATAGGGGTGGGAATCTTTGGACACCTCACGATTCGATTACGATTACGACTCAGGGGCTACGATTCGATTATAAAACCGTTATTGATGCATCTTTAATTTACGCACTTTTTCACATTTTTGAAGCAATTTTTTAAAGCGGTGCGTTTGGCATAAAAACAAGAGTTGATTTCATTTCCGTTATATTTCATTTAAATAGTGCCAAGTGTACGTGGCGCGTTGAAACTTTGTTGTACAGACCCAAAAGTAATAGGTATCTTGAATCACCAAAGTAAAATGTGTCCTTTATACACATTTAAGAAACAATGTCAACAGAATTTTGTGCAGTTCAGTATTCAATATGCTCAGAACCGTCGGTATTTCTTTATTAAACGTATTTAAATAATCAAAATTTGGACGTTTGTGAATCGATTCAGAATCGTTCACGTCCGAATCGCGATTCATCTAAGGATCGGAAATTTCCCCCACCCCTACTGCAGAATCTACAGATTCATTTAAGAAATCAAATCAGCTCTGGTTAATACGATTCAAACAAAAATAGCACAAAGTATTCCTATGCCAGACGACACTGATCCACACTGGAGCTCCACTGTGGGTCCCTGTGGTGCTAAACCCGCTCCGACCGCAGCGTTCTTCCCCGACTCCCCCTCAGCTGTGAGATGCGTCTCCGCCTTCCTCCCCTCTGCCTCCCAGCCGTCACCGTTGTAATCCCCCTCCACCCCTCCACCCGCTCAGCGCCGTCCTGCCGACATGCTCCGCCTCCGCTGCCAGCCGCAGCCTCATGCCCTGAGTCAGCCTCGTGGCACCACGCTGCTGCTGCTGCTGCTGCTGCTGCTGCTGCTGCTGCTGCTGCTGCTGCTGCTGCTGCACAGTATCTCAAAAAGAGATCGGCTGCTCTAAACTGCAGAGTGAACCATGATTGTGTTTATGTGACTTCTGGGTTGTTGTTTTTTTAGCTATAGCTTGAACGCAGTGATGTCACTGTTGTGCAGCAACTTCTGTTGCCTTTTTAAAGTGTTTAATTCTATTTTTTAATTCCCTCAAAATCAACAGTATTTCAGTTTTTCGAGCTTTACGAGAGCTAATTGTCACCCCAGGCTCCATTTCCACGTACGGGTGGCAGCGACTGAAAACGCAGCGTCTAATTTCTTCTTTCTACTGAAATGAATTCAGCCCCGGTCTCTTGTACAAAAACCCTCCACACTTTGAGAGGCACCTTCAGACACGGCCTGAAAATGTCAGGCCACTCCAGCAGCGCCGCAGTGTTCCCTCGGTTTCCTCAGCAACCAGCGCTGCACGAGGAGAAAGCCAGATTACATCCCCTCTAACTGAGGTGTGTGTGTGTGTGTGTGTGTGTGTGTGTGTGTGTGTGTGTGTGTGTGTGTGTGTGTGTGTGTGTGTGTGTGTGTGTGTGTGTGTGTGTGTGTGTGTGTGTGTGTGCAGAGGTGGGGTGGGTGCGAGAGGTGCAAACCACAGAACCCTGTCAAGTCTTTTCCCCTCAAGTTTGTTCAGGCTCCTCGTCTCTGGTTCTGAGGTTCTGTGACGCAGCTTCGTCTTACAAACACCAAAACCACAAGTGTTTTTTCTGTTACTCTTAAGCTGCGAACCTCCCACACAAAACTTGCAACAACTTGGAATTGGAAAGAAAAAAAAAAGAAGAAAAATCAGAGTGGAATCACAGCGTCGAGCTTGCTTTGACAAAATGTTTCAGATTCTGCGTCCTCAGCGCGATGCGTCCTCCTCCCTCTGGAGGCAGGCTTTGTGATCTGGAAATCGGATTTCATGCCTCTGTTCTCGGCAGTCCTCTTAATATTCAACCTCTCCTCTCTCTCTCTCTCTCTCTCTCTCTCTCTCTCTCTCTCGAGTGCAGCCCTTTCAATGTGAAAGTCCAGCGGGGGAAGTTTTTCCCGGTTTGAAACTTTTTTTGTTCTGTCTTTCTTTGACCGGGGTTCTGCAACTGTTGCCGAGAACATCTGGGGCCGTTTGTTCAGCTGCCTTGTACTGTAGCAGACAGCAGTGTTTTGGGGCATTTGGTGGACAGAAGGGTTGTGTGTGTGTGTGTGTGTGTGTGTGTGTGTGTGTGTGTGTGTGTGTGTGTGTGTGTGTGTGTGTGTGTGTGTGTGTGTGTGTGTGTGTGTGTGTGTGTGTGGTAAAGCCATAAACAGGGCGACGCAGCGGGGTTGAGAGTGGCAGCAGTTAACGGCCTGCTCAAGATGAAGGTGGTCTCTGCTGCTTTTACATGGACTCTGACCCGCTTTTGATGACACTCTGCAGGAGTTCACACGTAGACAGCGACCCGATTGAGGTTGCAGCTCTATTAAATACCGGCGTCATGACGCTAACGTGGCTGAATAGGAGGCTCTCGCTGATTCGCCGATGCGTCTCCTGGGTTGTGCGACACCTGTCAGGCGTGCGCACGTTGCCGTATCATGTTTTCTCCGTCCGTGCACGGTGGCAGAGTTGGGTTTCTCACAGCTGGGAGTGACGGGGCCTCTGAAACGAGGATGTAAACACTCGCACACGCCCAAAAAAAAAAAAAAAAAAAAAAAAGGTAAAGAGGCGCCACAGCCCAGCTCGTCTCTCATCTGGGCTACCTGCGAGAAGCGGAGTGCAGCGGGCCGCCGCGCTCCTGCCGCGCTAAGAACTCCAACTCCGGACACCGGGGGATATTTTGAGCGTGAAGCCGCCAACGAGGTGGCGGAGCTCTGCTTTTAAAAGCGAGATTCATCTCCCGCCGCTCATCTGTCATCACGACTTCATGCTGCGCAGCGTGAGCTCACCACCCCCACCCCCACCCACCCCCCGCCCCTCAGTCCACCCAAACTGTTTTAACCGTCGGAGGGACGTGTGATGTTGCCACGGCCATTGTGGGTCGCCGCCGGGGATCAGTTGACACCATGAGCCTTATTGCTTCAGCTTCCTGTTTTGGGATTGTTATGTTGCCCCAGAGGGAACTCCTGCCAGGTGCTTTGTTTATTTATTTACTGACTTACTTACTTATTTGACAGGGTGAACACAGGCTTGCAGCTGATGTGATGCATACAGAGCAGGGGGCACCAGGTAGAGTAGCCCCCCTCCCCTCCCCCACAGGTCATTGAGTCATTGTTGATAATTATTGAGAACTCATTGACCTGATCAGTGTCTTCACATAGATCAGTATCATTAGTAATTATATATAATTGAGATAGTTTGTTATTTCAGGAGAGTGTGGGACCCATGAAGCAGCTCTCCGGTTCAAAAAGGGTGGTGACACCTGATATAGAGATTGCAGTTATTGCTAATTTCTCCACAACGGTGCACTATAATCTAAAAAATATACGTCAAATCTGATACAATTCAATCGGTCAGTCTTCTCATATGGCATTTATATGATATGAAACGGTCACTCGCTCGCTCATCAGTCGTCACGTGGTGACTTTGCTGTGGAGGCCAAGGTGGAGCTGAAGGAGTCAGAGGGGAAGGTCGGCTGCTGGTGCGGTGACCTCCCACCTGCAGGAGGCGGCGTTGGGCCGACGCGGCGGCGGAACGGCGAGCTGCCGCCATCTGAAGCCTCGCGTCTCGCCGCGACCGCCGCCCCGTGAAAACACGCGAGCCGACTCGGTGGTCCCGCTGTAAAGTGAGCATGATTGCAGCATGTGGTCTGTTTGGCGATGTGCGAGTGTGCGGAAGATAAAGGCACAACAACACAGCGGCGTCCGCGGCGGCGGCGTAAAGGAGGCGAGTGGAACGACCTGCCGGGTGCAGCCTTCTGTGTGCAAACCAGCGCTGACAGTTTGAATCACATGTAAAGTGCAGCTGCTCCCCCCCCCCTTTCACCAGAAAACGCTGCACTTATGGAGGAGAAGGAAGCGCACACGGTTTCCCGCTACACTGTTTCCTTTTATTTGCTGCTGCTCAGTTTTTCAGCAGGGCTGATTTTGTCATGTCTGTGTAAACTAAGTTTTGGTTTTGAATTCAGTCACTCTACTGATTTCATTTCAAGCTCAATAAATAATTGAGATAAATTCTTTTTATGCTTTTTATGGGAAGTTTTCCCAGTCAAAATCAAAGAGGCCACAGTTTCACTCCTTATTTTCTTTAGCGTCGTCTGGCGGAATTACGATGGTTTCCAGCCCGCAGCAAATGTCTGCACATGTGACTTTACTGGTGACCGATTTTTAATCATTGTCCTTGTTTTTTTGTCACAAGACCCTTCAAGGCCCCCCGACGGTGTCCCACCGCCTCATTCTGCCTCTTCTTCTGGCTCTACTTTCTGCAGATCGCGTTGATCTCACTCTGCTTGTGTTTGTGTTGCAGAGCGCAGCGATGGAGGAGACGGTCATTTGGGAACAGCACACAGTAACACTACACAGGGTCAGTACAGCCACGCTTGTGCTCTGCGTAGAGCAAATACTTTTGCATCTTAAAAGCAGGTGATGATTTTTCTTTTCCTCTCTGTAATCTGCGTCGTCTCGCCGTGCAGGCGCCAGGGTTCGGCTTTGGGATCGCCATATCGGGAGGTCGGGACAACCCACACTTTCAGAGCGGCGAGACCTCCATCGTCATCTCGGACGTGCTGAAAGGAGGCCCCGCCGAAGGCCTGCTGCAGTAAGACGTCCTCCATCACTGTCGGCCTGCTTGTTCTCCCTTTTTTTCGCCAGGATTGAATTACGCTACACAGAGACTCCAGCGTGGCTGTTATCTCCTTTTGTTTTATTTTCTCTTTTTTTCTCTCGTCTGCAGGGAAAATGACAGAGTCGTCATGGTCAATGCTGTCTCCATGGACAATGTGGAGCACGCGTACGCAGTCCAGCAGCTTCGCAAAAGTGGAAAAATTGCCAAAATTGTGAGTTTCTAAATCCTTTAATGAAGTGTTCCGGATATAAATAGAAGTCAGGACATCTTGTGTATAATATATGCATAGCCCTCTTACACATGTATTTAAGTTTTAAGCTCACACATTCACAAGTTTGGGGTCACTGACTGATTTCTGCATTGAATTCCATTATATAAGCCACTTCATGAAATAATCTGCCAGCATGCTGTAAAAACATCTCTAGTGAATGAAAATCAGTCAGGATGTGCTGAACACATCTGGGATGGCTTTGAGAATTGTTGCCTTGAAGGTCAAATTGACTGTGATTTTAGTGAATGGATATCAAGTGTGCAATGTGCAGAGCAATGTGTAGAGCATTCAAGATTATTATTTTATAAAATTGGTGATAATGGAGTTTAATTCTGAAACTAATAAATGGTGGTGTATGTGTGAGACTGCTACGTGGTCACAGGTTGATCGATGCCACCGGTTCTTCTTCCGCCAGACAATCAGGCGAAAGCGGAAGGTCCACGTCCCCATGGGCCGCCTGGGCGAGCGGGAGACCATGTCGGAGCACGACGAGGAGGAGGAGGACAGCTACGACGAGGAGATCTACGAGACGCGGAGCGGCCGCAGCGGCGCCTACAGCGGCGTGGGCGGGGCCATGGGCCGGCGCAGCGGCCGCAGCACCGGGCGGAGGGACAGGGAGCGTGAACGCAGCGGCTCGCGGGAGCGGAGCCTCTCGCCGCGCTCGGACCGCCGCTCACACAACCTGCCCCCGCGCCCTGCCAAGGTCACGCTGGTCAAGTCCCGCAAGAATGAAGGTGAGGCTCACAAAGTCGGGGACGGACGGATGGAGAGAGAGGGAGAGAAAACAACCGCGCAGTGCAGAGCGAGAGAGCGCGGGGAGAGGGGGAGGGGCGGGAGGATGTTCTACGGCAGGAACTGAAGCGCCATTTTATTTACTCATCCATTACGCCTTCTGCAACTGCCGGAGGGAGCAGAAGTTGCCAGCCGCAGCAGAATCGGAGTTTACTCAAGGAAGTCTAAGTAAAAGAGCAATTAATCTCCTTAAATCACAGCTGTTAATCCCAGTGAGAGCGCGGCCAGCCGGCCGAGTGGAGCGGAGCACAGCGGAGCGGAGCGCCCGTGCTAACATGCTCTTTGTTGCTGTCGTTCACTCTGTAAGCAGAATATGGCCTGCGCCTGGCCAGCCACATCTTTGTCAAGGACATCTCTCCAGAGAGCCTGGCCGCCCGAGACGGCAACATCCAGGAGGGGGACGTGGTGCTGAAGGTGAGGAGGGGTTGGGGGGTGACGGGCGGGGACGAGGGGTCGACGCAAGCTGCAACATGTTTCCGTATCGACAGAGGCCGCTCGCGCATCGTTGAGCGCTCGATCGCTCACTCCAGCGCGCTATGGCGACAGCGGCTGTTCTGTCTCTTTGAACGGCATCCACCTAAGACAGGGGTGGGCAAACCTTTTGACTGGTGGGGCCACAATGGGTTCTGAAATTTGACAGAGAGGAGAAGATAGATGGAGTGATTTAGTGAGGAAAACATATATCATGGGATATGTAGAAAACGTGCTTCAGTGTCCATTGAAAATGAAAAAAAGCAAAGTTACAACAAAATATCTGTATTTGAAGCCCCACGGTATTTAGCTCTTTATTGAAATGACTCTTAAAACACTGAAGTAATGGATGGAATGCTGCTATTTTGTGACTTACTCACTATTGATATAATTTCTTCAAATTGGGCAGGCCGGATTAAAAAGCCCAAAGAGCCGCTATGGCCCGCGGGCCATAGTTTTCCCATGCCTGACCTCAGGAGACATGCAAATGAATTGAGAGCTGTGGAAAGTCTGACTGACACAGTCACCGGCCGTGTTGTAATATGCATATGCAGCATATCAGAGCAATAGTGCATTATTAACCCTGTCAGGATGACATCAGCCGCTCAGTTTATCAGAGTGAGGTCACTTTAGCTGCACTCACTAGCATAAGCAGTGAGTGCACTGTGATGTGGAGTTTACTCATCTGAGGTGAATCCTAATTAATATTCTGACTGAAGTGAGCATCTGAAGTAAAGTGAGACAGAATGACGGCGATAAAAGATGATTGTTGATTTGCACAGATGGGAATTTATACCAGGAAAGAACCAAAACAACTTTCATAGTTACCTGTGTTAAATGTCACAGTGCAGTTAAAAATTACACCACAAACAATTTCAGCAAAACTATCAAACCTGACGTTTTTACCCGCTTAATCTACAACTAAGCTGTTTTATCAACACCTTACAATAAACTTGAGATGTTTAATGGAAGATGATCCACCTTTTATTGAAGCTCTCGTGTTATTCCTCCCCCCCCACCTCTGCTATTTCACTTCTAACAGCTTCTCCTCTCCCTCCAACCGTCTTGCAGATCAACGGCACTGTGACAGAGAACCTCTCCTTGATAGATGCCAAGAAGCTGATAGAAAGGTCAAAGGGCAAGCTAAAAATGGTGGTGCAGCGGGACGACCGGGCGACCCTGCTGAACATCCCTGACCTCGACGACAGCATTCCCTCAGCCAACGCCTCTGACAGAGACGGTGAGGGCCACGTTATGTGATGAGCTCAGCCAAAACCACCCTGTGTGTGTGTGTGTGTGTGTGTGTGTGTGTGTGTGTGTGTGTGTGTGTGTGTGTGTGTGTGTGTGTGTGTGTGTGTGTGTGTGTGTGTGTGTGTGATATTTCATAAGTCAATGCACGGCCAGTTTAACGGCGCCTGTCACTTGATCAGACATTTCAGATATCCACTCCCTGGCGTCCGATCACTCCAATCGATCGCACGAGAGGCGTCGTAGCAGCAGGTCCCGCTCGCCGGACCGACGGTCGGAGCCCTCGGACCACTCCAGGCACTCACCGCCGCAGATCAGCAACGGCAGGTAAAGATTTGCCATCCAAATGTGTTGTTTTATGAAAATAATAATTCAGGTTTTCACACATTTTTCCAGCACCGATATTTTGATAGTAGTTCCACCAGAACTATTTTTTTGTTTTTTAGAGTACAGCGTTGTTAAACGCCTCAAAACGTGACTGTTTCAAGGCTTTCCAAACTTTCTGAGGCTCGTCCCTGTGGAGTTATTAAAACAGCTCAAACATCGTGTCCTTCTGGTTTTGTTTGGTTTGGTTTGGTTTCCTCTCACTTTCCAAGGACTTTGGGCTGCTCGCGTGCTGCCTTAATTGCAGCCGACAGCCCACTCAGCACTTCTCCGTCGACTCGCTATTTCACTTTAAAAGTAGTTCATTATTATAATTCCTTATTTCAGTTTGATAAAACACCAGCGCAGTTCCCCCCTCCACTCGGATTATTGACCCGAGCGGGACCAGAAGTTAACTAATGAGCTGTGGTGGAGTCTGTTTTAGCCTTTATTTAAGCTGAGCGCTTGCATATGTCAGTGAGCACAAACTGCAGAGTTACTGAGGTCGTTTTCATTTTCAGAAAAAGACCAAACGTGATGATTAAAATCACTTTTAATGTTTGTCTGCCCTTTTTTTTTTTATTCTCTCTGTAACCTCATCAGCTGGAGAATACCGTAAGTTGGCACTAACTTAGTTGAAGTAGTGTAATAGTGATGACAGCAGTAGCTGCGGTAGAAGTAGTACCCGTACTACATCCTTAGAATATATGTAGATTAGATAACAGATAGTTCAGACTTAAATAAAATCAAGGTTTCTCTAACATTTGATGATTTGTATTATTTGATGGCCAAACATGCAGAAGCTCCAGCAAAGCATCAGGGGAAAATGATGCAAAATTAAAGAGAGAGAAATCGTTTGTTCAGTGGGGAGCAATTTGATGATAAATGGTGTAGGTCTGCTCCACTGCAGTCCCAGATGAAAGGAAATAGTCACCACATGGGGGCTTTAATATGTCTGGGGTTTTTTTTACGTCCAACATTGAAAATCCTGTGTTGAGATGCCAGAATCTCTTGGTGCCAGTTTGCCTCTGACGCATCAACGTGAACAATGTATGAGCAGTATTGTAATTACCAGGAAGGAGAAGCCGGCACAGGATGTTATTGTTTGCGTGAACCTGGTCTTTCACCTCTTGACCTTTGCCCCAATTGAGGACGTGCTTGTCGGAAGCTGGGCCTCCTTCAGAATGGGCAGAAATAAAGGAAGTTTGTTTCTTTGCGGCCAGTTCAGTCGCGCTCCTTCACTGCTAATTGGGCAGCCAGTCTGTGAATAAAGCATTGGTTGGCCATCTAAAGCGGTGCCAGTCAGCAGGCATGTGACCAGAAGCGTCGGAGCCATTAATCTCTCCCACTGGACAGCCCGCTTCTGGTCTCTCCTCTCAGACACGCCAGGCCACGCCAGCGTTTATTAAATCACAGGGAAAATTCTGTAGTCATTAACCAGAATATGAGTCATAATTAGACGGGGTGTTCGCGGGGTGTCGGTTTACTCGTCAGTGTTTAAAAAAAAAAAAAAAAAATTGGCATCCGAGTCAAACGTTTGCTGGTCCGCAGCCAGAGACGCAGAATGAGGTTCACCAGCGGGGCGGAACTCACTGCAACGTCTCTGATAAGCTGCTTAAGGGTTGAAAAGACAAAGTTGTGACCTCAGAGCGACACTGTGCAGGTTCTGCTGCCATAAAAACGATGCTCTGGAGTCACGCACTTGCAAGAAAGTGCTGGGCAGGCAACCAGAGTTCTGTGGCCGCCTGCCAGAGCAGCCAATCACCAGCAGGGGTGCCGTTCTTCCCTTGTCACAAGTCAGCGAATCGGCGAAATGGTTTTCAAACTATCGTTTCGAGGTAGGAAGGAATGAGTTGTGTCACTTTAAACTGAGTTTTGGGCAACACAAACACCTTCCCGTCGCTTGTGTCCCCTCCCTCGGCCAAGTATTCTTGGCTGTCTTGTTGCCTCCAAGCTCGACAGCCGACAGAATACACAATTTATGACAGACTCAAGCATTTTCTTTTTTTCTGTTTTTCCAAAGACTTGTATTGCAGTTTTAAAAAACGGTGTGCCTTGTGTGTAGCCACAGAAGTCGGGACGACGAGCGGATCTCGAAGCCGGCGTCGACGCCAGCCAAGCTGCCCGAGGAAGTCCCGCTACCGAAAGCGAAGGAGCCGGCCGTCGCCAGAGAGGACAAACAGCTCCCACCGCTCCCAGGTCGGTGTTTGACGAGCGGCCGTTAAAAGCCCCAACAATGCACCGGCAAACCTATAAACCTTTTAAGCTACATCCTGTTTTTAGGAGACTGAACACGTGGCGTCAGTTTTCCTGACCACTGGTGAGAGCAGTGTGACAATAAAAATTAGAATTTGAGGGAATGGTTGGATGGTAGCATCTCTACCTGGTTCCAACTATTTGAAGCTCTGCTTCACAAATTGAGAGGAAAAGAAGACGACAGTGTGAGCTCGTGGGAACTTTATTATTATATTTATTATTTTTTCATGACATGCTAATGATGTACACACAAAAAAATCAACAATATATGTATTATGAAACTGCACTATTTTCTTTTTTCTTTTTCTTTAATTTTCTGTTCCTTGAAAATCAATAAAAATTGAAATAATAAAAAAAAATTGAATTTGAGTTGGACAAGTCATATTTGCCCATTTTTTAAAGTGCGGCTAACCCTCCAAAAAATGTAATTAAAAAAAAAATACAAAATGGAAAGAAGTAAATAGTTGGAACCAGACGCCTGCTGAGCTCAGTTCGCCTGGAGCCAAGTGAAAATAAGCCGTATGAGTTGATCCAGTCTGACGTTTCTCTGCAGCCTCCAGCGCTCTGCTGCCTTTCTGTTTGACCTCCCCGCACAGGACTGTGTGTGTGTGTGTGTGTGTGTGTGTGTGTGTGTGTGTGTGTGTGTGTGTGTGTGTGTGTGTGTGTGTGTGTGTGTGTGTGTGTGTGTGTGCGCGCGTGCGTGTGCGTGTGCGTGTGCGCGTGGGCGTGTGTTGTTTTTCCAAAGAGTGTTGTTTCCAATTAAATTTTCAAGTCTCTAGTCGCCCGTATTGTTTCTTATATATATTTCTGTTCTGTGTTCTGTAACATGTCTGTCGCCATCAGCGCGCGTGACTAACGCTCATGTGCGACGTGATGTGTTTTTGCTCCAGAGCCCAAGCCCGTGTACGCTCAGCCCGGACAGCCAGATGTGGACCTGCCAGTCAGTCCCTCCGACGCCCCCGTGCCCAGTGCAGCGCATGACGACAGCATCCTGCGGTAAAACATCGACCAGATTTGTTTTTTGTTTTTTTGGTGCAGTTTTATTTGGCCACTTAAGCAGCAGCATCAGCAATGTATCGTGATTGTAATTGGAAGTGAATCGCATCGTTATTTTGGTAGCCTTCAAAAACAAAAATCTACACAGTGGTATATTAGAATGTAACTATCCCAGTTTTTATCAGCACTTTGCTTTTGCTCACTGGCCTTCACCAAAGAGAGAAACTTGGCCGGTGCTCAAGAAGCGCTCGGCTATTCATAAAGCTGAGCCGGCGGCGGAAGCGAATGAAAAGAGGTCGTCAGATGGTCGGCGAGTGAAAACAATCAGCTGGACTGTCGTCTGTTTTTTGGGGCTCTCCGCAGGCCGAGCATGAAGCTGGTGAAGTTCAGGAAGGGGGAGAGCGTCGGGCTGCGGCTGGCCGGAGGCAACGACGTGGGCATTTTTGTGGCCGGCGTGCTGGAAGACAGCCCGGCTGCTAAAGAGGGCCTGGAGGAGGGCGACCAGATTCTCAGGGTGAGAAACTCTTCCGCTCTGCAGCAGCGGCAACTGTTGGAAAGCGATTCTGGACAAACTCGAGGCGGTTGTGGTTGGGTTTTTTATTTTTTTAATCTCACCATAAACAGCTATTAAATGTTTTACTGTCAACAAGTGGCGCCTCATATTATCGATTATTGACCGTTTGAAAAGTTCTGACGTTCCCATTTTAATTCCTGATTTAAGACACTGGCCGCTTCCAAGTTCCTCCACACACAAGCTGGTGTCTTAGCAATGGCCCGGAGGGGAAACACACACACACACACACACACACAACCCATTTCCTCTAACTGTGTTTGTTCCATTTGGTCAAAGCCATATATTTTGCCATTTGCACCTCCTCTTCCTCCTCCTTCTTTCTCCACATTCAATAAGGGATGACTTGCATTCCTTCAGTGCAGTAAAAACTTCCCGTTGCCAAGGCGATGCCGCAATGTAAAGCACCTTCATCTGAGCAAAGAGTTAACCCGTAATGCAACTGATTGTTTATTTGTTTCAAGGGCACATATGTACAAGTTGGTGTCATTAAAGCATTTATATGTTTCCAAATTTCAGGTAAACAATGTGGATTTTGCAAACATCATCCGAGAGGAGGCGGTGCTTTTCCTTCTAGATCTCCCTAAAGGCGAGGAGGTGACTATTCTGGCGCAGAAGAAGAAGGATGGTGAGTGAAATGAGGAGAGTAACGCACAAGAGTGCACCAGACACCTACATCTGCCGGCTCTGACACCCCAACCCCCCACCCCCCCCCCCCCCCCACTCCTGTCCTGCTCAGTGTATCGGCGGATCGTCGAGTCGGACGTGGGCGACTCCTTCTACATCCGCACGCACTTTGAGTACGAGAAGGAGTCGCCGTACGGGCTGAGCTTCAACAAGGGCGAGGTGTTCCGCGTGGTGGACACCCTCTACAACGGCAAGCTGGGCTCCTGGTTGGCCATCCGCATCGGAAAGAACCACCAGGAGGTGGAGCGGGGCATCATTCCCAACAAGAACAGGTGACAACAGGGTTTTTTTTTTTTTTTGGCTGCGTTCAGACTGCATGCGAATCTGATTCCAATCAGATTCCTTCTCAAATCCGTGTCCACACTGTTTTTAGCAAGTGTCCAAATGGGATGTGGCTCTGTTCACACTGGACCACATTATTGACCCATCTGACAGGTTGCTGTAGCAACGACGTGGGAGCGGAGGCGTCATCCAGCGTAGCGTGTAGTGTGTGATGTCATATAACTGCGACAGCGGCACTTGATGCAATACAACTCCTGGAGCTTGGCTTGAATGGCGCTACAGTATCTCCCCACACACTGATGAGCCAATGAGTTTCCTCCTCTGGCCAGGCACTGCTGGTTCCTACTGCTTCTGTCTGCTCCATTACGTTCCAGCTCCGCACCTGGAATGGTGCCCTCTGGTCTGGAGCATTGGCTCTTGTGTTGCGTAGAGTGACGTCACGGACAGTCAAAACCCATCGGTGTGTTTGGAGCTGTTCACACTGAGACGCATCTGTCCAAATGCCATTCGAAACTACGTCCTGAAGGTGGTTTCAATCCATTTTGCAAAAATCGGATTTCATGTGGTTTGTGACTGTTCGGACTGCAAAAGAGCCATCCGGTTTCAATCTGGATGGGCTAAAAATTGGATTTTGGCAGGCAGTCTGAACGCAGCTTTTCTCTCCCATAGCCGTCCAGATCGCTGCGTCACTTGTTTGCTTTAATCATCCTTGTCGTGTTTTGTCCTCGGGGGCTGGGGGGAGGGTTGGTTTGGCACTGACGTCTTGCTAGCGGTGCCAAGTTTTACGACATCGCTATTAGCGTGCTTGACACTGTCTGTCTGTCTGTCTGTCTGTCTGTCTGTCTGTCTGTGTGTCTGGTGCTGCTCGCGTCAACAGAGCCGAGCAGCTCTCCAGCGTGCAGTACACCCTCCCCAAAACAGCAGGGGGCGACAGAGCCGACTTCTGGAGGTTCCGCGGGCTTCGCAGCTCCAAGAGGAACTTGAGGAAGAGCCGGGAGGACCTCTCCTCCCAGCCGGTGCAGACCAAGTTCCCGGCTTATGAGAGGGTCGTCCTGAGAGAAGGTGAGTAGCTCTGACGGATCGGCCAATTAAAAAAAAATGAGCAATAGTTAACAATTAATTGATTATCAACTCATTGTCGATTAAGAATTTAATTGATTAAATTAAATTAGTCGCAATTAGTTGAACATTTTTTACACTGGTGGTTAATATAATAACAGTGTAGTGACAGGAAAGAGCAATTCACGTGTAGATACTGAGTTGGCCATAATATATCCAGAACAAGTTAGTACTTTTAAACCACTCTGAAAGAAAAAAGTTGAAATTAGAAGTCAACTTAAAGTCAGAGGATAAATGTTTTTACTGTTCTCTAATGTAAAAATGGGTCCCATTGGAACCTTAACACTATTTAAGGGTTAAATAATGTGTTCTTTAATCATTTTTTATTGTGAAATTTAGGTTCTCAGAAAGGTTTGCCGCTTATCAATTAATCGTTTATCGATCGATAAGGTCAATCAGATAACAATGAATTAATTCATCGACAATTTGCATCCCTTATCAGCAGGTATGAGTGTTTTTATTATTTCATGTTTTTCCTCTTCAAGCTGGTTTCCTGAGACCTGTGGTGATATTCGGGCCCATTGCCGACGTGGCTCGAGAGAAGCTCTCCAGGGAGGAGCCGGATCTCTTTGAGCTCGCGAGTACGTCCATGTTGTTGTCGTATCGCCTTGCACGCCTGAGATTCCATCGAGGCGTCCCTGCCGCACTGACGCCTCTGACCCTGTTTGCAGAAAGCGAGCCGAGAGATGCAGGAACGGACCAACGCAGTTCAGGAATCATTCGTCTTCACACCATCAAGCAAATCATTGACCGGGTGAGTAGAGCAGATTTATTGCATTGCGAGACATCAGAAGCATTTTGGGTGATTATATCCCAGGTTTATTATTTACTTTTTTTTAACCTTTCTGCAGGACAAGCATGCTGTGCTGGACATCACCCCGAACGCCGTGGACAGGCTGAACTACGCCCAGTGGTACCCGATCGTCGTCTTCCTAAACCCGGATAACAAACAGGGCGTGAAGAACATGAGGACCCGGCTGTGTCCCGAATCCAGGAAGAGCGCCAGGAAGCTGTACGAGAGAGCCATCAAACTGAGGAAGAACAACCACCACCTGTTCACCAGTGAGTGGCCCCCACCTTCCCTCTCTCTCACTCTCACCCTCAGTGAAGTGATTGTGGGTCACCTCGCCTCTCTTCCCCTCTGTGTTTGGCCAATTTTTTAATAGGTCAAGCAAAAATGAGCATCTGGCTAACCAGAATGAGCAAAATTAGAATTTGTATATTGGAAGTTGGTCTGTGACTTGCAGGAATTTGTTGGAAGTGTTTGATGTAGTATTTGGAATCTCTTAGTTTTTGAATGACATGATGATGATGATGATGATGATGATGATGAAGATTATGATGATTGCTAGTATCTTTTGTGTTTTGTGGTACTTATTATTTCAGTAATTGTAACAGTAAAGTTATGGTTAAACTTTTCTTCTCTTCTCCTTTCTTTTCTTCTTTTCTCATCTCTTCTCCTTTCTTCTCTTCTCCTCTCCTCTCCTCTCAGCCACCATCAACTTGAACAACATGAACGACGGCTGGTACGGCGCCCTGAAGGAAACCATCCAGCAGCAGCAGAACCAGCTGGTGTGGGTGTCGGAGGGCAAGGTGAGGGAAGGGGACGGTCAGCAGCACAGCGCCTCCCGCTGGTCCTATCGGGGCGGCAGAACAACACCTAACGGCCTCTCCTCCTCTCTGCTCAGGCGGACGGCACCACGGAGGACGATCTGGACATCCACGACGACCGGCTGTCCTACCTGTCGGCGCCAGGCAGCGAGTACTCCATGTACAGCACAGACAGCCGCCACACCTCCGACTACGAGGACACGGACACGGAGGGCGGAGCCTACACGGACCAGGAGCTGGACGAGACGCTGAACGACGAGGTGGGTCTGCCGACGGAGCCCGCCATCACCCGCTCATCGGAGCCGGTGCGGGAAGACCCGCCCGTCATCCAGGACACCCCTGGTTACCCGGGATACCAGCACCCCGTGCAGCCCGAAGCCGCCGCAGCCCGCGTTGACCCCGCCTCCTTCAAGATGGCCGCCCCACAGCAGGTAACTGCCACTTTCACGTCACTCTTCAGCTCCGCTCAGGAAGCCATGTACGACGGCCACTCTGCTGTCTGGCTTGCTGACGTCTATTACCACGAAATGTCTCTTCGTTTAGCGAGAAAGACGTCTTCAGATGGATTTACACTGCAGGGTTCAAGTCACTCAATTCAGGTGTTTTTTTCTCCTCCAAATCCATAACATGAAGCAGGAGTGCAGGCACGATGATGTCAGAGATGTGAAAATAAATCAGATCAGAAACATGTTTGAAATACAGGTGATCCAGGTCAGGCGTCAGCTGCCTCTGCGTCCGGCCAGACTTTGATTATGGCTTCATTCTTTCTCCTTTGCACTAAAATGTGAATGTGTCCTTCTGTTTCTCTCTTCTTAAGCCTGACTGAGTGCAAATTTTTTTGTTTTGTTTTTTTAAACGTTTGTTATGTTGTCCTACAACCTGACTTTTATTTTGGTAGTTTTTCCGGAACATTGCAATCAATCGGTCCCCAGGGCAATTCAAGCTCAGAAAGAACATTAGTTAGTTAGCTGCAGCCGTCACTACAGGCCTGTCGCTCAGGCCACTTGTATTCATTGCAAACTATTTACCTCTGTTGTTTTAAGTTTATACCCAAGCCGAGTTGATGTTTGCAAGGTGCATCATGCATAAGCAAAGCTTACGAGAAGTGCAGACATCAGGCGTTATGCTCTTAAAAGCAGAAGTTAGCAGATGGTCAAAAAAGATGCAGACAGGCAACAAATCAGAATCCGGCGCAAAGGACCTGTGCTGAAAATCCAACCGTTTGAAGCTACTGCTAATGATCCGCGGCAAGTGCATTTCTCTGAGCGTGTCCTGCGGCCGCTGCAAAGCTGATTGGCTGTTAGGCCGCCGTCACAGTGTCGGGGTGAGTTGTTACTCTGTGTGCTCTTTGAGCAGCTTCTGTTACAAATTGTCTCTTCACGATGCTTCACAGCGAGATGAGGCTACTCTGCCCAATCCTACGTTGCCTCCTCCTCCTCCTCCTCCGGCGGCGGTGGTAGCGCCCCCTGCTGCTGCTGCTGCTGCTGCTGCTGCCGAGCAGCCCGTACAGCTAGAGGGTATGCACCCAGAGGAGCCGCCCGCTGCAGCCGCAGCTCCTCAGGCCGATTCACTTAGCAGCCCCAGCCCTGCCCCCGAGCTTATTCAGACCCCAACACCACCTCCACCACCACCACCACATGAACCCCACCCGTCTGGACTGCCCGGTCCAGAACCAAAGGTACCCGCTGCCTCACCAGCCACTCGGACCGGGCCTGGGCCCCGCCCCGATCCCCTCCACCCCTCTCCACTCTCCACCCACCACCCCCCAGCCTGCTGTTTTTTAACTGCCTGTCTTCTCGCACATGCTTTCCACACTCGCTCTCTGCATGACTTGCCCACACTGTGTGCCTCGCTGAGCCCACCGTGTGCCTCTGGCTCCCAGGCTGGTCTCACGTGCACACGCAGTGGGGCTGGGAGTCCAGAAGGACTGGTGCACATCTGAGTCTCTGACCAGGGTGAAGACATCCACAACCAGCCCTAACTGTCGCCTTCAAAACTTCCTTTGCATGGCTCCTAATGGTTTCTTTACTTTTCTTTTTAATTGGGTTCCTTTCAGCCTTAACTCTCCGTCGGTAGAGGAACGGTAGCAGCGCTGACCGTGGCATCGTAGTGGTAGATGTGTACCATCCGTCGCAGTCGTGCCCCGTAGACTGACTGACTGACTAGATGCACAACTGAATGTTGGTCGCATGATGAAGGCTAACCTGCAGACAGTACTCACTCTTGGCAACGACCGCCGTCGAGCAATACTCCCTATGGAAAAGCACCAGCCTCCATCAACAGCACTGCATTGTGTCTTTTTGTGTTCAGTGGTCCCAACGACCTTCTTCCATAGGAACTACTGTGACTAGACCTGCTGTCTACAGGCTACACATCATATGTTTGACACGACGCCTTTCAGGAACGTGCAATTTTGAGTTGATTTCGAGCTGATTTCCACAGGAAACGTGTTAAACCTCAATTGTGCTGCTTTGGATCCTTGTTGTTCTTGAAAGGCTTCCTGTCAAACAGGCATTCAGAACTGTTAATGAAGAATGGACAAAGATTTGCTTGTGTGAAACCGCAGTTTAAATTGTTTTTGTGTGGTTGTTTTTTTTTGTTTTGTTTTTTTTTGTAGAATTATTGAAATAAGGAGTTTTTGTTCAATGACACTTGTTCAGTTTCTGAAGGTGTCTGGCACTGTTGAATTCAATGTTATTTTTAATTTTGATGGTTTTGATAGTTGCTCTGAATGCCTTCTTTTTTTGCAATGAGTTCCAAAAAAAAGTCAACAAAAACCCACAATGTGAAGAAAATGAATGAATGAATCATTTGGCCTCGTTTCTTTCCAGATGTACAAGAAGGACTTGTACAACATGGAGGAGCCGGTGCGGATCAACCACGGCCTGAAGCAGTCGCTGAGCTACAGCCACCAGCCGCCGTACCAGGACAAACAGCCATACCGTGAATACGACCACCCGCCTTACGGATACGACGGCGGCGGCGGCGGCTACGCGGAACCAAAGCCTCACAACTCCGACTCTCACCTGCACTACGACAACCGTGTGCCTCACTACAGCGAGCAGTGGCCCCTCTACGACCAGCAGACCTCGTCCTCCGGCCAGCCCGCCGGCTACCAGCCGCCCCACCAGCAGCCACTGGGCTACAGCCCCCGCTCGCCCTACGAGGACGGACCGGGCCGGGACTACAGCCCGCCTCAGCCGCGCTACGACGAGCCGCCGCCGCCGGGCTACGACGGCCGGCCACGCCACGCCAAGCCCGGCCCCATCCGCTACGACGAACCGCCGCCGCCGCTGCCGCCGGGCGGCTACGACGCCCGCTCGCCGTACGAGGCCGAGCCGCACGGCTTCCCCATCAACTCGCCGCGCTCGCCCGAGCCGCCCAAGCACTTCTACGGCGACCCGGGCCCGAGGTCGGCCTACCGCGCCTACAAGCCGGGCATGCACGACGCCATGATGAACTCAGAGCCCGCCGCGCCGCCCCCCACCACCACCAAGCCGGAGACGCTGCCCTCGCCGGGCGAGCAGGCCGTCACGCCCGGGTCCAAGCCCCTGCCGCCGCCGCCGCCCCGGGACGACCTGGACGAGGACCCGGCCATGAAGCCGCAGTCGGTGCTCAACAGAGTCAAGATGTTTGAGAACAAGCGCTCTGTGTCCGTGGACCGGGCCAAGGAGGGAGAGTCGTCGGTGCTCAGGGTACGACCACACAACACAACACAACACAACACAACCAGCGGCCGGTGGCTGTTTGTCCCTCAAAGAGTCTTCAGGCCACTGGTCTGTGGCAACAACACACTTGGTAGAAAAGAGTTCAAACTCCTCCTGGGCTGCAGTGTGGCAGCTCAGCCACTCACTGTCAGTCAGAAGGTTGGTGTAGTAGTTAGGGATGCAAATGATTGATTAATTCATTCATCAATAGTTGATTGAACTTATCGATCGATTAACAATTAATTGATAAGCGGCGATTTTTCCTGAGAACCTAAATTTCACAATGAAAGATGTGTAGGGAACACATTATTCAACCCTTGAATAATGTTGAGGGTCCAATGTGACCCATTTTTCATTAGAGAACAGTAAAAACACCATAAACACCCTAAACCGCTGAAGTTGACTTCTAATGGGTCACATTTCAACTTTTTTTTTAAAATAGACTTTAATAGTTTAAAAATAGTATTAAGTACACATGTAAAAAAAAAAATCAATTAATTGCGACTAATTTAATTTAATCAATTAAATTCTTAATCGACAGTGAATCGATTAATCGATTATCGATTCACTGTTAACATCCCTAGCAGTAGTAATAGTGTTCAGGAGGTGTGTTTATTGTGTGTGTTTATTTTTGCCCTGCTATTTTTAATGTCAGATCTGTGTGTGTGTGTGTGTGTGTGTGTGTGTGTGTGTGTGTGTGTGTGTTCTCTCCAGCCTGCAGATGTTCCCAAACCGATGAGCGCGCCCGGCCCCGTCCTCAAAGCCAACTCCCTCAGCAACCTGGAGCAGGAGAGGGCCACCTACAGGTACGTAGTCCTCACTGACCCCCCCCCCCCCCCCGTGGTAGTTTGAAGTGAAGGACGTTGTAGGTACAAAAAGGCCTACGGAATCTGTCCTGGGTCCGCCATTTCCCACCATTTCAGTCGCGATTTCCGACAATTTCAATGACGTGGCAAACTGTCATTGGCTTAGCGGTGTTTGTAGGGCTACGAGATCTGTTCGGGAGTTCGCCGATTGTCGACGGCGTTGCATACGGCAACTCTATTAGGACAAACTACGAACGAATGAACAATAGATAGATCGATAGAAAATATTATATCTATCTATCTAAGCTCACATTCATTTTTCATTACTGTCTGGCACAAAAGATCTGTTCCTACCCATTTATTGCCCTCCCAGAATTTGCCATCTTGCATCTATCTATCTATCTATCCATCTGTCCATCTGTTCGACCCCGGTGTAGTTTGTCCTAATAGTGTTGCCGTAAGACCCCTGACAGATTCCGTAGGCCAGACAGATTTTGTACCTACAACGGCACAGAAATCCTTGGGGGAGGGAAAAAAGGTGCCTTTCTCCGATATAGTTGCAAGGGCTCCACCTAGTGGACAAAAGTCAGTTAGCAGGATGTCGTGCCCAGGAAGCTGAGCTGATCTGCTGTCTCTTAGCATTTGCAGGTGTTTTAGAATTTAAAACATGAGAATCTCAAGAAATCCCCCAAAATTTTCTAACAATGCTGATGTTTACCGGCAGCAATTACACAGCAGCGCTGATTGTTTTTGTGCGCAGGGCCCCGGAGCCGCAGAAGCCCCACAGTAAACCCCTGGATGACATGGTGCGCTCCAACCACTACGACCCAGATGAAGACGAGGAGTACTACAGGAAGCAGCTGTCCTACTTCGATCGCCGCAGCTTTGACAGCAAGGCCATGGGCCAACCCCCTCCGGGCATGAACCGCTTCCACGACCTTCCCAAGCCGGCCCAGCTGTCCTACCCGTACAGCAGGTAGCTCAGACCCGGGGGATTTAGTTATTTTACGGAGTTCAGAAATGACTTCACAATGCCAAAATGCGTCAACGATTGGTGTACTTCTGCTGCTCAGGGCTTCCATACAAACAGCAGTTGCACCAGTCTGAAGTGTGTGTGGTGTGTCTGCCTGATGCAGGGTGGAGTCCATGGAGAAAGTGAGTCCGGTGGAGAAAAGATACGAGCCTCAAATTAGCCCGTCGTCGCAGTACGGACCCCCGGCTTCTGTCATCCCACCCTGCACACTGCCCAAGCTCAACCCCAGCGACGGTAAACTCTCTCACAGCACACTGCCACCCAGAGGAAAGCTTGCGTCATAACCTCAACTCCTGTTTATTTTGTTTTTATTATCTTATTAAAAGCACAAAGCATATTTAGCCCTCTGTTTGCAGCCTTCTGCTAAGGCTGTTGTTGCGTTTCCACTTGTTGGAATAAGACGCAGGAATAAATTAGGGACGTGAGGTTTCTAACAGCAGACAGGTAGAGGTCAATGCCCCTGGTGACATCATGGAGAGCTGATTGTTTTTGGACACACTTTCTGAAAAACAAGCCGCTAAACAAACGTCCCATTTCTGGGCTGTTTGCTCAGAGAAAGAAACGTGTTTAATTATCATTTGCATGCATTTGGAACCTTTTAAAGGACAGAATGCCAGCTTTCTGTCCTGTGTGTTTATGCTTAATGTGGAGTTTGCACACAACCAGAAAGCGATGGAGTCTCTATGCCTTTTTTCACTGATAGTCTCAGAGGTTCTTCAGGATGTCAGAGATCCATTGTGATTGTTTCTCTGCTGCTCGCACGTGTCAGGAGACAAACTGGCAGCCTGCACCGTGTGGCCTGGCGCTGGGTTCCTGCTTTCTCGTCTCATTCATTCTTTAGAGCCCGAGGCTTCCTTCATTCATTCCTTCCTTCCGTCCTTCCTTCCTTCCTTGTGTGATTTCTCTCTCTCTCTCTCTCTCTCTCTCTCTCAGCGGTTGTGCCGTTGCTGCAGAGAATATTCTTCCCAAGTCTTGGCTGGACTGGGTGCTTTCGGGTCGGCACCAGCTCCGTGCCAGGAGGAAGTTTAATTTTGGGAAGCGGCCTCAGCAGCTGCTCCAGTAGTGGTGTGAGAACACATCCAGGGCAGAGTGTCAGCCAAGTGCGAGCAGCGACGCTGCGTGTTCGGCGTAATCCGCCATGTAGAAGTCTGCCCGTGGACAGGAAGCTGCGCTGCAGCGTCGAGGAAGCACAGCTTAGAGTCGTCCTAGTCGTTGTCTGGCCGAGGGTTTAACCGCTCGCGGCTTTTTCCATGTTGTGGTGTTGCCATGTGCAGAGGGCCTCAGTAGCTGCGTTTCCATTACCCCTTGAACTGCGCAAAACCCAAATATGGCAACAAAACACTGGTAATGGAAACACCTAAACACTGGAAACCTCAAGTATGGCTTAACGGTTTCCACGCTCTCATGAGGTGTTTTTTCAGAAGTATCCATACAGCGGTATATCACAAAAGTGTCAATAAAACACTTTTTTTCACATTTACACGTGACCAGTTCACTTCGAGTGAAAATCGCGCATTATGTTTGGACGGAGGAGGACGGAGGAAGTAATCAAAGGGGAAAATATAACAAGCATTCTTGACAGCAAACTGATGTAAACAAACAAACGCAAACGTAAATCTCGCGGGACGAGATTTTACGAGAATTACGGCTTATGGGCTTTCACACCATTCACTGGAAACACCTGAAAATTGCAGTTGTACTTTGTCGAAATTTTAGAAAAGCTGTCATGGAAACGCAGCTGTTTTCTCTTGATTAATCGTTGAGGATGTTTAAAGAAGCTTTGCAGGTGAATTAGCTCTTTTTTCTTTTTTTTTTTAGTTTTTGTTTAATTAACACAATATTGCCGGCTAATATTTGGTTGATTGTTAAGAAAACATCAGTTTTCTTCTGATGCAGCCGAGGAAAAATCTCTCTTTTTCAAAGAACTGTCAGTTTGTCTGCTAGTTGAACTTGATGCACATGTTGCCGTTTCATAGACTTTTAAAACAGTTTGATTTAAAATGCTTGGCGGTCACACAGTGACTTAAACACTTTAACATTGATTGGTGTCTGAGGTGTGTGCGGATCAGTCACTGATCCGTCCCTCTGCGGTGTGTTTGCAGTGAACTCCGTCCCCGAGCCGCTCAGCTCCCCCAACCCAAAGCCCGAGCTGAGCGCCCTGCGGCCGCCCAGCCGGGACGAGCCCGCCCCGGCCGGCTACCTCCCGCCGAGGGCCCTCCCCGACAAGTCCCCCGTCAACGGCACCGACTCGGCCCCCTCCAAGACCGTGGCCCCTCCCCCGGCGCCGGCCGGCTACAACCGCTACGTGCCCAAGCCGTACACCAGCGCGGCGCGGCCCTTCGAGCGCAAGTTCGAGAGCCCCAAGTTCAACCACAACCTGCTGCCCAACGACGGGCCGGCCAAGGCGGAGCTCCTCGCCAAGCCCGGCGGCGGCGGCGGCGGCGGGAAGCCTCAGCTGTCGCCGCAGCCTCCGGATCACGACAGCGGCCTGGACACCTTCACGCGCACCATCGACAACCGGCCCAAGTACCAGCACAACAACATCAACGCCATCCCCAAGGCCATTCCTGTCAGGTAGACACCAGCACTCCACCTTCCAGCAGGCACCACAGGTCTTCCAACAGAGCGTCTCGCAGCAGAGCCTGTATTTGAAGAAACTCACACCAGACCGCGTTTCTCCGTGACCGTCGACAAGCACTTCTGCTCAGCAACTCCTCTCTGCCTCTTCTCTCTCGCTCTTTACTTGTTTGTTTGTGTGTTTCACCCCAAACCCAGCCTTCCTTATGGATTGTATGTAATTAATCGCGATTAATGCGTTAACTCTGACAGCCATAATATATATATCCATCATATTATTATATGTATATTATTATTATTATTATTATTATTATTATATATGTATTATATTATTATGGAAAACACAACTAGGCTGTCTGTATGATTCTATATGCTTTGATTGACGTGGTCGCCAAGTGTAAAACGTGAAAAATACAACAGCCTGACGATGACGATGATGATGATGACGATGACGACGACGACGACGATGATGATGATGTCGTCACCCGTCCCCGCAGCCCGAGCACGCTGGACGACGAGGACGAGGACGAGGGCCACACAGTGGTGGCCACCGCCCGCGGCATCTTCAACTGCAACGGCGGCGTCCTGAGCTCCATCGAGACGGGCGTCAGCATCATCATCCCGCAGGGCGCCATCCCCGAGAGCGTGGAGCAGGAGATCTACTTCAAGGTGTGCCGGGACAACAGCATCCTGCCCCCCCTGGACAAGGAGAAAGGTCGGTACCCACGGCAGCTGAGTTCAGAGTGCATGAGTCTTACTGGATCGATATGGTGGTGGAACAAAGTTTCCGGACACCTCACGTATACTGTATCAGTACAGTTTATTTTAGTGGAGTCACTAACGTAAACACTAGGAATGTTAACAATTAATCGATTAATTGTCGATTAAGAATTAATCGACTAAATTAATTTAGTCGCAGTTAATTGAACATTTTTTACACGGTAGTTAATATCATTATATCAGTGCAGTGGCAGGAAAGAGCAATTAACCTGTGCATACTGGGATGGTTATAATTTACCTAGAACAAGACACTTTGAAATAACTTTTTTAATTTTTTTTTTTCTTAAGTTGAAATGTGTTAAAGTTAAATCTTGTGTTTATTACACATTTTTCATTGTGAATTTAGGTTCTCGGGTAAAATCCCCGCTTGTCCATTAATCGTTAATCGATCGATGAGGTCAATCAACTAACGATGAATGACATTAATCAATAACACACTCGCTGCACTGTTCCGTCCAGCTCAGAGCTCGATGTTTCAGCAACAAGGTGATTTTGTCCCTTTGCAACACATCCAGAGGACAAGAAGCGCAAGGTTTCTCATCTTGTCTCATTAACAATAAACAACTAAATAATTCCATTTGTCTGCACGCCTCCGATGCTGCCAAACCTTTTGAAACGCACACGCACAAAAATTTCTGGCAAATATTTTATGACCAAAATTGGCATTCAGTACAATTTTAAGGGTGACAGAAAACTTTTTTTTCCACCACTGTTTATTTATGAATCCTCTGTTGGTTTTCAGTCGAATCTTTCACATAATCCAGATTCCTTCTTTATCTCAGACGACCAAACCAATTTTATTATTCATTCATTCATTTATTTATTTATTTATTTTAAAGAAGTGACACAGGAGCCACTGCGGAACGAGTTGTGCTATTTACAGGAAACAAATGTCTACACAAACAGCGCTGTGCTGACTTGTTGTGTGCGGTTGCAGGAGAAACGCTGCTAAGTCCGCTGGTGATGTGCGGCCCTCACGGACTGAAGTTCCTGAAGCCGGTGGAGCTGCGCTTACCTCACTGTGCGTCTATGACCCCTGATGGTTGGTCTTTTGCTCTAAAATCCTCCGACTCCTCGTCGGGTACGCTGTCCTCTCTCTGTCCTTTTGGGGGAACCTGTGGGCTGGTGATTCACCGACAACTTGTTGTCATCGCTTTAATCACACGCTCTCACCTTCCTTTTCGGTTTCTGCCTCATGCATGCGCTGCCTCAGTTGCTTCCTTTCACCCTGTTTGTTTTATTTGTTTGTTTGCACTTTAATGAGCTTTTTTTTATTATTATTATTTTTGTATTTGGCAGCTAATGCATCCTCAAGCTCTGAATGTCAACAAAAACTTCCAATCATGAAGAAAATTGATGTTTATTTTTGACAGCGGCGGACGTGTTGTGATCAAAAGTGCATCCAGCATCTCCCCCCCCCCAAAAAAAGGCAGATTGTGTATCTGTATGAACCATGGCGCTGCCTGATCTGTGCAGAGGAATCTCTTATCTCATCTTCCAATCAGTAGCTGCGTTTCCATTACAGTTTTTATTTGTCAAAATAAAAACGATTTTTCTAAAAGATTTCCACAAAGTACAGTTGCGATTTGCAGGCGTTTCCATTGAATGGTGTGAAGCGCATTAGCCGTAACTCTCGAGAATTACGTTTGCTTTTGTTTGTTTACGTTTGTTATACTTCTCGCTTTGATTACTTTGTAAAAAATGTTCAAACAAAACACGCCACTTTTCATTCGAAGTTCGAAGAAGAACTGGTCACGTGACACCCCCACCCCCACCCGTACGTCACGTCCGGTGACGCGTAAATGCGGGGAAAAAAAACTGCTTCCATTGCACTTTTTTGACAAACCTCTATTGCGATACGTCTGAAAAACCACCACATGAGAGCAGAAAAAACCCTTTTAGCGATATTTGAGAGGTTTTTTGAAATTTAGTTGTTTCCATGGCCAGTTTTTTATTGCCATATTTAGGTTTAACGCAATTCTAGGGGTAATGCAAACGCAGCTGGTGACAATATACAATAAATAAAGGACTCGGAACCTTGTGAGTGACGTCCATGTGATGTTTTTGTCCTAGTGGTGTAGCCCTAAGCGGGCCGCCAAATTCTGCACGTGGACTCCTCATTTCACACAGGGACTCCAGCAGACCCCACAAACCCCCCCACCCCCACCCCCCACCACCGAGTCTCTCTCTAGTACCACACTGTGGTTTTCACCAAGTTTAGTCTTCATATCAGGGCAGCAACGTGCTTATTTCTGTTACGCGGTGGACAAAGCTGCCCTCTAGTGGTAGGTCTGGGAACTCCCTTCGTAAGTTTGAGATTTGCCTGTAAGTTTTGTCTTCATTTGTAGCTCACAATCGCAGCTTTGTTTGGCCTCGCCGGCTCAGTCATCATTCACACACGTCACACCCACCCACCCACCCACGCACGCACGCTAGCATAACATCAGCGAGTGTAAAGGGGGCCTCTGTCCGACTGAGTTGACGGTAGATTAAGCAGTCAGTCCATATTCATTTCCCGCTTGATTATCACGCCACCACGTCATCACTGTGAGGTCGTCCTTCATCAGCGCTGTTGTTTGAACAATGAGGCAATGCAACAGAGATGCAGCCGGGTGGGGGTGGGGGTGGGGGTGGGGGAGGAGCCGCATGATTTTGAAGGACGAAGACGTTGACTTCCTGTTTATTTACTCCCCTCTTCCTGCAGGTGATCCCAAAACCTGGCAGAACAAATCTCTCCCCGGGGACCCAAACTACCTGGTGGGCGCAAACTGCGTGTCTGTGCTCATCGACCACTTCTGAAGAGAGCGACAGCTGGTCTGTTACTGAATGTGAGACTGAGGAGGAGGAGGAAGAGGAGGGAGAGAGCAACAGACACTCCCCTCCCCTCCCCTCCCCTCCCCCACCGTGGCGGATGGGAAGAGGGGGGGGCGGGGGGGGGGGGGGGGGGGCACGGCGACGTGAAGGATGAACTGGATCCTGTTTACTGTGGCAGAGAGACGGAAGAGCAGAACATTGAGGAGGAGAGTCGGAGGAGCCCCTCCCCCTCCCGAGGCTGTGCTCCTCCTCTTCCTCCGGTTGGGTTTTTTTTTTTTTTTTGGTCTTTAGATGAATATTATCATTTTTGTTTTGGTGCTTTCAAGGCTTGCAAAAAATGAAATATGAAGTTATTTAAGAAGACGGAACTGAAGTTGGAGTGCATGACTGGTGCCACAGACTGACCAATCTCCCATTTTGACATTTTTAGCTTTTGTAAACAAAAGAGAGAGAGAGAGAGAAAAAAAAGGAGGGAGTAGCATAAGGTTTTAAAAACAAAAAAAAATGTTTTTTTTTTGTCAAACTCATTTAATATTGCAAAAGGGGGATTTTTTGCGTACTGTAGAGAAAACGAAATAACTGAAAACTCACAAACAACAAAGTTGGTATATGCAAAACTTTTGTTTTGTGAGGCGCGTGGCTCACAAGAAAATGACGCGTCGAAGGACTCGAGGAAGGAAGGGAAGGAGGGAAAAAAAAGCAAACCACGGCGAGGGTTGAAGAGCGAGAGCGCCGGTTCAGTATTAAATATCTCCGGTGGTGCGGAGGGGCGGAGCCTCCCTCCCTCCGTCAGTCGGTCGGTCCGCCGTCCCTCCACCTGCTGGTGTTTTGTAGCAACCTTTTACCCTAGATGAAATATACTGACTTGATTTTACAGAAACTCCTGCTGTCTAGAGATCTATGCATGTGCTACGACTCAGGTCCAGACGCCTGCTACCACCACCAACACCACCTTTCCACACATTCAACACAAGCCCCGCCTCCCCCATCCTACACTGCAAGCAGTGATGCCTTATCTGCATATTAACTTTTCAGTCAAACCTTAAAAAAAAACAACAAAAAAAACAACAAACAAACAACATCGGATCCTTCAGTTCCAAGCGATCACTACGTGCGGTTTAACAAAAACACGAAAAAATAAAAATAAAATAAAGTCGTCTCTGCATTCTCTCCTGAACGGTGAACATGGATTTTAGCACACGACAATAATACTGAGGCTGATGAAAAGGTATGCTTTCTTTTAACTGCTATGCATATGAAGGAAAATTACAAAAGTGTTTCAATTTAAAATTAAAAAAAAAAAAAAAAAAAAAAAAAGGCTAGAAGATGTTTTAAAATATATATATAAAAAGTTGCGGCTGTACATATTGCTAGTATATGGCCTTGGTTCTCTGTAAATGAACTTTTGTACATCTTTGTTATTTTGTATAAAAGAGGTGAAAAAAAAAACAACAACAACAACCTACGACGACAACGACGACGACACAAAACCAAGAGGAGAAGCCGGTTAACGTTGGTTCTGTTTGTATTCTGGTTAAAACCCCTGAGCCTTGGAACTGACACACGCAGTAATAAATCTGACTTTTCTACCAACACACACATACACGCACACACATATATAAACATGCAGACAGACAGACAGACACGCGCGCGCACGCACACACACACACACACACACACACACACACACCACTTAAGGCATTTTTAACAGCGGGAGACCTTTTTATTCTTTACATAATAATAGAGAAGTGCTTGGTTTAACTGATTTTAAAAGACGTACTGAGGGGGTCTGCTGTGTCCAGTGGCCCCTCCCTTTATTTGTGATACTGGATGCTGTATTGTGTGCCCTGAAATGTATTTTTGTACTAATAGACAATTTATTATGGCACATCAGTACTGTTTTCTTTTGATATGATGACACTGCTTCAACCCGACACTACTTTATTATTTTTTTCTTTCCGGGTTTCTGGATTTGTTTTTATTTATTTTTTTTGTTGGTCTTTGTTTATTTTCTTCTTTCTTTTTTTGTTGGTCTTTTTTCTTCCCCTCCTCCTCCTCCCTTCCTTCCTTCCTTCCTTGGCAAATACATTTCTAAGTATACCACTGTATTAATAAATAAATTCATTTTTAAAGTTGCTGCTTCTTGGGATGTTTGGCCTCAGGTCGTGCATTTCAAGTGGAAACTCGCGCATAGACAAATTAGTGTTTCCGTTAACAGTGTCCATTATTGAACTTTTAAAACATACATATATATATATATATATACACAGGGTGGCCCAAAAAAATTTGACATCATTCCACAGGCCAATAATTTTGGCAATTCTTGTTGAAGTAACCTCAAATGTTGACAGCATCTTTAGAAACAGATCAAGATTTTAAATTTAATGTTTTATTTTTGTTGTGTTCTCAGCTTGAGCCGTTCACTCCAAAAGAGAAGTCACTTTGCGTTTTGCAATATGCTCGCACAATTTCATTGAGTTAGACTCAGTGGTTTTCAAGGTAATTGCTTTTAAAATGTCAGATTTTTTGCACCCTGTATATATATATATATATATATATATATATATATACATATATGGCATAAGTAAATGTTTCCTTATTTCCTGCGCCGGCAGCTGTAACTGCTGCTGAGAGGACACGCGCTGATCTACTTACCATTTCATTTTCATTTCAATTAAATTCAAATAACTACATCTCCGTCTGCTGTGTGCAGCTGAGTGCTTCTACGTCAGCAGCAACGCCGGCCGGGTGTTTTCAGAGAGCAGCGTTGGCCTGCAAACGCAAGCAGCACAGCGGGCCGCAGTCATCGAGCGACGTTAGAAAATGTCATTTTCACTCCTCAGCAGTGTTGTTGGGATCGCTCCGTAAAAGTAATCCAACTACTGAATACTCCTTAAAAAAAAAAAAAGTAGACTTTGTTTCATAAGTAATCAATTAATGATTTTGTTTTAAAAAAAAAAGATAAGAGTACCAGTTGAGAACGTCTTGTCTAAATGAAAGAATATTGTGGTTCGTTGAACGTTCTGTGCAGGGAACGAGGTGAACTCAAAATAATGTCTGTTTTTCCAGCTACAAACACAAACAACCGTTTTTTTCTTTTGCCGCCACCGTGCTTGCTTTGGTGCGTCATCGCATATATCAATGATCACTCTGCGACATCGTTGTTTTGGGTTGTTTTTCTAAATCCCAGACATTTTGTGAATAATAAGACATTTTTAGCTTGCAAAATATTTCAGAAAAGTAAGGGTATCGTTACTTGATAAAGTAATTATCATATAGTTACCAGTTTTGCCAGAGTAATCCCGTTACATTACTCCGCTACTAAAAAAAAAAAAAAAAAAAAGTAAATTACAGTAGGGGATTACTTAGTAATAGAGTACTGGCCAACACTGCTCCTGAACGCTGCAGTAGCGGCAGGGCGGGGCTGTGGGTTGGTGTTGAACAATTGAAGTGATAACTGTGCACACATTCACACATTCTAATGCTAATCCGGCTCACTGAGGGGAAGCAGAATTCCCATCTCTCGTACTCCAGATGTTTCACATACCGACCCGCCTACACATTACAGACGATTCCTTTGTGGGTCGGGAGGTCGGCGTTCAGCGCTGCCGAGGATGAAATGCTGCTTTCACGGCGGCGAACTGAGAGACGTCCTACATGCGTCCGTCTAAACTCGGCATTCTCAGAGGGGTCGGGCACTTCAGCTGAGTAGGCAAATTTCAGTTATTCAGTCAGTGTAAAAAAAATAAAAAATAAAAAAATACAAAGTTTTGTTTGCTGTAATGTTGCGCATTCTCAGCTGCAACTGCAAAAATCCCTCGTTGGGCTGAAAGTTAATGCCGAGCAAAAGTCACTTCACCGGAGTCGAGTGTGAACGCTGTGCGTATTTATTTTTGTCTCCAGAGGGACACAACTTCTTCCTGTCGGGGCTGACGGGCTTTGTGATGTCACAAAAGGCCCTGGTTTGCCTCTGCTGTATTTCAACAGAAGGCTTAACACCCAGCATTTTTAGCAGGAGGCTGTAAACAGAAGGTTAATTAGGTGCCGACGTGATGTCAAAAGGAAAGTTGCAAACCTGAGTAGAACAGGTGACCATTACCTTTAATTCTCTTGTTTACATAAAGTTCCTTCAGTCAGAGACAAATTGATGGCAACAACAGTATAAATCAAGTGAACAGCACCCGCCACTCCACAAACAAACAAACAAACAAACAAACAAACAAACACGATCACACTAAAATTAAAAGCCCCGCTTAAAGAGAAGAAGAAAGCTTTTCTGGATTGAAGATTTCCCGCCGCTGCACTGAAGTGAACTGCTGGGGCCTCCGGGTGCCCGGATGTGCCGAGCACTCCACTCACTTTTCCATTGACGGTTGCCGCCGGGGTTCAGCGTCCGTCGGTTAAAGCACCGTTTCCTCTCCGAGGGGACGTTGAACGGGCCGGTAGTCCGACTCGGGACGAAGTCCGAGCTGCACTCGCTGCGGGTCAAAGGTCGCAGCGTTCACTCACCCCGTCGGCTCCGTCCCGGCGTGAGTTCAGATTGGCACAGTGCGGGTTCGTAGAAGACGTCCCCGATGATGCCACGCCACGCCACGCCGCGGGTTAGTTATTAGCGAGGAGCGCTAGCCGAAGGCCGGCTGTACGCAACATCTGGGTGAAGGTTCAGCTGATAAGACCTGAGGGTTGTGACACCAGCGGGTTAATGTTCTGCAAACGGCGCTTTGGTGAAGCTTCGGAGCCGGTCCGGTCAAACTGCCGTCGTAAAAGCAAGGGGGGGAAAGAAAAAAAAAATAGGACCAGTGCCGGAGCCACGACCAGTTTTAATTGTTAAAAGCACGGTTGGCTGTACATCGCATGCTGTCAGCGTTATGAAATACAAAAGCTGCAGGAATTCACAGTAGCAGTGTCCATGAAACATCGAGAACAACCAAAAAACAAAAACGTGGTCTCTTCAAATGTGAAGCAACAGAACCTCTGGTCAGTTCATGATTAAACTCACAGCTTAAATTAATTAGGAAAAAACAAAACAAAAAAAAAAAACAACAACAGGGTCCATATGAATGAGCTCCTACTTTGTAAACAAACCAACTGTTTCACCCACTGCTGCCACCGCTGTTTGGTTCTGCGCTAGAGTTTAATCTCCCGGGAGACGATGGCAGCGTGGATGTCTTCCGTCAGCCGCACGTACGTCTTCTTCTGCGGCTCCAGGAAGTAGACGGGGTCCGAGATGTGCGCCGGGTCGAATCCCTCCTCCACCAGCCGCACCTTCTTCATCTTGAAGGTTCCCGTCATCTCCAGGCAGGGCTGCAAAACACACAGACTGCGCTTAAAAAAAACAAACGCACAAAAAGGAGGAACGACACAACTCGGCAGTCCGTCCTCCATTTCCCTCCTTTTTATCTTTTTTTTTCTTTTTTACACTTTTCAGAAAGGGAGCGATAAAACACACAGAGATCTGGAAATAAGCCTTTTGTGATGTCACAAAGTGGGCCGACACCTCTTGGCCAAGTGCTGGCTCTGCCCACTGAGACTCTTTCCAAATATGTGGAAGAAGTGAAGCTCAGTTTTAGCAGGAAGATAAAATCCTTTTTTTAGGAGTTTCAAATTAAAAGACTGAAAAGATCTTTTTTTTTTTTTTTTGGGGTGGGGGGGGGGGATATTTGTGAGGTTGCTACTCGAGTCGGGAATCTGTAAATGAAATGTCTGGATATTAGAAAAAAGAAAAAAGAAAAACCCCTGCTGTTTTATTTGCCAAATCAAACATGAGGAGAGGAAGCAGGAGCAGAAACCGATACAAAGCAAAGAGGAAACCCGGTTGAGGGTAAACAGGGTGAAATTCTGTCAATGAGCTTAAAAGATTGCGTATGACTGAGGATTTAGCAGCAACAACGCACGACTTGAGAAGCAAACCCCCCCCCCCCTCAAACGACAAACAATCCCCATCCACCCACGTTACAGGATCAGATCACGCTTCCGACGAACACCGTTTCCCAGGCACTTCTGGGAATCTCCAGCAGTTTATGATTAGAATAAATATTCCTCGACACGAGGCGCGCGGGGCGACCGCAGTGGCAAAACACGAGTGGCGCCAAAGTCAGATGACTATGAGCAAATATTAAACGGCGTAAATGTCTAATTAACCACAACTAACGATGGCATATTTGCCAGTCAGATCTTCAGCGAGAGGGCCAACAATCAGCTGACGCCGACGGCCAATCAGCTCTCACAGCACCGTCGCTGGGAAGCAGGAAGGATTCATTCTTCATTCTTTTTCCCGCCGCCGTTCTCGCGCCTCTGCCAACTTTTCAATCCCTGCAAAAGTCGCTCGTCAGGTGCAGCCAGCCGCTCGTCCTCTGCAAGCGCCATCACTTGAGTGCCACTCATAGCGTGCAGAATAGAACGGAATAGAACACGGTGGAAGAGCTCTATTGATCCCACAGTGGTAAATTTGGCATTAAATATGCATCACGTGCCGACTGCCGCCACAGCCGGGCCATTGGCAGGGAGGCCGCCTGCTGAGTTCTAATCTGCACTTTTCCAGGTCGGGGGCCAGGTTGAAAGGCTCGAACTTGAGCTCCAGAGTCCTGATCCGGCTGAGTTATTATGCTTTCGGCGAACGGCGTTCACGGGACACTTCCAGGAACCTCGAGCTGCTGTTTTACCATCGTTCCTCGATGCAAAACCAACACGTCAAACGAACCCTCGTCCACCGAGACGCGGCTGACCGTGAGAGTGCAACAACAGCACCACAACAACATCTCCAAATGCAGTTGTACAAGCCACCAATCGATAATGTCACATGAGACCTTGAAAAACGGTCTGGCCTTAAAAAAAAAACAAGAGTGAATGGAAGCGGTTTGCAGCCAGTTGTGAAACAGCTCGTCTCCATTTCTCATGCGGTTTCTGTGCTTTGCCTCATTCAGTCTTGTGCTAATACCTTTATTCCTGCACTGTTACTGCAGTGACGTCACCATTAACCACGGATCTGCCAGCTCAGGCATGCCGACGACGCCTTCACGTCTGACAGTCACTGGGTTTCCCAGGAATCGATTTTTTTTTTTTACAGCTTTTACTTTCACTGTGTTCCAGCTGGGCTGCTGACAAAGGCAGCCGCAGTGCAGCAGGCGGATGGGTCAGACGGGGACAAACTTTCTTCTCACCTGAATCCTGATAAATCGAGGTCTGGCGTACGATGGGAGGTAGTTGACGACCTGCTGGTAGACGTCGGAACAGTCCAGGTCTTGTCCTTCTTTCAGGACCACAGTAGCCATGCCGACGCGGCCCTCGTGTCCTACGGACAGAAGGCAAGAAAGGCTTCATGAGCGGATGGAAATAGGAAAAAAGGGGGCAGATCTGTCTCTCCTTAAGGATTCCAGCCGGTACGAGTGACCTTAACAACTACTTGACTATCGACTAATTGTCGATTAAGAATTTAATCGATTAAATTAAATTAGTCACAATTAATTGAACACTTTTTTACACTGTTTTTTTTTTTTGGTTTTTTTTTTTGGTTCAATGGTGTGGAGTATACCTCTGACAAGTCACTCAAAAAAAAAAAAAAAGTGGAAATGTGAGCCATTAGAAGTCAACTTAAAGTCAGAGGATAAATGTTGAGGGTGTTTTTACTGTTCTCTAAAGTAAAATCTGGTCACATTGGACCCTCAATATTATCTAAGGGTTAAATAATGTGTTCCTGACACATTTTTCAATGTCAAATTTCGGTTCCCAGGAAAAATCGCCGCTTTTCAATTAATCATTGATGGATCACTAAGGTCAATCAACTATCGATGAATGAATTAATCGATGATTTGTCAAATCTATTTTTTTTTTTTTACTATTCTACCTTCCACTTTAACTCCGTAGACATTTGCCTCCAGGATGCAGTGAGCCATGGTGAGGATGTCGGCCACCTCCGACGTGGCCACGTTCTCTCCTTTCCATCTGCAAAGATGTCAGCACGCAATATAGAAAACAATATTTTCCTTCCTTTTTTTCCCCAATTGGGCAGGCGGAGGAGTCCCGGCTTGCCTGAAAGTGTCGCCCACTCGGTCCTGGAAGTAGATGAAGTTCTGGTGATCGAAGCGCAGCAGGTCCCCCGTGTTGAAGTACAAGTCGCCCTTCTTCAGCACGTCGCGCAGCCTCTTGTTCTCCGTCTGCTGCTTGTTGCCGGCGTAGCCGATGAACGGGGACCTCTGGGTGATTCTCCCCACCAGGAGTCCCGTCTCGCCTGGTGAGCGCAAAAAGATTAAAAAAAAACAAAAAAAACAGAAAAAACAGAAAAAACAGAAACAGATTTTTATTCAGCTGGAATTCAACGTTGCACTTCTGCACTTCCTCCTGGACAAGAGGCTCACCTGGGCCGACCTCCATGCACAGACCCTGAGAGTTCCTCACTGGCTCCTCCTTCGCAATGTCAAACTTGATGAGTGTGTACGGGAAGAAGAACTGGAAGGAGGAGGCACACAGTTGGGTTTTTGACGAGGCTCCACCGCAGGGCAATGACACACAGGCACGCTGGAGTAATAAACCTTGTTTTACGAGTTCGCCCAGGTTTTTTTTTTTTTTGAAGGAAGTTGCCAACGAGGCTTGGCTCATAGTTACATGTGACTGAATATTTTGATCTTGTAGGATCACTCTAAGTGCACAATTGCCGATATTTATGGGAAAAGGCGGTGAGAAGATTCCACGACCCACTCTGAGCTCCCGCTCTGCGGACTCACCCTGTGCACGGGGTTGACCCGCCCCACCGTGCCGACTTTGGACGTGTAGTTGATGAAGCCGATGTTTCCCTCGGTGGCGGCGTACAGCTCTCGCACCTCAATGTTCCCGAAGCGATTGAGGAACTCCGTCCAGATGTCGGTCCGCACACCGTTGCCGATGGCGACGCGGACTTTGTGATTCTTCTCGTTGTCTTTCTGCAGAGAGAGAGAGAGAGAAAAAAAAAACACCCCACCACCAACATTGACACAGAGTGAAAACAAAGACTCGCCGCTAAAGGTCTCGTCAACCTGAGGAGTCGGCCGTTGGCGTCACCTTGGGCGAGTTGCAGAGGTAGCGCATGGTTTCGCCAATGTACTGCATCACCGTCACGTTGTGCTTCCGACAGTCGTCCCAGAACTGGGACGCAGAGAACTTTTTCCTCAGAAAGATGGTGATGCCTGAGAGACACATGGCACGCACACGCACACACACACACACACACACACACACACACACACACACTTTTATCTTCACACGAAGGCAAGCAGCCGCCACAAATGTATCCAATCATGGATGTGTTTGGACATGTTTAAGAAGTACTGTCAAGTGCAACAACGGGTCAGTTACCTCTCTCGATGGCTCCGGTCATCCCGATGAGAAAGCCCGCGCTGTGGTACAGAGGCAGGTTGATGTAGAAGATGTCGTCTGATTTGACTCCACATATTCCCTGGAGGAAGGAGGCGGCCCAGACCCTCTCGTGTGTCACAACAGCGGCTTTTGGCAAACCTTCAAATGCAAAGAACACAAACAACTGCATTCGCGTTGACTACATTCTGTGTGTTTTAACTGTCGTCATGGGTTTGCAGGTGGACCTCCAGTGCGCTTTAGCTTGTGAAGCGAGTCGTTTCAACAACGCCGCCCCTGTCCCCCCGGTGGCCTGCTGCGGTACTGACACACCCTGCACAGTAACCTCGCAGGCCAGCTGCTTGCTGAAAACTAAACTCTCGGAAGCACCGATGATCTCGAGTGGCTCTCAGCCAGGCCGTGTATTCCAAGACACCATTGTTTTGGTTTTTACTACTTCTGTATGGTCCACGGGCCCTTTCCAAAGATGGTGTGAGTATCGAAAGACAAACAAAGTGCAAAGCAAGGGACCATTTCACAACCTATTGTGACATCACGATGGGATGAGTCTCTCATCACAGTGTGCCTGTGCATGCGCACTCTGGGAGAGTTTCGCAAAGTCTGGACAAACGAGGTCACGATCTTAACTTCCATTTCGCGCTGTGACTTTTGCAGATGAACTCTGTACTCGTGACATTGATTAGGTCTGGCCAGCGACCTGACTGAATTCCAACAGTCAGTCATCATGTTCACTTAGCCAGTTTGTTCAAAGACCTTCTTCAAATCTAAAGGTCATAAATGACGAACATTTCAGAGAGATTGGCCCACTGAGCCAAAAGAGTCCTGCGTGTGAAATTAGCTGTGGACACGGCCGTTTGGCCCCTCATTTAGCCTCGAACGCCCCCTCAAGAACCGCGTTCGTGGGGAAAAATAAAAGAATACATTGGTAAAAAAAAAAATTTGCTCAAATGTTTGCGTGTACAACTCGTTATTCTCCTGACGTAATCAACGACGCTGCGCAGACTACGTGGGCGTCAGTGGGCCGCTGGCACCACAACCCCCCCCCCCCCCAACTACTAGCTAGTGATGGTGAGGTGAAGCCTCATGAGGCATCGAACCACTTGAGCCAACTGGTCCGAGAAAGGGTTCATTTCTCAAAGCTTCATGTGCACACGAAACCACCTACTGGCCAAGTGTATAATCACAGGCAAGCTGTGTCTGAACCACGTGTGATGCATTGAATTTTTGTTTCTGTTACGTCTGTTGGGAATGACTATGAATTGCAAAAAATGTTTGACCAAATAACTTCTGTACATAAATTATATGTGTATAATACATTTTTTGAATATGTTCCGTGTTCTGTGTAAATCTTCCATATAATATGGCAGGGAGTGCAATGTTTTTCTGAAAATGGCACGAAGGGCAGAGGTTATTCTGCATGACATGGGACTCTTGGACACAGCAATGGAAGAATCTAACTCATGTTGTTTGGACATCTGTTCAGTTGTGATTGATAGAGAATGGGCTGCTGTATAGACGTGAAGATTCCAGTGAGCACAGAATATTCTTTTTTTTTTTTTTTTCCTTCCACTATTGTCCTTTCTTTCTTATTTTTAGCTTGTGTTAGCGTTCATTTGCAGCAGCACGTCGTGCTGTTTGCAAGTTTTCTTTTTCTGGAGTTGCAACGCAATAGTGCCACAACAAATCTTGTGATATATTCATCACACACACTGACAGGCACTGAGTGTGGAAAAACAGAAAGCGCATTGATTGGCTTTTTTGGAACCTGCTTTCCATTGCAAACACGATCGTGTATTTGCAATCGCCAGCTTCAAGGACATTTCAACTCCAGTTCTCCTTCCAACTGGGGTGAACAAAGCTCTCAAATATAATAAGATCCTCATAAAAAAAAAAAAGGGTAACGCACACGCAGTCTGCATGTGTCATCAATGCTTGTGCCCGCGATGCAATTGAAATGAAATGTCCACTTTTTGCCCAGGCTATCGGGGGCAATAAAGGCAAGGCCGTGGTCCGTCTTGACTCTGACCACAAGGAATCAAAGCCGCTGAGGAGGAGCTGCAAACAGTTGTCAGGGAGAACTTTGGGCTTCCACAGGGCTTTAGTGTGAGGAACACATTATTGAACCCTTAAATAATGTTGAGGGTCCGATGTGACCCATGTGTACGTTAGAGGACAGTAAAAACACCCTGAACATTTATCCTCTGACTTTAAGTTGGCTTCTCATGGCTCACACACAAAAGTTGTTTCAAAGTTAACTTGTTCCAGGTATATTATGAACATCGCATTAACTACCTGCGTTTAAAAAATGAGTTCCGACTTGACAATTCATCGAGAACCAATTTATTTTTAAGATCCCGACCTATAATTCTGTTTCACTGCATCACGACTAGTTGGCTGAATCTCTTGTTCTTTCAGCGCGCACACATATAAAGACGGTTTGCCCAAGCGTTGACCAGTGGGGTCAGTGCACAGAGTTCACTGCTCTGTTTGGAAAGTAATCAGCGTTATCTCATGACACCGTCCGTGAACTCCAGTGGATGCTCTGCCGCCGTTACCTGTGGTGCCCGACGTGTAGATGTACAGCGCCGTGCTCCTGATGTGCACGTTAGCCCGGAGGTCCCGCGACAGCGGCCGATCCGAGGCCTTCGCGACCTCGTCCGACAGAGAGCTGACGCCCGGGGTGCTGGGGGCCTCTGACAGGAGGTAAACGGCGATGCCCTGCTCCCTCAGCGTGGGCAGGACCTCCACCACGGCGTCCAGCAGCTCTGCAAACACAAGACAGGACGTTGAGCGCGGCGCTCCGTGCCCGAGCGTGCCGTTGCGCAACGCAGCACACGTGTGCCTCGCCTCGCTCATGTTACTACAGGTCAGACTGGGAGACGAGCGCACGGAGCACTTGCAAGCGCATGAGACGAGTTGCTTTGGATGGATGAGGCATTGTGTTGTTTGAGATCAGGGACGCAGACGAGAACTTTGATCCAGTGTTGATCCAGTGTGATGTTGGCTGGTCAGCGACTCCGCTTATCGCGCGGAGATAACAGCCCATTGATGTTTTCCAGCGCCGCAGGATCAGCAGCCGCTCTGGTGAAATGCTTAATTGCTTCACATGAATTTCAGCAGCAGATCAGCTCACAGTTGCAAAACACAGCATCGCTAAAATCTGGATTTTTGTGTTTTTTTGTGTTTTGTGTTGATTCTTCCACTGTGAGAGTAATTTGCAGATGTCTATTTATCTATTACTGTATTATTATGATTTACATGTAAATACTGTACATACTATGTATCGCACTTTTTAAAAAGATATTCGCTCCAATACCGTTACACTCTTCTACACTGAACTCTTCTACGTTTCTTTTTATTTTATTTTACGGTCACTAGACTTGTATATATTTTTATATTAGGTGTATATTAGACAGGCTTGTATATATTTTTTATATTTAGTTTTTTTTTTCAGGTATATGTGCACATCTTCCGGCTGTACATTGTTTACCCTTACTTTTTACTTATTCTGTAGTTTGTTTTGTTTTTTTAAAACCTCAGTAGTAGAATACAGAAGAAACCGGAGTCAAATTCTGTGTTTGGCATGTACAGACCTGGTCAATAAAGCTGATGCTGATGCTGATTCTGCTGAAACACTGCACCTTTAAGGTTTTGGACAAACAAAGGTTTATCTTTTCTTTAAAGGCCCCATGTGGAGCACTTCGCGGCATCAAAGCGTAATAAAACATGTTGCAAGAAGTGTCAAACTGTGTATCCTGATCTCCTGCTTTATATCGGGTCACGCTGAGACGATGCAGGTCGCAGACCTTGTCTTTTAATCACACACACACACACACACACACACACACACACACACACACACACACACACACACACACACACACACAGGGCCTTTAACACACTTCTAGCCTCTCTTAATGCTCAGCAATACAGCCGTTCAGTGTTGACTTCTAAATCTCTGAGGAATCCTGACATTCAAACCCTCAAAATAAATGCACCTGGTGCCCTGTCAGTGTTTTGGAGAAACTCCTCACTCATGTGCACGCACACAAAGGCACTCCAGTGCGGCGGTTGGGCCCCTCCAACGGATCACAAGATAATTGGGAGGGGACGTGACTCATGTGCTGGCCAAAGAGCTTCTGTGGCGCGCAGCTAATTCAATTTCTCCTGGAACTGGCTGGAAATGTCTCCCTTGGTTTCTTTCACACTCCTCCATACCTGCGAGGCAGTGAGGAAAGTGCCCAGGGATGACAGGCTGGAAGAGGATGAGGGGGGGGCATCGCATCTTACCTGCGGACGCGATGATCACCTTGGCCCCGCAGCAGGAGAAGCAGTGCAGCAGAGACTTGGACCTGATGTTGAAGTTGAGCAGGGCCGCCGGGCAGCCCAGTTTGGCCAGGGCCAGCCAGGTCCAGATGAAGCACGGCTCGTTGCCCAAGAACAGGGCCACCGGGTCGCCCTCCTTCAGCCGAGCCTCAGCCTGCAGCGCCCGGGCCACCTTGTTGCTCCTCCGGTCCACCTCGCCGTACGAGTACTCGAGACCCTCGAAGCGCACGAAGGTCTTGTCGGGATGCCTGCGCACCGCCTCCAGAAACTGGTCCACGATGCTGTAGAAGTGCTTCAGCCTCTTGTACAAGTTGAGCCTGCCGCCGAACCTGATGCTCCGCAGGATGTACGTGCAGTCCTCTCCCAAGTAGGGGAAAAGTTTCCTGACGAAGGGCAGCGACAGCGCGGCCAGGCCGGCCAGGAGCGTGAACCACACGTACATGTTGGCGCACGAGGCATCTGTCAGCGAGCACCCAAGTGCGCGACGGAGCCGCGGAGCCGCCGACGACGGATATTTGTGACAAAGTTCAGCTCCGCTCGTCCGAGGAGGGCGGTGCGGTGTGGCGCGAGCAGCTCCCTCCGACCCCGCGCCGACCCCTCCTTCCTCGAGTCAGGAATGTTTTTCCGAGTTGCCAGATCCGCCGCCTCCTCCCTCCCCCTCTCCTCCCCCACCCCCCCTTACTCCTGCTGATGTGCGCGCGGCGCCGCTCGTTGCTTGTTTTGACTCCCCCGTCGCTCCCTGCACGCGCACTCTTTTGCAGTTTGGCGTTTTAAAAAAAACAAACAAAAAACAAAACGGCGTGCTACGGCGTGGAGGGGAAACACACCGTCGAGGAAGTCGGGGAAAACAAAGGTGCGAACGAGCTTGTCACGACGACCCCTCCTGGTGGTTCAGGGTTACGTCACCTTGGTTATGGAAGTGTCCGCGGAGAAGAGGAAGAGCCAAATAAACAATCGTTACAAAAGCGCCGTTACCAAGTAGTGCACATGGCAACCTAGCTCGTTTACGAGCAGCGCGCGCGTCGCGAGGAGGTAGGCGGGTCTGAGGACTGAGCTGTGTTTGTCTCTTGGTGGGGTAGAGGGGGCGGGGCGTAGCTACTGGTTACGTGAACGGTCGGTCGAGTGGAGGGAAGTGGCGCGAGGCGCCCTGACAGCGCAGCGCGAGCCCCCCTGACCTCGAGGCTCGAGTCCTTTAAGCGACATTAATTGCACCCCGGCTAATTAACCCGCTGCTGCTTTGCTGAGGCTCGGAGTTCTCACAGTGCATCCATCCAAAGCAAAATCACCAGATGGACTCGTTTAGCCTTCAGGAAAAACACTACGGACTCTCTCGAGCTTCAAGTAAATACACTTAATAAAAGTTAAGAATTATCAAGAAGCTTCAGACACGCGGAACGTTGCTTTTATATATATATATATATATATATATATATATATATATATATATATATATATATATATATATATATATATATATATATACATATATATGAGGATAAAAGAAAAACCCTACAAGAGATACAATTGGAATCATCCATCCATCCATTTTCCATACCCGCTTAGTCCCGAGCTCAGGGTCACGGGGCTCTGCTGGAGCCTCTCCCAGCTGTCTTAGGGACAAGTCGCCAGTTCATCGCAGGGCCACATAGAAACATACAACCTTTCACACTCACATGCACACCTACGGACAATTTAAAGTGTTCAATTGACCTCACATGCATGTTTTTGGAGTGTGGGAGGAAGCCGGAGAACCCGGAGAGAACCCACGCAGACACAGGGAGAACATGCAAACTCCACACAGAAAGGTCCCAGGTCCGGGCCAATTGGAATCCAACCAAAGTAAATTAAAGGCCCAGGGTGTAATATTTAAAAGGGAGGCGCTTGATTGTTTTCTTAGATGAAGCCACGTACCAGTTGTGTAATCGTTCGCTAATGCTAAGCATTTAGTACGTCTGCTTGTAACAAGGCAGCACTGTATTGCACCAACGCATCAACAACAGATCTGGTTTAGTGGTTGTACCCCGAGATCACAGCCACCTGGTGCAAGACACAAAGAAAAGTGTTGACGCTTGAGTTCCTCTTAAATGTTACCGACTCTTAAACTATGTAAACCTCGCACAAAAAGACACAACAGCAGTGATGACAAGCGCTGATCATCATTTCATCTTCTCCTTTATGGCCCACCACCTCAACCCGTCAGCCAAAAACCCAAACTTTGCTACAAAACAATGCATGAAAGGTGTGGATGCAGGAGGGTCCACGTGGCCTTCAGGGGCCGGCTCTCCCTCCCCTCCTGTATTTGAGACTCGTCCTTATTTAGGAGATGTTCCCAAGATGGCAAGATGATTATCTGCGACACAAATAGAGCACGGCCTTAAGCCCCGAGTGCGGCGGGGTCGCACGGGTCAAAGATCTGCTTGTTGTGGCTAATCCTGGCTACTTACAAAAGACAGCGTGGCCCGGTAACCCTGCTGTCAAACACAGACCTGTTATCCCCTGGGGTTGATAGGATTTACCAGTCAGAGCCTGCGAGCTGTGCCGTAAGGGGTCCCGTGACTGTGACCCCCACCCCCACCAATAGGCTTTTACTTCTCATCCTGGACTCCAGTGGAGAATCCTTCCATCCATCCATCCGCTAGGTTTCTGTCACCACTTCTCCTATAGTCGGGTCGTAGGGGAGCTGGAGTCCATCCCAGCTGTCTGGGGATGAGGGCAGGGTTACACCCCGGGTACGTCTCCAGTTTATCACAGGGCCATCTCGAGGCAAACAGCCACTCGCTCACATTATCACAGTTAGAGGTCCTTGTTAGCCTGTTGTTCTTGTCTTTGGACTGAGGGAGGAAGCTGGAGTAGAGAATCCATGCACACACAAACGCCACACAGAAACGCTGTGCAGCCACAGTGCAAAACAACGCTATCATGGAACATCTTAGCATATTTTATTATCTACAAAAAAAATAAATCCAAATATCAATTAAAACAGCATATTGACAATATTGCAGCCTCCTAATTAAAGACTTGGTAAATATTCCTGCTAAAACTGACTGTCACAAACCTGAGACAGATATGGGTGCCCTTTGTCACATTACAATGGGATCATTTCCAGAACTGAGGAGTTTAAGAGACACTCTCTAAACAGCAGAGCACTCAAATTACATCATTTCTGCTACAATTCAGTAATAAAAACTAGAATTCAATGGCAGGTAATAGAAACAAAGACACAGTTTTATTGTACCAGTAACTTTTGACCAGCAGCAGACCAGATAAACTGGTCTTCCCTTTACTTTCCCACTACACATAGCTCTCCAGAACCACCCAAACCTGTCTCCACTACATTCAACGGCCCCTTTCGTTCTTTACTTCTTCGTTCATCCGGCCTTGAAAAGAAGGAGGGGTGTGGAAACAATTGTTAAGCCGCCACTTGTCAGTTTCCTCAACTGGGAAAACTCGCTTTATTGCATGTATGTACACACAGTGTATCACAATCACACAGCTCAGCGTATGTGTGTGTGTGTGTGTGTGTGTGAGAGTGAGTGTGAGAAAGAGAGAGAGAGAGAGTGTGAGACAGTGTCCAACATTCCTGTCAAAGATGAAAGGGGAAAAAATAATTAAAATCCAGCTTAAAATGTCCATGTTCAGAGTGTAAAATCCTATGGCTAAAATGTCTCGTTGGGTAACGTGCCGTCGCGGACGCTTCCCTCTAAATTTTGATCTTCCCCGACACGACGGAATCGAAGATTTCCGGCGTCAGCGGCACGTAGTCCTGCTGCCGTTCGTCCAGGAAATGGAGCGGGTGCGCCACCCGGCTGGGGTCGAAGCCCTCCTTCACCAGCGCCGTCTTCAGGTACTTGAACGTTCCCGTGACGTCCAGGGAGCCCTGCAACCACAAGCAAGGTGAGGGGGGAGGGAGGGTCAGGGGGTCACGGCGAGGCGGCGGTGCCGGATAGCGGAGGAGTGGCGGCACTCACCTGCACCCTGATGAACCGCGGCCGGGCGTAGTTTGGCAGGAATTTGACCACGTGCTGGCAAAAGGCGGCCGAGTCGAAGCGGCGTCCTTCCCTCGGAGTGATGGCCGCCATTCCCGCTCTGCCCTCCAGACCTGCAACACAGGAGAGGGACGCTGTTATTTCAGGTGACGCTCGCTGTAAAGAAAAAAACAAAACAATCACGTCAGTGGTGAACAGGCCACAGTGGTACAATGGTGGCCCTGTCAGTGGCCCTCTGCACCCTGAAAGCCTGTTCCTGTGCGGCGTCCCGGCAGGCCGGTGGCTCCAGGCTCCTTCTGGAAGTGCACTGCACTCGCTGCTGCGCTCAGACGGAGGGCAAACATGTTCGTTTGGACCTGGGTTACTCGGAGAAACCCAATCGATCCTGTCTAGTGTTGAATCACTGAGATTGCAGGAGGGCAGTTAAACAGATTCCACTGGATTCAAGACATTAAATAATAAAGACTCTTGTTTGTGAGACTCAGTAGTGTCGAACTGAGGGTGAAAAAGCAGAATGCAAACAAAGTGAATCCCTGTTTTTCTTCTTTCAGGTCTTTCCTTCACCAGGGCAATATTCACTGCTCTCCAAGCAACCACTAAAGTGGAGCTGTTCTTTATGCAAACAGGCATGGTTATTATTAGAGAATGCTGTGTTTATTGAGAGCGGTTGAATGCACAATGTTGATTTTTATTCATTTATTCATCTTCTCTATCCGCTTATTCCTATTCAACCGCAAAAAAAAACTGTGGAAAGCAGTTTCTTGTCTCCTTCATCGCCGGACTGTCTGCTCTCTCAAAATCCATCTGTTTTGATCTTGGTACTACATACTGAGCCAAACACTGAAGTGCACAATATTGAGGGTGCCCATTTTATTTTTCATTCATGTTGTGTTGAGTCAAAGTTGACGGCAAGTATCAAGAAAGATCAAAGTCATGTACTGTATGTATATTGTTTTACATTAATAACACAAGACCAATGTTTTGTGCACTACAATAATATTTTATTTTACTTTTTATCCACTAGAGGGTGCTAAGTGCTCTGCTGTCCTGTTGTGAACTGGCTAAGTAAAGAAAAAACGTGATGATGCAGCAAGACTGGTACTTGTTACATTAATATATTGTACGTTAGATCATAAGTTAAGGTATACAATAATAATCTAAATGCTGGGATTTCTATTCTTACCCGAGAAGTGAGTGAAGTTCCCTGGTGCCTAATGTGACGTTTCCGTAAATAAACCTCTGCAACTTCCATTCATTGAGGCATCAGAAGTTAGTTTGTATCACTTTTATCTGCAAACCACATCAGTGGAGGTGAAGTGGGAGTTAGTTACCTGGCACTTCGACTCCATACACAATGGCCTCTTCTATGCAGTCACTCATGGTGAGGACATCGGCCACCTCTGCCGTAGCAACGTTCTCTCCTTTCCACCTGCAAAACGTCGTTGACGAGTTCAGAGCTTCGGGCGTTCGGCGCTTCAGTCAAACGGGCGGCGGAAGCAGGAGACGCGCAAACCTGAACGTGTCGCCGACTCGATCCTGAAAGTAGAAGAAACCGTCCTTGTCGATGCTCAGGAGGTCCCCGGTGTTGAAGTAAAGGTCTCCCTTGCGGAAGACGTCGTGCAGCTTCTTCTTCTCAGTTTGCTGCAGGTCTCTGGCGTAGCCCTGGAACGGCGAATCTGCGGTGATCTCACAAACCAAGAGTCCCGGCTCGCCTGCACAGAATCACAAACATGCTACAGTGAGCTTGTTCCGCCAATCAACAACTAAAAACTCTCAGAGAACAGAATGTTGAACCCTCTGTTTGCAGCCTGCCGCTAAAAGCCCCTTCCTGCTAAAACTGATGCTTTGCCGGACCTTTGTCATGTTTGTAAGGAGAGAGAAAAATCAATGTTATATCGCCACCTCCTGTTTGCCGCATGCTTCCAATCAGCAGGCAGGCTGCCTACGCTGGGTGTGAACAAACAATTCTTCACTTAATGTTTGTGTGCGTCCAGGGATTCCTTTTGGTTAATGCATCGTTCCATGTGGCCACTTACTCGAGCCATTACCCTTTATAACTCTTCCTGTGTGACAGACAGCATCCTGGACTCAATGGCAAATAATGCACTAATGGTTTAGAAAACCCTGCTTATCCCTGCTTGTGCACAATTTGACTGTCTTTTGTACCTCTGCGTTGGTAGTTTGTTGTGCATAGATTGATTTGAGTGTTTTTGTAACTGCTGTGTAGTTTATTTTTTGTACTGTTTTTAAGTGCTGCAACAGTGTAGTTTCCCAATGCGGGGTCAATACAGTACATCTATCTGGCAATCTATCCACTGTGACAAGGCCTTGAGCTCCTGAACTCACCTGTGTCGGCCTTCACGCAGAAACCGGAGGAGTCTCTGACAGGTGCATCTTCGTCAACGTCAAATTTAATGAGTGAATATGAGAAGTACCACTGCAGGGTTTCAGAAGACAGGACACTTAGGGACACCGCTCCGTCACGGACACAACAGCGTGCACTACATCATCGAGCTGAAGCCGACAGGCGAACTGTTACCCTGTGGAGGAAGTTGTCCCGTCCCACTGCTCCCACGTGGTTGCTGTAATTCAACAGGGCAAAGTTGCCTTCCGTCGCCCCGTAAAACTCCCTGATCTGGATGTTTCCGAACCTGCGGACCAACTCCCTCCAGATCTCGGGTCTGATCCCGTTGCCAATGGCCAGCCTCACCTTGTGGATGTGGTCGTTGGGTTTCTGTAGCGGGAGGGAGAAACAGAGGAGATTTCAACTTAAAATGTTTAACTTTTTAGCGCTGATGCGATTGCTGGACTGCAGTAGGTACCTTGGGCGTGTTGCACAGGTACCTCATGATCTCTCCTATGTATTGTATGACGGTGACATCATACTTCCTGCAGTCGTCCCAGAACTGAGAGGCTGAGAACTTATTCCTAATGGCGACAGTGGCGCCTGCAACACAAGAATAGAATAGAATAGAATAGAATAGAATAGAATAGAATAGAATCTTTGATTGTCGGTCCTAGATGGTGACAGAACTTCTTCTTCTTCAGGGCTCACAAACACATTTACATATTCCATCAAGACACATTTTACACAATAAAAATGAATAAATACATAAAATCAAAAAAGTGCATGTTAGAAGTCCATCCATCCATTTTCAATGGCCACTTATTCCTGAGCTCTGGGTTGCAGGGGTCTGCTGGAGCCTCTCCCAGCCGTCACAGTGCAAAGGCAGGGTGACACCCTGGACAAGTCGCCAATTCATCGCAGGGCCACATAAAGACAAGCAACCATTTGCACTCACATACACACCTACAGTCAATTCAGAGTTCCCGATTCACCTCACATGCATGTTTTTGGTCTGTGGGAGGAAGCCGGAGAACCCGGACAGAACCCACGCAGACACAGGGAGAACATGCAAACTCCACCAACAGTGAAACAAGCTTTTTCTCGCGAGAGCGGTGCGTGAGCGTACCCCTCTCGATGGCGGAGGTGAAGCAGAGGAAGCCAGCGCTGTGGTAGAGCGGCAGGCTGGTGTAGAGCACGTCCAACGGCTTCACTCCCGTCACGCTCATCAGCGACGACATGGCCCACACTTTACCGTGACTGACCTCCGCCGCCTTGGGGAGACCTGCAGGGGGCAGAGGTGAGCTTGAACGCGAGGCGCGTGCCTGTTTATGCCAGCCAGCCAGCCGACCAGCGAGAGAGGCTAACCTGTGGTGCCCGACGTGTAGATGTAGACGGCGGTGCTGCCCATGTTGAGGTGCGACCTGTACTCCTTGGGGATGGGGTCGGCCGAGGCCTGCCGCACTTTGTCTTTGAGGCTCTCCGTCTCAGCGCTCTTGCACTTGTCGGCGAGGATGAAAACCGCCACCTGCTGCTCCAGCAGATCTGGCAGGATCTCCTCCACGGCGTCCTGCAGCTCTGGAGAAAACATCGCAAGGGTTGTCGACAGATGTGTTGAGGAGGGAAACTGCAAAATTTCTGTTTTTTGGATTTTAACTTCACCAAGGAAATGTGTAAAATCTCCGAAAGCCATTGAGTAAGGATTACATAATCTGCAAAGGGCAAATGTAAAGCTCTTCTACATGTTCTGTAAAGGTTTGTATGTGTATATATATATATATGTATGTACATCTACCTGAATGTTGTGCCATTAATTTACATTTTTTTTAAATACATAATTTTCAATATGTTAAAACATTGTTTTATTGATTGTTTTTCCTCTTGTTTCTTTGCATTCTATTGCAAATGCTACCAAAGTATCCTCTTGTCACTCTTGAGTTGCATAACTTTCACTGCAGTTGAGCAAGTAAACTCAGTGTAGTCAGTAAGTAACTCTAGTTACATGTGGGGCACTGCAGTAAGAGATTAAGTACCTGTTGAGTCCCTCTGTTGTGTTTCACAATCTCTGCTTTTATGCATCTGTTGTTGTTGTTGTTGTTGTTGTTTTTTTCATTCTTGCTCTGCCACCTACCCCTACTTTGTCTACTGGCACTCATTTGGGGAAATGAGTTTTCTCCGGTCCCACTGTAACTCATTCACTTGAGTCACTCCTCAGTGGAAAGCAGGGTGTTACTCCTACAAAAACATTTTTGTAACAACAGCAGTTTTCATGTGACTCATTATTTGGTCAACTTTACTCCTAATATTCTTGAGTTTATAACAGAAGACAGCACATAGTGGGGGTCAACTTGAACAGCCGCTGAACGTCAACAGCTTAGCTCAATGATCACTGGGCAAAGTTTGACAAATAATAGAAAGGCAGAAAAACTGGATCTGACATTTCGTAAGCAAATAATACACTTCTTCTGTGGCAGAGGTGTTCTTTCCCCCGACATGAGTGATTGTGCATGTTTGCAGAGTGTGTCGAGGTCAGTCGTCGACGATAGAACTCCTCCCAAACTTACACACCGCTGACCAACCAACTCCAGGCAGTGGTTTAATCCCTTATGACCTTTTGCCTGCCTCCTGGAGCCTCTATTATGTCACATTCTGGATGCCCTTAAAATTCTGAACTAAATTGATTGACTTGTTGTTGTTCTTACGTCTGGTTTTCCATTTCCAAGACCCTCCTGTGGGCCACCACAGTGGCAGAGTGAACACACAGGAGCCCTTATTCCAAAGAAATCTGCCTGCGGGTGAAATCTAAACCTGTTAACTTTGCACCTTTTTTTTAAATGTCAAACAGTTTTGTATTTTTTTTTTTTTTTTTTTGCATTATGCTTTGAACTGACAATTTGGGACTCTTTTTTGTGAAAAGTTGAAATCTTTTTTTTTTTTTTCTTAATGACCCAACACACAATCCTGCCACTGTCACTAAGAGGGGAAACATGTTAATGGGAATGGACCGTGTACCCTACATACGTGTTTGCTTTCTCTTAAATTGTGTTGTTGTGTTTGCAACACACCCACCAACCAATCAACCAATCAACCAACCAACCAACCTTCTGCAACCACCAGGGCCGTGGCCCCGCAGCGGCTGAAGCAATGCAGCAGGGACATGGACCTGATGTTGTAGTTGAGGAAAGACGCGGGGCAACCCAGCTTGGCCAGACCCAGGAACAGCCACAGGAACGAGGGATCGTTGGGGAGGAACAGCGCCACCGTGTCGCCTTGGCGGACGCGGCCGCTCTGCAGGAGCGCGCGGGCGGCCTTATTGCTCAGCTCGTCCGCCTGCCGGTACGTGAAGCGCTCGTCCCCGAAGAGCACGAAGGTCTTGTGCGGCTGCTCCCGCGCCAGCTCCAAGAAGCGGTCCATGATGAAGTAGCTCTGCCCGGCGTAGCTCCGGACCAGCCGCTGGATCTGCAGCTTCATGTGCACATGGAAGGCATCCTGGAGCAGGTAAGGATGGCGGAGGAAGAGGGCCAGCAGCAGCAGCAGCAGGAGGAGGGCGAGCACGAGCCACGGCAGCATGATGGCGCGAGGGGTTGGTTGGTGGCTGGGTGGAGGTCCGCGCGAGCTGGGCTCCGTCAAGAAAAATGAGGCCACGGCACGGTTTTCACACGCAAAAGAAGAGAGGAGGAAAAAAAAAAAGGGGGAAAAGTGGGAGGTGGTGGGGGGAGGAGGAGGAGTTCGGCTCGCACAGGTCACCGAGCGTTAACCCACTCAGGCAGCAGGGAGATAAGCAGGACTTTCACCAACTTTGGTTGGAGAAAACTCCAGTAAAGTGATTAGATCAGTGTGGCGGCACGGTGTGCTTTTCGAAGTAATAGCACACTGAAGTTCAAAGTTGAACTGTTGGGGGGTGGGGGGACATAGGGTGGGTGGTGGGGTTGGGGGGGGGGATCCTTGGGAGTTTTGAGGTCACGCCGACGTGAACCTTTTGAATCCCAAAGTTTATGCAAATGTTCTCAGAAAACGAGTTGAAAACATAATGTTCTGGGATTTAACCGCTGTTTTCAATTTCATGACGTCACAAAGCAGAGTGACAACCCCGCTCCCCCAAAGTTTGTGACCACACCCACACGACGAACGACCGCCTTGTTGTTAGTGGTCGCTTTTCAGACGTGTGAAAGGTCCAGCAAGGCATCAGTTTCCCTTCCGCCTCTGTATGTTTGACCTTAGAGGGTTTTTTTTTTCTTTGAGTGGATCACACAAGTGTGAAGCTGCTCTAATGGAGTCTGGGGTGAGAAACAAAGATCTGTAAGAATGTGTTAAGTGGGCCCTTTAACTTTCAAAAGGAAGCAGCAAGTCTTATTTATCCTATTTTTCATGGTTTCAAAATGTCCAATCTCTGTTATTCAGTTGCAGCTTTTGCTGAAGCAAATGCGATCTGCACAAAATTGATATTATGATATTTTTAACGTTTTTATTAAAAATACATTACAAAAAAAACATTGAGAATTTATGCACGGCATATCTCAGTAGCAAAATAGAATTCATTTAAACACAAACTGGAATGGAATTCCAAACTCATGAAGGTCGGTCCTTTTTAATTTAAAACTGAAGAGCCGACAGAGCTGCAATCTCTTACCTGGAAACTGTTAAAAACTAATGAAATGTTTCAACCTGACTTTTTATATTTAACACATACACACGCACATCACAGACACAGACAAACACCTGCACAGAGGTTTAGGGGAAAAAACAAACAGCCCATTCTAATCAAACTGAGACCTGGACGATACTGAAATAAAGTTTACAAAATGGGTTTGTTGTACCAAATGTGTTGGCAGCTGTTATTCAGGAGACGTTACCGTTTCTGCTGTCCTTAGCGTGACTGGAATGTGTAATTATTTACCAACCTATTAATAATTACCTTGTTTTTTTGGGACTTTTTTATACCCGCTGTGGGGCAGAGAGTGCATTGACATGGATGGCATGGATCACATCATAACGTCCCAGTACCTAATGTTGTACTTTGAGACGTCACCTTAGCTACAGGGGTTGTCTGCTCTCTGGCTGACTGGCCACGCTGGCCTGGTGCCAACTGCATTACCAACCTCAGTCTAAAAAGCTGTTTTATTCCCCCCCCCCAATATGTGACAAACACATTATGGGTGCAAAAACAAAGGTTGTGCATAATGTAAACATTCCACACTCAGATGGTTGGGGAAGAAAAGGCACTAGCGGGTTAGCTTTGAGCTAAGTGTCCTTCCCCGCTGCCGTCATTTGTGCTGGCAGAAGGGACTGTCAAAGCCGCTGTCCTGCTGCCGCTGCCTCAGCTCGGAGAACAGAGGCCTGGAGGGGGCGCCCCGCTGGCTGCCGGCCTCCGAGCCCGGCGTCGGCTGTCTGTGGGGGCTCATCTTGCCGCGAGGCGTCTTCTTGGCGATGTCCTTGTAGACGGTCACGTCGGAGACGTCCGGAGTGAGGCCTCCGAAACCCCCCCGTTCGCCCGACGACGCGGGAAACTGCGTCAGCGGCTCCGCCCTCCTCTCCGACCAGGAGCGTCTGGGGACGTGGAGGCCCGGTTCCGAGTCGCTGCTGGTCAGACTCCAGTCGCTCCGCCTCTCGTCTCTGACCGGAGCCTCCTGGAGGAGGAGGAGGGCTTTGTTCTGCTTGGAGCTGTGGCGCTCGTCCGGGGCCTGTTGGCCCAGATCCCGCGTCTTACTCCTCGGAGGTGCTTTGACAGAGCCGACAAGTGATGGAGAAGGTTTGTGAGGGCGGCTGTGCGTCAGCGAGGCGGCAGCAGCAGACTGGGCCGTCGGGGCCGCAGGTCCGTCCCGGTCGGTCGGAGCATTGGTCCTCGCTGTCGCACTGAGTTTCTGCTCTGAACTGACGGGAGACGGTGAGAGCTTCTCCTCCAGCGTCGGCGCCGCGGGGCCGCTGCCAAGAGAGACGTGCCTCCCCAGAGAGCAGGCATCTGTGGAGACACACAGCCGTCAGGGACCCTTCAGTGCAAACCATCCACTCACAACAAGACCAAACGTGTCTCGTTTCACAACCGGACGCGCCAGAGGGACATTTTCTAAATCCTTTGGGTTCTTCCTCGCATGTCCAGAGAGCTGAACAAAACTTTTGGAAGGTGACTGGGGCAAAGTTTCTGTCTCCTGACTCTTTGCTGCAAGTTTAGCCAGCTAGCTACAGCTGTGAAGTGAGGCAACAACAGCGTGTTACAGCGCTGAAGCCAGTGATTGAAACCTGCTGCTTTTGGTTTGTTTGTTTAGCCTTAATAAGGAAAAATTAAGCTGCACCTCCAGTTCTGCTCACACAAGGCAGCGTTCAGACTGCAGGCGAATCTGATTCAAATCAAATCCGATTTTTAGGGCCGACTGTCCACACTGCTTTTAGCAAGTGTCCAAATGGGATGTGGCTCTGTTCACACTGGACCACATTATTGACCCATCTGACAGGCTGCTGTAGCAACGGTGTGGGAGCGGAGGCATTTTCCAGCGTAGTGCGTAGTGTGTGATGTCATATCATTGCAACAGCGGAACTTGTTGCGCCACATGGCCTGGAGCTTGGCTTGAATGGAGCTACAGTGTCTCCCCAACACTGACGAGCCAATGAGTTTCCTCCTCTGTCCAGGCACTGCTGGTTCCTACTGCTTCTGTCTGCTCCATTACGTTCCAGCTCTGCACCTGGAATGGTGCCCTCTGGTCTGGAGCATTGGCTCTTGTGTTGCGTAGAGTGACGTCACGGACAGACAAAACCCACTGGTGTGTTTGGAGCTGTTCACACTGAGACGCATCTATCCAAATGCCATTTGAAACGACCTCCCCAAGGTGGTTCAGACTACAAAAGAGCCATCTGGGTTCAATCTGGATGGACTAAAAATCAGATTTTGGCTGGCAGTCTGAACAAGGCCTCGAGCTACTAGAACCTCCCCACTAATCTTTGAGCAGCATTCACGCTCACATTCAATTCATTTGGCAACTTGCAGCAGCTACTTCCTGGTTTCAACACGACTGAAAGCAAGCCGATTGGTCACAGACTCCAATGCAACTATACGACCGGCTGAAAACGCCCTCTGTGGGAGCTCGCAGGACGGACCGACCAGATTTCAGTCTTGAAAACTCTCACCTGACTTACTCTGCAAACTGAAGTCTTTTGCCGGTTTGCTCTTGACTGGCGTCTCCAGCACTTTGGCCATGGCCGCCAGCTTGCTCGCGGCGGTCATTATTTTCTTCTCGGCCCTGTGAGGGAGAGAAACAAGGACCATCGATTAGATTGCGTGAGGCGGAGAGAGAACAGACGTTTTTGGACACGTGTGGCCTCTTGCCCGGTGCTCTTCCCGCCGTCCTCCAGCAGCTCCTGCAGGCACGTCAGGTAGTAACGCCGCATCTTCCTGGCGGTGTCCTGCCGCTCCCTCTGGACCTCGGTGCGGATCATCTCCGCCGCTCGCTCCCGGCTCTCCTGCAGGTAGCGCAGCATGTCTCCTGCCATGTAAAAAAAACACAACACACACTTAGAATCATTTTTTAGGAAGTGATAAAAAAAACCAGGCCGTGATAACCGACCTCTGATCTTCTCGACTGTGGTCAGGTACTGCTGCTTCATCTCCTCCAGGCCCTGCTGGAGACTTTGTTGATGGCCGGAACTCCTGCAGAGGTTTGCGTTAGTTTGGGTCCATCATTCAGTTCTTGGAGTTTTCCAAGGTCACGATGTAAGTGAGAGACGAGACGAACCCCGAGGACTCCTCGGCTCTCTTCACGCCCTCCAGCCGCTGCCGATGCTCCTCTTTGACCTTTTCCAAGCTGCTCTCGTGCTCTTCTGAGAGGACGCAGGGACGTGCAAACAGTTGGGTCAGTTGGGTAAATGGACAAAGGAACGCTTGAATGGCTTGTGTTGCGTTGTTACGGCTTTGTCAAGCACCTTTCAGGAGCTGCATGGCAGTTTTGTGCTCTTGCACGCTGTGCTGCAGCTGTCGACAGGCCTTCTCCAGGTGTCTCTGCAGCTCCTGGTTCTTCTTCTGCAGCTTGCCGACAGTCTCGCTGCACTCGTCCCTGCACCGAGCCTGAGCCACAGAGTCTGGAAGAAACATTAAAAATTTGTTTTGTTTTGACTGTACAAGGTTCATTGGATCAAAGAAAGCGCCACCAGCAGGCTGAATGGTGAATGACATACTCTGCATCTTCGCAATTTCTCTCTCTTGCTGCTGCTGCGTCTCCTTCAACACGCGGCCAAGTCGCTCTTCGCTCATCTGCAGGGGCACAAACAGTAACGGCACATTAATAAACAAGACTACCAAAATAAACGATTGTTTGAAATTCAGGTTTTGCACACGCTGCCGCTGCTGCTGCTGCTGCTGCCGCACGTTTCATAACGGCTCTGGAGCCAGCGGAGTGCACAGAGTGGACAGTGGGTCCTCTCGCTTTGTTGCTGCCTGGTGACCTAAAAACAAGTGATGTCGGACTCCGACAGAAGCTTCTTTGTTTGCACACATTTTGCACGCCGACCTTTGGCTTTTTGTAAAAAAAAAAAAACGAACCGTGCATAGTTGCAATAGAACGTTGCAAGTAAATCATTAACTGACAACCAAACTTTTTGGATACTTTTTTTTTTTTTTTTTTTTTTTTTAGATGAAGACAGTGTGGTAGCAACTCACTTTCCTCCACTCATCCTTGGCCTGAGCCACGGCCCTGCTGATGGCGTCCCTGCACGATGTCTGGATGATGTGCGTCACCGAGCCCTCGGACGCAGCTGCCCCCCCGCCGCCGCTTCTGCTGCCCTGCTCATCTGCTCTGTCCTTTGCCAGGAAGTGCACCTGGACCTCAGCCAGAGCTGCGTGAAGCTCGGCCAGCAGCTCCCCCCTGAGCCGCTGCCTCTGCTCCTCTGTCCTCTGCAGCAGCTTGGCCTCCATCTGCAGGAGCAGCTCCTTCCTCTGCAGGGCCGCCTCCTCTCTGGCCTGCTGCAGCGCCTGCTCCAGCTGCCTGCCCTGCTCCTGCAGCTTTCCCTGGCACGCCTGCTCGCAGCGGAGCTGGACGGCGGAGAGCTCCTGCTGCTTGTCCCGGTTCCATGCGGCCCGGGCGGCGGCCAGCTCGGCCTTCAGCAGGGCGGCCTGCTCCCTTCTCACCTGCTCGAGCTGAGTGTGGAGGTCGGTCACCTCCTCCTTGAGCTCCTCCTCCCTCCGCGACCCAGAGCTCTGCTCCTCCACCTCCTTCAGGGCCTTGCACACCTGGTATGAGCAAAACAAAAAATGCAGGTTCCGATGACAAACCAACACTGGCTGAGTCACATGACATTTCCTGTCAAGCGTACTCTCTGCTCTGTCCTTTTCTCCTGCAGTTCTTCCCACTTCTCCCTCTCCGTTCGGAGGGAGGCCTGATATTCCGGTAAGGACGTCAAGTCCTCGATCCAGCGGCTGTAGGCCCTCGTCACAGCGCCCTCCACCTGAGACACAAACATGTGCGAGTTGGTGAGTGAATACCTGACGGTGCACACTGCAGTGGTGGCCTGCAGATGACTGTCGTCTCACTGTTTTTCTCTTCCTCCAAAACAATAAATCGAAAAAGGTTGGATGATACTTTAAACAGTTCGGCTGACAGTGATTACAGGTAAAGACAGAAATGTGCATGTCCTTTGATTTCTAGCCGGCGCCCTCTTGGTATTTTGAGGGTATTGCACATCCTTCTGAAGCAGGAAGTGGGGGGGGGGGGGGTGGGGGAGGGAATAAAGCACCTGTAGGCCTCACCACCAATTTACACCAAAAGTGTCTGCAGCGTCCGCAGAGCCGCGTGGAAACCGCTCCACACCAAACGCGTTTCCGAGCAGTGGAAATCCTCGGTTTCACGCATGGATTGGAGGAACACGCAACAACCCAGCTAGTTTCATGTGTATTCAAAGAAAACAACAGTGAAACAAAGCTCTGCTGCGATTGACGCGGTTGCTACGCGTGAAGCGTGAAAAAACAGACAGTTGCGTTCTTTACCAGGGCGGTTGCATTTTGATGCTTCTGGGACGCTTCTGAAATGTGCCCGTGCCACACCACACTGCACACTGATTTTAATGGCTGCGTTCTGATGCAGAGCACCGCAGGCACTTTTGGTGTAAATTAGGGGTTAGGCCTCAGTTTGTTCCAGCCATACATGGTTGCAGGTTTGTCTGCCGCTGTTCTGTTGCTTTGTCTGTAAGTTTGCATCCGTTCATGATCGACTCAATTATCCAGATGAAGGAAACTTTTGTGAACAGTGTTTAAGTGTACTAACTTTGAAATGCATTGTTTGAAGCAAGTGTTGAACTCGGTCATGCTGACCCTTGATGTTTAGCATTTAGTGTTCATGCTGTGTTTTGGAACTGTTGAGATGCATTTGGAGGGGAAATAATTTGTTGTGTTGGCATTTGATGGTTTAATCGTTTAATTGATTATGAGAATCTGTGATTTAAATGTATAACTAACAATGCTTTAACACTATATCCTGACTCTCATGTCTTTGTGAATGGAGTTTGGCTCGATGTCAAATTGTGGTTGCTACACCTCAAGGAGGACAGTGTACATTTCAATAAAGCTCCTGGCTTTAAGCTGAGCAAAGCTGAATGATGGAAAACTTAATCCAACGTCAACTGTGAGTGGCCGCCGGCTCACCTGCTTGGCCATGTCCTCCAGGTGTTTCTTGTGCAGCTCTCTCTGGATGTGCTTCCTGCTCTCCTCCACGGCCTTCTGCCTGAGTCTGTCGGCCTCCAGCTGCAGCTGCTGTTTCTGGGAGGCGAGCCTCGACTCCAGCTCCTCGGCACCGATCATCATCCTGCTGCTGCTGCTCCTCCTCCTCATGCTCTCGTCTCCCTGACAGGCTGCCTCCACCATCTCCCCCTGCCTGCCCCTCCTCGCCTCCTCCAGTCTCAGCTCCCACATCTGCTCCGTCTGCAAGGAAGCAGGAAAACGTCGGCTCATGACAGAACATCCTTTCCACACGGGAGCAAAGTCGGGCACTGAGGAAGTCTCACCTGCCGAAGTTCTTCCTCCCATGCAGCTTTTTCCGAAGCGACTTGAGACTCCACCTGCTGTTTGATCTCGGCTTCTTTGTCTCTGGACCAGAAGGCTTTGAGCTGGTTCACAGCAACTTGGTGGCCAGCCTCCAGTTCTGCCCTCAGTTTCTCCAGAGCTGCGGCGCTTTGTTCTTTCATGTTTTTCTGGGAATTAGAACCAAACACCAACTCATTCCTGCACAAACAGTGCAGTGTTGTCCTACAGCGCCATCTATCTTTAATCCAACCACAGTTTGGCTCCGTGCACACCTCGTTCTCCTTGATCCGAGCTTCCTCCTCCTCCCCCCTGCTATGTTCACGCTGCTCCAGCATGTCCTTCTCCTTGCAGACAGATATGTAACACTCTTGCACGGCCAACATCTTATCGTTGGCCTCGGCCAGCTGGGTCCTGAGATAAAGTCATAAACAGTTTTGTAAATGAGTGGTAGAGAGGTTTTTCCCCCTCCCAGAAGTTAAAGCCTATCCAGAGGTCTCACTGTAACTGCAGGAGCTGCTGCTGGTGTTCCACCGTCAGTTGCGACACACGGGCCTCGTGTTCCTGCTGGAGCTCCACTCTGAGCCAGTTCACCACGTCGTCTCGGTGCTGTTGATTGATCCTCTCCGTCCTCCGTGAAGAGACGAAGATGGACGGCGGTTAAAATGTAATCTTTCAGATAACCTAAACTGAATATATATATACTTCTTATTTCCTTTGCGTCTTACCTGGCAGACGCCTCCTGCTTCTCCTGGTCGAGCTCTTCGATCATCTCCCTCATCTTGGTGCAGAGCTCCGAGTTGGTCGACCTCAGCTTGTCCTCGCTCTGTTTCAGCTCCTTGTTCTTCTTCTCTAGTGCCTGCAGTTTGGATACATTGCCCGTTTCTCAATGGCAGTTTCTCACCACCTGAACTAAAACCTATGAATCAAATCCGAAACCAACCTCCACTTGTTCCTGCAGGACTCCGTTCTCCTCCTGCAGCCTCCGGATGTCTCCATGAGACTCTACGGTCACATCTGGACGTTTAACCTGGCTCATCTCTCTCACCTGAAAACAGTCGTTTGCATTTTATTTCAGCTGTAACTGCCGTTGACAAATCAAATCTCTTGTTTTCTATTCACAAATTGTGATAATTCTTCACATAAGAAACAGATGTATGTAGGTTTATTACACTTAAATCATATGCAGAGGTGGTGTGATGTGGTAGCAATATGACTAGCAGGCGTTTGTCTTGTTCAAGTAAACAAACCCTGACGCAAACTACCAAAATCAGACCGAATCTACCTGGGAATCTGAAGCAACTCAGTGTTTGGAAGCTTCACAACAATAATGGTCCTTATACGCCGGGAGTGAACTCGCAAGAACCATTTGCTTTTTTAAAAAAAAAAACCTCTTGAAGTCAATGGAACCGTACATACTGGCAGAAAATTTCCAACGGAGCGAAAACGCAACTGTTTTTTGTTTTGTTTTTCTCGCTCGTGTCGAATTTTTCGGAGGTGAAAAGGCGAACAGCTGGACCTTTGACCAATCAAAATGATGTTGGCACGTCGACGACGTCACATCAAAACTTTGGTAATTTGTTTTCTCCCTCTGCAAACATGGAGTTGATTGACGAATCAGTCCTTCAAATTGTCCGACGGACATTCCAAAGTGCTGGCAAAATTTTCAGTTTCAAATTTCAGCTCCTGGACCGTCATGTTGAACTCACCCATCTCCTCTTATGTCGGCTTTTACTTGTCAAAGCCGTGGTTTAGAAGGCGGTGGTTCGTTTTACGCACGTAACACAAAACTTCTCGGCCGCCACACTTTAAAAAAATCATATCTTTTGTTCTTTTGTTTAAATCTGTTCTGAAAAGCTTTCTAAATGATAAGCGCATCCAAAGGAAAACAAAAAAAATATTTTATGGCAACAGGAACTTAAATAACGTTGCCAAAAACTGCCGCTTCTTAACCAAACATTTAGTATCTTCCACGTGCGCCACTGCGTAATCACCTGACCTATAGATTCACCTGACGCACACAACACATCTAGTTGTGTTCTCACCTGGGTGCTGAGCTTGGCTTCATCCAACTGGCCATGCAGCTCGCTCAGCTGCCCCTGGCAGAGCTGCAGCTCCTCCTGCAGCTGACTGATCTTCTGCCGCTTCCCTTTCAGGCTCCCGAGGCAGCGCTGCATCTCCGCTCGCAGCTGCCGCACAGCGTCGTCTTTGGGCGGCTTCGAGTCGGACAGCCGAGCCAGGGCGGAGCTGACCGAAGAAGACCGAAAGCGAGTGAGTTTCAGCGGCCGGTGGGGAAGGTGGTCGAGGGGGACACGACTTCAGTCCTGGATATTGAGGCTGTACCTGTGAAGCAGGCCATTTTTCCTCTTGGATTTCTTCAGTCCTAAATCCACGCAGGAGTCGGACAGCTGGTTCTCCCACTCTTCGCTCAGGTCCAGTCCGATGACGCCGTGTTTCACGGCGCTCTCATACATGGTGATCTGCTCCTTCAGGTCAGCCAGGTCCTCCTGCAGCATAAAGGTGAGCAAAAAGGTCAGATTTGCTCTCTGCTGGGCGACACTGCGAGGCCGGCGCGTCACCAATCGGATGCTCACCTGCAAAACTTTGTTCATGTTTTCACACAGGGCCTTGGCTGACTGAGCCTGCTGCAGTTTGATCTGCATCTGAGTCGTCTCCTGCACCGAGCCTGAAGTCAACACAAATGGCTTGGTTATTTCAGACAAAGGAGGCTGAAACACACAGAGGTTTTAAAAAAAAAAAATGCAAAAAAGACAATGTTTTTTATTGTTGCATTGCACGTCTACTAAATATCCTTCCATCTCCCAGGGGGCATAGAAGACACCATGTTGTTTCTAAAACTGGAGAAAATTTAGTACACGTTGAGGGGATGTACTGACAAGTATTTTCACAAATGGCAACCCTTCATTTCTTATTTCACATACTTAGAGGTATTGCCCAATTGAATGTGTGCCTGTTGTTGTACTTTAATGTGTAAGTAACCAATATTATGTGTTGGTCATGAGGAGCCGTGGGGGGGTGGGGAGGAAATCTGTTCATTTCATTATACTTTATTCATTTTTTCCTTTTTTGTTACACTCCATTCAGAGTGCTCTTTTATTTGATTTTTTATATCTATATGTTGTGTAGACATACTGTATCTATGGGGGCATATGTGTCTATATTCTACAAAAAGATGTGACTTGTTATTCTGTGACTGGAATTATTTTATATTCTCCTTCAATAAAAAAAAAGTTGGAGAAAAAAAAGAGATGACTTATTTATCACTGTGCTGTCACTGACTTGACTCCAGCAGCTTGGCGCACTGCTGCTGACTCTCCTCCAGACGCTGAGTGAGGCCGTTGACCACTCGCGCTCTCTCCAGTTGCTCCTCTTCCCTCTTGTGCTCCAGCTGCTTCACCTGCTCCCTCAGCCGCCGATCAACGTCCACCTGGAAGCAACGCAGAGGTCAAACACTTCTTTGCTTTCGGGCAGCGCTGCGCTCCCGTGACGCTCCCCACTGCGGACCTGTTCGTCCAGCGCCTGAGCGCTGGAGTCCAGTTTCTGCTGCAGCGTCAGCAGAGCCGCGGCGTGCTGCTCCTTCATGACGGCGAGGTCCCTGTCGTGCTGCTGTCGCGCTCTGGACAGCGTGTCGGAGCGACAGAGATCCACCACCTGCTGCTTCATGCTGTCCACTGCTGCCTCGGCGACCCTCTGCTTCTTGATGTTCTGCAAAGGAAAACAAAATGCAGAAGATTTAGTGACTATCAGCAATTACCACCTGTTAATTTGCCTTGAACGGATTTCTGCGTGTCTCACCTCGTGGTCTCGCTCGGTCAGGACCTTTACTTGCTGCTCCAGGGCCTTCAGCTTGTTTTGCAGCTGAGCCTCTCTCTCTTTGGCCTCTTCGATCACTCGGCTGGATTCCTTCTGGCTGACGGCCAGACCTTCCTTCTCATCTGGTGAGGAGAAAAACACACACACACACACACACACACACACACACACACACACACACACACACACACACACACACACACACACACACACACACACACACACACACACACACACACACACACACACACACACACACACACACACACACACACGCGAGTCTGTTGCTCAACAGGCTGGAGATGTTGTTTACAGCCACACGAGGGCATAATGAGTAAACTACACACAGGCATTGTGGTGGACAAATATTTATCCTGCAGGGTTACACACTGGAGTTAATTCCAACCGCAAATTTGATTACACAATTACATTATACAGTGATTAACAGTAGATCCCACCTTTTGTTTGGCTAGCAGACAGCAGCATGGGCCACTTACCTTTGACAATGGCAAACTGGTGCTCCACAAATCTCATGTTGCGCCTTGAATCTTCCAGCTTTCGCTCCAAGTCTTCAGTTTGCCTCTGCTGAGCTTTGTGCAAAATCTGCAGCTGTGCCAGCTGCTCCCTGTCTGCCGTCTCTGAGAAAGCAACGCAACACTTTGTGTTAAACACATCAAGCCGTCGATTCACGTCCTCAGATCCAAGATCCAAGTTCAAAGGATCCAGTTACTCATATTTCAGCACCTCGCTGAAGCCGTGTGCGCCAACAGAGAAACTAAACAAGATCAGGGGACGTACGCTGCGTTGAGTCTAGGAATTCTCTCTGCAGCTGGTCCATGTGACCTTCTCGATGAACGGCATGCGAGTTAAACATCTTTGGCTGAAGGTCGTGATGGTGAGGATTGTAGGTGGCATTGTACTGATCCAAAACTCTGTCCTCCGAATCCTTGAAATGAAAACACAAGATGCTTTTACAACAACTTTCATGGACAAGAGCACCGTGACTGCAAGAGAAGCAATATTTTCAAGTCGATGGTATCAAAAATGTTTTGCAAAAAACAACTACACTTGAAAACAGGTTTAATAAACTGACTCATTTTCCAAGTGTGATCACGTAGCCTCATAGCGCAAAACACAAAAAGCCACTCACTTGAACGTGATTCCCATAGGTCTGGTTGTCTCCGTGTCTGCCGCCATTGAACATCACAGCGTTGTCTGTACCCTCAGGGTATCTTTTCACAGCGTACTCTGCTGCGGAGAAATCATTGGGCTCCATGGATGCGTCGATGCTGCCGTAGGAAGCGTAGCAGTTATCCTGTGGCTGCTGGCTGAAGGCCTGGCTCACAGGTTGACTCTCGGGGTGAAAGTGATGCCCATTGATCTGAGGACGCTTGTCTTCGTATGCGTAGTCATCAGGAGGGTGTGGATCAAAGTTGGCTTCATACTAGTTTACGAAAGAAGACAGTGATCGAGTGCTTCGGGTTACTTCCTGCACTGACCGAAACCTATTTTTCTGAATCACCCAGCAGCAACCTACCACTTTATGGGAAGCCGGTCTTGGTTGAACTGGCCACTGCTGAGTCCACTGAGATGGAGGGCTGTGTTGCAAATACAAACATTGTCATGACACTGTGATCAGGTGTATTTGGAGCAGAGAACAATGTGCTGTCCATCTGCCCCTCATGTGATATGAGTTTGATGTTAGTGTTTGTCTCCATCCTCTTGTTACCTGCTGCCAGTGTTTTTATTGCTGCAGGTGGAGTGTTCCAGCTCTGGGGAGGAGTCTCTGCTGTCTTCCAGCATATCATCGGGCAGGTCCGTGAGCAGTTTCTGCAGCTGTAGAGAGGAAAAAAAATAGACACATGGAAATGAGTCATGGAGGTTGCTCGGCAACCGAGCAGTAAAGAAACAACAGGAGGAGAAAAATGGCTGCAAGGAAGCAAAGCAGTCAGACATAGGATCTGTCAAAGTCACATTTTGAAACCAAGATAGTTGTGTAAAGAATAATTCTTCATGCAGCAAATGAAAAAACAATGTTCCTGTTAATCGCCATCACATGAAGGTATTTCTTAGATTTACAAATATTAAAACATTATGTATGATTATTTACTTTAGTCCTTCAGTTAAACTGGATTTCACACATCCCATGTTTCAGCATTGTCTTAAAATCCTGATTTCATAATAATTAATAACTGGGGTAAAGTGTCGGGATCATTAAAGTATATCTATCCATCTATCTAATCCTCTTCTTTAATTTATATAAAATAAAGTTTTATACACAAGATAGGCTTTTAGTCAAGATTAAAAAATTCCAAGTTAAGAAACAAACTACTGAATAGAAACATTATCAGCTTTTCAGGACTAAAACAGACCACAGCAGATCCTCATCTGTGTCACTAGCAGATTTGTCATGCTTGTTTGTCAACCAGCCATGTGTGGCGGAGCAAGGAGAGCCAGCTGGACTTACTTCCCACAAGGACCGTTGAATATTCCTCAAATCCTCCATAGTGTCCACAACCAAAGGACCCATGTTACTCCGCTTGCCCATTAAAGAAAGTCTGACGAAGATGAAGTCCTATTTAAAGCAGCACGATAACACCCCGAGCCTCATCTCCCTATCGCGGAGACCTTCAGCGTGAAACATCCAAAGCGTGCCTGGCATGTTGTCAGCTTCCTGTGGCATTGCTGTGTTTTGCTTGCAAAGAACTCTATTGTTTCAACGAAATATATAGCAATGTGAACTGGAGCAGAAAAATTCCAATTACTGGCAGCAATCGTTTTCCACTTGACCAACTTGGATATAACCCATCGGCCAAACCGAAGCAAACAACAGATCCATATCTAGCACAAAAAATCTTCTCCCCGCCACATGTAGAACATCCAGCAACAGTTGTATTACGGTGAGTGTTGTGTGCTCCAGCACAGGCTAACTAACCTACATAGAGAGTTAAAAAGGGAAATCACAGGCCAGGCCGGTTTCAGTGTGTCACACCTGTCTGAGTAAGCCAATAACAACTCAGGATGAAGGGGCAAACAGATTGTGCAATAACACAGCATGCCTGTCTCGCTGCGGAACTTACAGCCCAGGCAGCATCAGGATGGTGCACGCCACAAACATTGCCCCAGACAATAACAGTTACTCCATAAATAGTCTAACCAAGAGAAGACTTAGACTATACATAGTTTAAGTCAAAGCTTAAATATTTTTTATCAACATCACATCATGTCACAATTTAGAGCATTGTACAAAAAAAAAACAACTTTATCCAATAAGCTTTTTTTTTTCTCACATCATCATCATCATCATCGTCTATGATGTACATCAGTTACTTCGCAACCTACCCACAATCTTAACCGGACGTGTAAACGTGTGAGGGAATAAGATCTTTCAGGTGTATGACAAATAAGTAACAATCAGAAAATACAGTTGACAAACATATCTGCTCTCTTGACAACATCGGAAAAACTTAATACAGTAGCAGCTTTTTTCCGCAAACCTCTTGCTCTCTTGCATAGTCCTCCTGGTCGTACTCTTCTTCATCGTGCTGCGTCTGCAGGGCAGCGCTATCAAAGTCAATGGACATGATGATGCCTGTTGATTTACCTCCAGCTGGGGGAAAAAAAAAGATCCAAAGAAAATAAATCACATTTAAACAGTAAAGTCAAGCGTTATTTGCACTCAAGTAATGTTAGCAAGCTAGCTAAAAAGATTTACTACCGCACAGATTTGAACCAGTACTAACAGTTGTACATATTCAACTTACCCGTTTACACGAATTGAACTGGTTCTCCTAAAAAAAAAAAATGTCCTCCTAAATTGTTTATTCGTCCAATTTAAGGCACTTTAACTACTTTTTAACCGCGTTTTAAACTATTGTTTACATCGCAGCTACTGCTAGTCGTTGTGAGGTAGCCGCTGTCTTAGCTCGCCTTAGCTGCAACAACTCGCCCGAAGCGAAACCCACATGACTCTGCTTTTAAAAACGCACACACACGGCAACTACATACAACCACCGGTCGGCTAGAATCCGTAGGTAACGACTTGTAAAGTGTCACCGTCCATGATGTTTAGCCTTACAACTGCGGTCCGGAGCTAACTCGGGCTAGCGGCTTGACGTCCTCTTTAAGAGCCTCAGACTCGCCCACTTTGAAAACTCGCGCGCGGTAGCAGCGCCAAATCACCGCGGTCGCTCACAGCGACCACCGGTGAACCTCACCACTCATACCCGTGTACCGACCACTCTATATTTCACACGAATGTTTATTTGCGGTGATAAATTACGACACTATAAACGGTAAAAGTCGGAACGACTAATGCAGAATTGTGGGACATGTAGCTGCGGTAATTTATTACGAATTAATATTATTAACACATTGCCTTGCCGGGGAAATGTGTATTGCGGTACAAATGTACCGTCTTGCGGTCAAAACAGGGGAATGGCAGACATTTAATCAAGTAGCAAATGTAACGTAGGATCGCTTTATTAAACGAATTCAAAACTGCAATCCATATTGAAATGTGAGTTGTTGTTGTTGTTTTTAATAGACGAATTCAAAACTGTAATCCATATTGAAACGTGAGAGTTGTTTTTGTTTTAAATAAAGGAGATTCCACACGATTATCATACACAACTATTCTTATGATGATAATTCTATTTGCGCGTTTTGCCTTTTCCTTCTGAGTTCTAATGTTTGCATAGAGGTATGGGGGCGGGGAAATCTCCCTGTGACGTCACATCAATACACTGGCGCTCATTGGCTCCGCTCAGACACTTCCGCCATTGTACTATTCGCCACTCGACTGCTCTCTACTCAGCCTGCGATGCACGCAGCGCCGCTGTTCTGCTTGAAAACTGATCCCAGCTCGGCGGTTTGACACCCCGGATCCCGCGGCGGTCAGCTGACGGCGGACAGGATACAGGACGGCTTCGATCGGACAGACTGTTACATTTATCCATAAAATAAGGTGACGAAAATGGCTTCGAGTCCACCGAAGTTGAGAACTGTAATAACCGCCAATGAGAGGTGAGTTGGCCTGATGGGTAACGATCAGGGAGAGAAGAGAAGAGAATATCACATTTATCTTACTGCTGATTTCTTGTGGTACTTTGCAGGCTGCTCAATTTAAAGAGGACTTTCGAGGAAAAGTATGGAGAAGCGCCTCTCCTCTATGCATACGCCCCGGGGAGAGTCAATCTCATCGGTGAGTTTAAATATTTGATAGAGGTTTCTGCTGTGCAATGAATTAAAAAAAAAAAAATTACGCCAGGGCAGTGCCCCACCCCATGTGTCTGATTTTTCGACTTCTTCCCGTGGAACAGGGGAGCATATTGATTACTGCGGCTACTCAGTTCTCCCCATGGCCATTGAGCAAAATATCCTGGCTGCCGTGTCGCACAACAACTCAGGGACAATCTCACTATCCAACACAAACCCTCAATACAAGTGAGACACTGCACTTTTTCAATTTATTTTATTTTAAATTGCAGCTCATCAGTCAATGAATGTATTGCTTAATTTTTTACAGTGTTTTCTTTTTTCTTCCTTTTGCAGGGATTTTTCCGTGTCGTGTTCAGAGGACATCTTTATCGACAGGGAAAATCCAAAGTGGTATTATTATTTTCTCTGTGGAGTCAAAGGTATCCAGGTGGGAAATTGTTTTTCATTGACAGTACTTTTGAACATATGCTTCCCTTGGACACAAGTAAAACAGTGTTTTATGGTGACTTTCCTGCTCTGTTTTGCACAGGAGAAGTTTGGGATTGCTCAACTAGCAGGGATGTCGTGTGTGGTGGATGGGACCATTCCTCCGAGCTCTGGTCTGTCCAGCTCCAGCGCCCTGGTCTGTTGTGCCGGGCTTGTGACAATGGAGGCTAATCAGAAATCTCTGTCCAAGGTTGAGGAGCTTAAAAAAAGAAAGAAAGAAAAGAGTTTTCATTCAACATTATATTTGTCCAAGAAAGATTGAGAACCTTTGTGATTTAAATATTGTCCAGGTGGAGTTGGCTGAAATATGTGCCAAGAGCGAGCGCTACATCGGGACAGAGGGAGGAGGTATGGACCAGTCCATCTCATTCCTGGCAGAGAACGGAACGGTGGGAAGCTTTTTATAGCAATTTCATTTAGATCTCTCAGTTGGTTGGAGCCAATCAGGGAGGACTTCATGAAATGTCAACAGAATACTCAGTTGCTCATTGATTGCCTCTTTTAAGTAAGTGAACAAATGCAAAAAAAATAAAAATCACAAGGTTATTCATATGTAATTTCAGTGAGAACATTTCTGCCTGCTCTGATTCCAATAACTATCTTCTCCCAGGCGAAGCTGATCGAGTTCCAGCCTCTGCGAGCCACCGACGTCAGGCTGCCAGACGGGGCTGTGTTTGTCATCTCCAACTGCTGCAGGGAGATGAACAAAGCTGCCTCCTCTCACTACAACATCCGTGTGGTGGAGTGTCGAATCGCCACCAAGGTACCGCCACTATGTCCAGTCGGTCTTTTACCTTCTCCTTGTTTAAAAATACATTCAGCATCTCCACTGGCCCACCAATTAAATAAGGGTTACACATGACAGAAGGCATTTTCCTTTGGTGGCTGGGACATGTTCCACAGATGCTGGCCAAGGCTAGAGGTCTGGATCCGAGCGGGCTGCTGAAGCTGGCCCAGGTGCAGACGGAGCTGAAGGCCTCGCTGGAGGAGATGCTGGCTCTGGTGGACGAGGTGTTGCACCCGGAGGCGTACAGTCGAGAGGAGATCTGCAAGGCTCTGGGCATCAGCGCAGAGCAGTTTTCAGCAGAGCTGCTAAGTGCAAACACACAACACTGTGAGCAGCGCTGAGTATATGGATCACTTTTCCTTTTTGATACCTTAACTTAGTTGTCTTTTTATCTAAAAAAAAACAAACATTGTGGCCACTTCGTATTTTAATATCATAGCTAAATGTTTTCATTTTAGTTCAATTAATGATAGTTTTGAAATTGCTACCATGTCGTGCTATTATTTCAATGGGCATCATTCAGCCTGATTGTTCTCACACCTGCGTGCCTCTCCGCCTCCGTCCCTTAGTGACCAGTTTCAAGCTTCACCAGCGAGCCAAGCACGTCTACAGCGAAGCTGCGCGGGTGCTGCGCTTCAAGAGCGTGTGCGAGTCTGCAGGCGCCGACTCCATCCGGACGCTGGGAGATCTGATGAGCGAGAGCCACGCGAGCTGCCGAGACCTGTACGAGTGCAGCTGCCCCGAACTGGATCAGCTCGTGGACATTTGCTTGTGAGTTAAAACACAAGTCTGACATTGTTTGCCGCGGGTTAGTCGCAGCAGTGGCAAAATGAAGTTAAAATCACTCGTCATTGCAGGAAGTCCGGGGCTGTGGGCTCCCGACTGACTGGGGCAGGCTGGGGGGGCTGCGCCGTGTCGATGGTGCCCAGCGAGAAGGCAGAGTCTTTCTTACTGGCGGTAAGGGAGTCCTACTTCCTGCCCGACCCACGCCGGGCAGCAATGGAGAACCAGAGCCTGTTTGTGTCCAAGCCGGGTGGAGGAGCAGCCATCCTCCTGGAGGAGTGACGTTCAGTGTGCTTCAGTTTGACCAACACGGCTGCAGGGAAATAAATCATACCTTTTGCACTACATCTGGTGGCAGAGGGCAAGCAATGGTCCAGAATGTTGATTTACTTCAAGGTGTCTTTTCTCCTTTCTTTGCACATTTTATTGTTCCAATATAAGGACCAAATGCTTGGTGGCATAGGTGCCTTGCTTTTTGTTAAAGCATGATTTTAAATAAATGGGAATGATAACTGTAATAGATTTTGACATAAATTAATTTTTTACTCTGACAAAATCATGAATATCCCCCCCCCAAAATAAAATCTCACAGGAGGGAACGCACGTTGAGTGTCATTTATTGGTGGTTTTACTGGCACAGGTGGCCTACAGTAACGAAAGATTGCGTATTTTTGTCTCATTTTGCAAAATCAGTCGCGAAATGTTTTCATTTTAAATGCGCTACTTGTAGCCTGCAGTTGACCGTGTGTTCCTCTCACACATGAACCAATCAACGTCCAAACTGACTCGAGCACGTGCCCCCCAGCCGTTACCCCACTGCCCTGGCGTGACGACTTCTGATTGGTCGAGCGCTGGAACGCGACCCCTGGGCGGAACGAGCGTCCCCACCGTCTTTAACTTGGTAAATAATCTCAGCAGCAGCAGCAGCAGCAGTTAACAGGCCGAGAGGAGCAAACAGACACACAAGAGGCCGCTGCGCGTTTCTCACAGTAAGTTGAAGCGCCGCACTCCTCACGTGTACATTAGTTCGCTCGTTTCGTTGCGGGCGCAAACTGGTCGGATTTGTTTTTCCCACCTGTTGAAATCGTGCAGGCCGCGTCAGGGAGGTTTTCCACCTGTCACCTCTGTCCGTGTTGGTTGGTGGAGGGGTTATGCAGTGGTGTGTCGTCTACGTGATACGCAGATATGCCCTGTATAACCACTAGAAAAAGGTTCCGAACTACCATACAACCACTAAAAAAATAAAAGCCAAATGCACAAAGATATGCATCGGTATGTTTTTGGAAAATCAAAATGATGCTTTTTGTTCTTATGTGTTTGAGAGTCAGCCATTGCTTAAAGGCTGCTTTAGAGAATGTATTTGTGTTTGCACCACTTTTTGCACTTGATTGCTGAAACTTTATTTGTTGTTGTTGAAGTAGCTGCGGCCGGACAGCTGTGTACGTTGAGGAGACCTAGACCACACCACTGGTTTAATGGTGAATGTTTTGAGGCCTTGTCAAGTGCACATGAGTTCTGGGTCTCCTTTGGTGGGAAAAGATAAATTATATTATGAGAACGTGTCACTAATCATGGTAGGAAGGAATGTAGTGTAAAAGCAGCCGCTCACTCCCACTTTTTTTTTTTTTTAATGAATATGTGTAGAAAAGTAAAACTAATATTTGTCGCACAAAATGCCGACTGTGATAACTGGTTTCCAGTAACTTTTCACTTTTCATCAATGCAAAAAAAACAGTTATGAGTGCCAAAAGCTGTCGTGGCCTTTTGAATCGCTGATAACAAGGCTACACTTTGTTCTTTGACGACACTAAACTCACAAGGCACACCTCTCTCCTTCATCTAGCGTGGCATTTTGTTTTGTGTCAGTAACAAGTTTTGTATTAATAGGTTGCGTTACCTTTGCAGATAAGTGAGACCCGCCTCTTTCAGGTGCTTACTTTTCGTTTTTTTTAGAGTAGCCTTTATATTTAAACTGTAAAGTTGCTTTTATTAGCTCTCCTTTGGTTTACTGCTGCTACTGTTGTGGAAAACAAGACCCATCAGTGTCCTACACTCTTGTCAGTGCTCGACAAAATAATACATGCTCAGTTCCTTTTGCACTTTCTGTGCACACAAGACGGGAATACCGTGCAACAGAAAAACACACAGACTCTTCTCGCCGCTTCCAGCAGAAGATGGCTGCACTGCGTCGCCTGTGGCGGTGCCACCCGGCCGGCATGGCTGCATCTCACCTGCACACCAGCAGCGCGGCCTCGGCCAAACAGCACTACAAGATGCTGGTGCTGGGCGGAGGCAGCGGAGGCATCACCATGAGTGCCAGGATGAAGAGGATGCTGGGAGCTGAGAACGTGGCCGTGGTGGAGCCCAGCGAGGCAAGCAGCCCAAACTGGATCATGAGCTTTACCACCTGCTTCGACCCAAAGTTTTCAATGTGGCCTTTGCTTGAACTTGCAGATGCATTACTACCAGCCTATATGGACCCTGGTGGGTGCCGGTGCCAAATCGGCTGCCTCGTCGGGTCGCCCTACCGCCAGCGTCATGCCATCTGGAGTGAAGTGGGTCAAGTCCAGCGTGCAGGAAATCAACCCAGACACCAACACCGTCCGCACAGATGATGGGACGGAGGTGCACACCTACTTTTATACAGTTACAGTTTATTAGTGTGGTATAATTGTCACCAATATATCTTATAACATTGTCTTCTACTTCACAGATCTCCTACGAGTACCTGATCGTGGCTCTTGGTTTACAGCTCCACTTTGAAAGGGTAAAGCTCTGTTTGTTCCACTCTATATTAATTTACACACAGATCAAGAGACTCTTCTTATGTCCAGGTTAAAGGGCTTGTAGAAGGACTTGAGCATCCAAATGTTGGCTCAAACTATTCCATTCATACGGTGGAGAAAACATGGAAAGCGCTGCAGAACTTCAAAGAGGGAAACGCCGTCTTCACCTTCCCAAACACTCCTGTGAAATGTCCCGGAGCTCCTCAGAAGATCATGTACTTGTCCGACGCCTTCCTCAGGAAGGTAACTGCAATCGTGATTAAATGTTGATTGATTTATTTACATCTCAAGTGAAAGGAAAATGCATGTCTACGTTTCTACCCAAGACAGGAAAAAGGTCGAAGGCCAATATAATGTACAACACATCCCTCCCTGTGCTGTTTGGGTGTAAGAAATACGCTGACTCATTGTGGGAAATTGTGAAACAACGTGACCTACATGTGAACCTGAGGCACAATCTGATCGAGGTGCGCCCAGACAAGAACGAAGCTGTGTTTGAAAATCTGGACAAACCAGGAGAAACCAAAGTCGTCGAGGTAACGGAAAAGTAGCATCGGAAATGTTTCTTTCTTTCTTTTTTGTTTCTTTTAACAGTGAATTATATGTGAATGAATGAATCTGAGTCTGCTATGTTTGTAATAAACAAGACACAACACTGACTGCTTACAAAAAAAGCCTACACACAATAAGTTTGTCATTTTTTATTTTATTTTTTTTAAGTATGGGATGCTTCACGTCACTCCACCGATGGGACCCAGTTCTGTGGTGAAAGGGAGTCCGCTGGCGGACGAAGCCGGCTGGTTGGACCTCAACAAAGAAACCCTTCAACACAAGAGGTTCCCCAATGTGTTTGGCATCGGCGACTGCACCAACCTGCCCACTGCCAGGACGGCTGCTGCTGTCGGTGAGCGATGACGGAGTCTGTGTTTGAATGTTTGATTGATGCAGCACTGGAACTCACTGCACCTACAGAATGATGTAACACTCTTTTCAAAAGTTCGAAGGTGCGTTGCGTAATGAATTAATAACTCATAGAGGATAAAAACAAGCACTGCACCCAGTCGATTTTTCATGCTTGTCATCTCAGTTTTCCTGCAGTTCTTTCACTTGATTTTTAAGCCTCTCAAAGACGCTTGAATCAAGTGCTGTCTCCTCTTTTGTCCTATTTTGTGTAAATATCAATGCGCTGATTAAATCCATCAGGTGTTCTTGTCTGTCACCTTACTTGTCATTTATGGGAACTAAAGTAAATCAAGTACATAACGATACAGAATCAAATATATATAAAAAAAAAAAACAGCAGGATTTGTTGATGTTCTCCTGTTAACACTCGTGTCTCGCTCTCAGCTGCGCAGTCTGGTGTTCTGAACAAAACCATCAAGCAGGTTCTGAAAAAGGAGAAGCCAGATATGAAGGTGAGCCGTGTATTAGCCTCAGCGCTAATTCTGCTTGTTAGCATAAATAGACTGGGTTCACTGGATGTCTGGTAAATATCCTTTGTCTTCCCATTTACAGTACAACGGCTACACGTCGTGTCCTTTGGTCACCAGTTATAACACAGTCATCCTGGCAGAGTTTGACTACAATCTACAACCGCTGGAAACTTTTCCCATTAACCAAGCCAAGGAGAGAAGAACCATGTACCACATGAAGGCTGATCTGATGCCTCAGCTCTACTGGCACGGACTCCTGAAGTATGTATTCGCTCAGCAAAATGTCAGTCTTTACTCGTGCGAGTTGTCACCAATATTTAAAATTTATTTTTCAAATAATCTTTCCCGCATTAGGGGCAGGTGGGGCGGACCAGCACCATACAGAAAACTCCTTCACCTGGGAATGAAATAAAACCAAGACAAGAATCAGATCTCACAGAATTCCTTGTGGCAAGAAATACTGTCGTTCATGAAAGTTACCGCTGTGCAGAGTCCACAAGTGTGGTGATATACAGTTTCTGGGCTCTCTCTGGCATTGATCATATGAACATGTCGAAAACATTGCCTTCATTGGATGTAATAAAGTAAAACAAAAAAATATATACATATGTAAATATATGGGCAATTTATTTCTGATACAATTCAGTAATTCTCTCTAATGACAAAAAAGTAATTGTCAAAATATTGTTTTCTATTTCAAATTTTTTAAGTTAGTTTCTTAATTTTTGTCATTGTTGTTCACAGTTGAGTAAAATTGAAGAGATCAATGCATATTCTTACAGTGTTACTTATTGCATCATCCTTGGAGTGACCTGCTCCACATTCATTCATTCATCTTCCCTACCCGCTTACTCCCGAGCTCAGGGTCACGGGGGTCTGCTGGTGCCTATCCCAGCTGTAATAGGGCAAAGGCAGGGTGACACCCTGGACAAGTCGCCAGTTCATTGCAATGCCACATAGAGACAAACAACCATTCACACTCACGTGCACACGTACGGACGATTTAGAGTGTTCAATTGACCTCACATGCATGTTTTTGGAGTGTGGGAGGAAGCCGGAGAACCCGGAGAGAACCCACGCAGACACAGGGAGAACATGCAAACTCCACACAGAAAGGTCCCAGGCCCGGAATCGAACCCACAACCTTCTTGGTGTGAGGCGCCTGCTCCACATATCCTGTTTCAAACTCCCATCAATCCATCCATATATCCATTCATTTTCTATACCTCCTGCACCCAAGGCTGCGGGGCCTATCCCTACTGTCATATGCCGATGGCAGATGTGACAAGTCGCTTAAATAAATTATTACTGTTTTGAAAGTTCAAGAAATGATGGGAACATAAAGGCTGAACCAGTCACTTGCAGTGTGCACAGTGTCTTTGCAAAACAACGTCTGCCCTTCGTCCAAACTCCTTGAATCAAAACAGGGGGGGACCGTTCCCTCTGTCACGCAGCCTGATCTCCAGCAGGGGGCGTGTTCGCATAGAAGTACGAGCCTTGCGTGTGAGGTCACTCGGGGTGAAACACAGTTACACTTTGCAAGCCAGAAGTCGACTTCGCACCAAACAAAAACCCGCGTCGAGACCCGCCCCCTGGTCGCTGCCAGGAGGCGGACTCAGCAGCGGGGCCCCAATAAAACTCCGGCTTATAAGAGAGGGTTCCGCATCCTGCTGCGACAATGGGAGGGGAAGACCCATAGCAGCCGCCCGCAGCGTCCCACGGCCGCTGCAGTCCAGTTGAGCTTTGAAGCGAGTCGGACGAGACTTCTTCCCAGGGTCACGCGGGCGTCCTTCTTGCCGCAAGCTCGCGCCGCTTCCAGGTAGGCGTCACGCTGCCTTTTCCGACCACGGCGTTATCTCACCGGTTGTTTCTCGGTTAAAGTCTGACCGGGGTGGGGCCAGAAGTGGGCAGTTGTGCGGTGCAGGCAACAGCAGGTGTTGCGTCACAGAAACACCAGGAGCCGCAGAGTTTTGGAGGTCTCCGCGGGTTAAAAATTGAGAGACTTGTGTCTTCATATGGCGTTGAAATAGTTCTTTGATGCTGAGTTTATCACCTTCTGCCGATAAATAACCAATTGCTGTCACTATCAGCAACGTGTGTGTATGCATTTCAGGTATGTACATAAATGAGAAAAGGGGGAGTAGGTCAAAAAGTTGAACTGTTGCCCCTCTATTAACAGTTACAGAAACGTTACACTTTCTTTGGTTTGCAGCACACTTACAGAAATATATCAGCATTTATGATTGTAGAGCTCAACACGCTAATTTTTATTCATGGTTAATTATGAGTGTGTAGATGTTTTTCATACTTAATCTCCATTGCTTCAGTGTAGTTTTGTATGCGATGCACTGCTGTGTTATGTTCTTTTCTTTCTTCATTTGCTTGTATCTGGGTGCTTCCATTTTGGCCAGCCCTCGCTTGTAAAAGAGATTGTTAGATGTCAAGCAACTTGCCTCACAGAGCAATGGTCACGCAAACAAAATTTTAAAATAACATTCACTACGACTTCAAAAACAAACAAACGGGACAGACTCTTCTCGCCGTTTCCAGCAGAAGATGGCTGCACTGCGTCGCCTGTGGCGGTGCCGCCCGGCCGGCATGGCTGCGTCTCACCTGCACACCAGCAGTGCGGCCTCGGCCAAACAGCACTACAAGATGCTGGTGCTGGGCGGAGGCAGCGGAGGCATTACCATGAGTGCCAGGATGAAGAGGATGCTGGGAGCTGAGAACGTGGCCGTGGTGGAGCCCAGCGAGGCAAGCAGCCCAAACTGGATCATGAGCTTTACCACCTGCTTCGACCCAAAGTTTTCAATGTGGCCTTTGCTTGAACTTGCAGATGCATTACTACCAGCCTATATGGACCCTGGTGGGCGCCGGTGCCAAATCGGCTGCCTCGTCGGGTCGCCCTACCGCCAGCGTCATGCCATCTGGAGTGAAGTGGGTCAAGTCCAGTGTGCAGGAAATCAACCCAGACACCAACACCGTCCGCACAGATGATGGGACGGAGGTGCACACCTACTTTTATACAGTTACAGTTTATTAGTGTGGTATAATTGTCACCAATATATCTTATAACATTGTCTTCTACTTCACAGATCTCCTACGAGTACCTGATCGTGGCTCTTGGCTTAGAGCTCCACTATGACAGGGTAAGGTGAACTCTTGTTCATTTTACATTTCGTGCTGTACGATTATTTTATAACACACCAATAAAACTATCCAGATTAAAGGGCTGCCAGAGGGATTTGAGCATCCAAGCATTGGTTCAAACTATTCAATCCAAACGGTGGAGAAAACTTGTAAGGCGCTGCAGAACTTCAAAGAGGGAAACGCCATCTTCACCTTCCCAAACACTCCTGTGAAATGTGCTGGAGCTGCGCAGAAAATCATGTACCTGTCTGATGCCTTTCTCAGGAAGGTACCTGCATTCTTTATATGTGCACAACCTTAAAATATCATGTGCTGCTTTAAAAAAAAAAAATCAACAGAAGTTGCATTTTTTTTCATTTCTGCCCAAGACAGGACAAAGGTCAAAAGCCAATATAATGTACAACACATCACTCCCTGTGCTGTTTGGCATCAAGAAATATGCTGACTCATTGTGGGAAATTGTGAAACATCGGAATTTAGAAGTCAACCTGCGACACAATCTGATTGAAGTGCGTGCGGACAGGAAAGAAGCTGTGTTTGAAAATCTGGACAAACCAGGAGAGACCAAAGTGATGGAGGTAACTGTAACATGGCAGTTCAGCTTTTCACTGCCAGAGTCATGCAGTCTGTTTTGTTAAAGTGTAACTAATGACAATAATACCTCATTCACATCATATAAACCATCCACGCGGATTCACACTTTTTTAAAGTATGAAATGCTTCACGTCACACCGCCGATGGGACCCAGTTCTGTGGTGAAAGGGAGTCCGCTGGCGGACGGAGCCGGCTGGTTGGACCTCAACAAAGCGACTCTCCAACACACGAGGTACCCAAACGTGTTTGGCATCGGGGACTGCACCAGCCTGCCCACAGCCAAAACAGCCGCAGCCGTTGGTGGGTCAAAAAGTCACTTTGTGTGTTGAACGTTGCAGTGATGCAACACTGGAATTTCTGGCAGGGTGAAACTTTTATGTTCTGTTTTTTTTTTTACAATCTGAAAGACCCTGCTGCATGACTGGGGTGTGTTGCACCATAAACCTATTACACAAGCTGATAAATGTTTACACCATCACACGCTCAACATTTTTTTTGGTGCACTTGAAACCTTAAGACACGTTGTCGGTTCTGCTCATAGTTTTGATTGCAGTGCTACATTCATTTTGAAGATTATTTGCCCTTTTGGTTCTAATGTGTGTAGATTTGCAGCGCTAACTGTCAATGAGATGAGTTGCATCATTCCTGATGACAACCAGGAAGGAACCAGGGCTTCCTGTAAAATCTGCAACTGATTTACACAAAGGAATTCAACATTATCATGACTTCATTGTTTACCCAGGCTGCGGTTGGCACACTGACCTGTCAGACTTTTCTTGACATTGTGGTGAAGTTAAAGTTTTGGGATGATTAGAGGCTTAACAAACTGATTGTTTGTTTGGCCTTCTACATGTGTGCTTTATTTACTTGGAATTGGTATGAAACACTTGTATAGAAAACGGTAAAAAACATATATTTAAAAAAAAAAAAAAATCTTCTCTGTTTCTCATTCTTAGCTGCACAATCTGGCATCCTGAACAGGACCATCAGAAAGGTTTTGAAAAATGAGAAGCCAGACACGAAGGTGAGGCCCTGCTGTAATTGTGTTTATTAGCAGAAGGCATCAATGATGGGAAACCCAGCATGAGGCATCTTTAACAATCTTTTATCTTGTCTTATCTTGTTTTAGTATGATGGTTACACATCGTGTCCTTTGGTCACAAGTTATAACACCGTCATCCTGGCGGAGTTTGACTACAATGGGCAGCCGCTGGAAACTTTCCCCATTAACCAAGCCAAGGAGAGGAGAACCATGTACCACATGAAGGCCGATCTGATGCCTCAGCTCTACTGGCACGGACTGCTAAAGTACGTATTTATTCACCCACCAAGAACTGATTAGTTACTAAAAGAGAATTGTATCACGTTCTAGTAGATATTGATTTTATTTCTACCATCTAAAATCAGGGGTCTGTGGGGCGGACCAGGACCGTACAGAAAACTCTTTCATCTGGGGATGAAGTGAATACAAGACAAGACTTCCATCCCTTCACCCTTTCAGTGAGATGAATCACTCCATCTAACGTCTCATACAATACACTGAGAGTACACACACACAGTTGCAAACTAAGTTTGATCACGCTTTTAATGCTTGCTACAGTTGATGCTTCTGTAAGTCAAAGGTCCGACAGCGTGCAGTGAATGTTGCAAAAGTCCATCCTTAACTTCTTTTGCCTGCTTTGTGCTAAAACACAGTCCTGAAAAGAACCCCTTTATGACATCACAAACGGCATATCATTAGTATGCCTAATAGGTGCCCTTTGTGACTGCCTTATTATTGTCCTATTCCAAGCATGTAGAAGGCCCAACAATTCAATCAACCAGCCCCAAGGAGGCTGTAAACAGAGGGCTAAATATGATGTTTTCTGGAGAAAACTCCTTTTCTGCTCCTCTAGAGTATAGGATGAAAAGTACTGATCTGAAAATGTGAGCATAGAACTGCTATTTTTATGTTGCTATTAGGTTTCAGAAAGACTCTGTAGCAGAATTTTTGCAGCTAAACTACTTTCACACACACTAAGGTGTGTGGTCCTGCCTCATCATGAATGTTAAATCCACCACAAGTGCTTTTTATAACCTCCAAACATAAAGTTCTTCTTCTTCTGTACGTATACATGTTCGAAACATTTCTTTTTATTATGCAACTGAAATAAATCTTATAATTTGTGATATTAAACCTCATCATAGGTTCTACATCTTTGCATTGTGTTTTGTCTACGACTGTCTTACTAAAAAGACATGGATTCATGTTGCTGTGGCTTTGTGTTTAAAAGCTCTAACCATCTCCCTTGAAGCAGCAGCTTTGTAACTGTCTTGAAATTGTGGTTGCACAAAGGTTTTTAACGAAACACAAATTTACTGAAAACATTTCGAGAGATATACAAAAAATAGTCATGAAATGAAAAACAATTCTGCTTGAGCAGTACTTGCATATTTATAATTTTTCTGTGAAAAATGAAAAATGTATAAACGATAAAATAATAATTGAATAACTTAATAAAAATACGTAAAATATAGTATTTAAAGTAAAACATAAGAAGTTATGTTAATATACATAAATAATGCCGTATGTGCCCTACTATATTTTTTGGGTATTAATGACTTTAAAATGTTAAACATCCAACATAACAGACACGTACATAAAATCGTGTTACAAATCACGAGAAAAAAAAGGGGTAATAAAAATTAACAAAACATACACTGAATACATTCAATCTATATTTATTCACTTGAACTTGACATGCTTTATTAATAAGCGTTCCAGTTGCCACACTCGTGCAGCAGCACGGACAAAGTGGCGGTATCACTGTGTACACACTGCTTCACACCACAATAAAAAAAGAAAAGAAAAAAAAAGGAGCTGGCAGCTGCGCGCACATAGACACACACAGCGCTCTGTTTTTTTTTCCCGCCCCTGTTGACTGGCCGCTCCGCCACGTTGGTTTCCCTACGCGTGTGTCGCATTCTCCTGCGCACCACCAACGTTATGTTTGTGATGAGGCGGGAAATGGCGTCCGCAGACATGGTGAACGAGTGACTAGCTGCCGAGAGCGACACACGAGCTGGCCGCAGCGTCTACGGCCTGTCCTCTGCGGGTCGGCCGGAGGCTGCCGAAAGCCACAAGCGCCGCGGAGACCTTTGAGGAGCACCTTCGGTTGTCGGTGAGTAGCGTCTAACGTCAACATGTAAACAAAAAATGCTCCCGCTCCTCGTAGCCTGGTTTTGCTTGCGAGCTAGTTAGCTGGCTGGCTGGCTAGCCGAGGGGGCGTAGTCAAATGGCTGCACAGAGCCGTGGAGACCAACACAATGACGCGCCAGCTAGCCGGAGGCTAACGCTAGCTGCCGTTTGGCGTTGTCTTGTCGAATAATTTATGGATCGTTTGCGAGTTGGACATGGACACATGAACAGTGATGCCGGTGATAAGCGACACTGCGACACTGGTGAATATTGTCATCGTCTCTCTTTTGCTGCCATCTGCGTTCTCTTAGCTTAGAAGCTAACGGTAGCCACTCGTGATGAACTAGCCGCGCAGCCGAGCCAACACAGCAGCATCTGGCAAAGTTACGCCGAGAGAAATTACAGGTGATGGCAGATAGGTTCGTTCAGCAGACATGTGCCGACTTTGACCGCCCAGTATCGCACTGTCGCCAAGTTCTCGCCCGTCGCGTTGGGACTTGCGGAACCCAAATGTTTTTTTTTTTAGGGCTGCCTTGTAACGTTAGCATGTAGCTGACGTTGGTATTAATGCAGCCTCTTTGATGTTACATAACCACATTTCTGGTTACGCTTGTGAACCTGATTTAGTAACAATTGGTTAGTTGTGGCATACCTGATTACTCGAAACAAAGATGTATTTGTACAGATCAATAGCACGTTTAATGTTTTTTGGACCGTTCAGTATTTTTTATTTATTTTTTTTTACAGTAGTTAACGTTACCAGCCATCAAGTACACCGCCCACCCCTACCGGTGCGGCTGTCATGCGTTTAATCCTAGATTTGTTTTTGTTTACATTGCTGTTAAATGACCGGAACGGCGGCGGATATCGTGATTCCACTGTGAGTAGCCCCTGATGACATCATCTGTGAATTCCAAACGCGTTCGATCGTGTGTATGTGTGTGGGGGACACACAACATGAGTTGTCTTTTTTTTTTTTTTTTAGAGGTTGTAATGCCGAAAATTGGGCGCCCTTTTTTTCTTTTTTCTTTTTTACACCATGGTTGTCTGTTGTCAAGTGAAAGTGAAAGCAGGATGGAGAGGGATGAATGGGTGGGCGAGGCGCGAGCACGACGCCAGAGTCGGTGGGTGGCTTTCTTTGAGAGCGACTCCAAATAATACTGGAATATTTTCGACTTTTTGATCGCAATTGAGGGATTGGCATCTATAAATAGCGCCGTCCTTTGTCTGCTTGACGACCTTCCTCCGTCAGATATGGTCGCTGTGATATTTTGAGTTACGTGGCGTTGTTTTCTAAACGAGAGGGGAAAAAATACTGCATGCTGAAACACCACCAACCTCTGATTACAGACCAGTTGCAGCAACACATTGTTATGAAGCTCCTTAATTATTTCTGATCATTAATTATTTCAGATCAAATATTTCAAGGAAATCACGCTGAAATTTGGTCAGAATATTATTTTTTTTATTATGTATCTATTTATTTAGCACATAGTAGAGGTTCATATAATGAAAAATTAAGAAAAAGAACAAACGCAAAAAAGAACTAAACAAAACCAAAATTATACAAAGCAGACATGCTATGAAGTTAAAAAAAACAAACAAACAAAAAACAAACCTATGGGCTTTTCAGGAGGACCTCCCGAAAGCAAGACAAAGCAAAATGAAGATGCAAACCATTATACAAAACACACACAAGAAATTCATAACCTCTAGGATAAAACCCAGCTGAACACAGATCAGGGAAATACACAAAACAAAGTGCAATAAAAGCTAAAAGTTAAGGCAAGACATCCAGTGCTTGGTTACACAGCATGCACTTCACAGACTTCTTAAATACAGATTGAGAGAGTGTAAGAAAATGAGAAGTGAAGTCCATATCTTAGAACCTCTATAGGAGATCTTAAATTGGGATGAAAAAGTTCTGGATTGTGGGGGCCGACGCTGATCTGCTTTGCAGGTGAATTGTTTGTTTGAGGAAAATAAATTGTGAAAAGAGGAGGGAAATGTTTTGCATAATGAACAAAGGAGCAATTTGGAGGTGGTTAATCTGATAGATATCAAGGATACCAAATTTATGAAATGAATGATTCTCACTGCTCTTTTTTGCAACCTTAGATTTGGTTTCAGTTTAGTTCAGTGAGTACTAGCCCAAGTAATGTTGCAGTAATATTCTGTCTTTGCTCACAAAGATTGTTGGTATGTAATTTTCAAGAAGAGTCCTGCTCAGTTTAGATTTTTTTGTTTCCAATGATATGATAATGAATCCACTTTAAAACATAGTTAATTACATTGTTAATGTTTGTTGTCATCAGATTCACATTGTTTCTTTCTACTTACAAACATCATGTTATTTTGATGAGATGGTTAGAAACATAGAAACACCTGTGCACTGCGGTTGCTTCTCACATGATGTTCGTCTTGCCAAAGCGACATATTAAATCTTAAATATTAAACCTTTACTTCCCCTTTCTGTCCTGTCAGATTTTTCTATGTGACGTCGAAGCATAATGAGGCTGAGAGTGCGTAAAGCTCCTCAGCAGCCCAGCCCAGGCCGCCGAGGCCACCCAGCCCAGGGCAAAAGGAAACGCTGTGAAGTGAGTCCATCGCCGGCCAGAGGTCGCGGCAGAATGCAGAAGAATGAAACGGGCCTTTTGTCCACCATCAAGAAATTCATACGTGGAAATGCCGTCAAGGTGGGATGACGCTGTTATTGTGAAGTTGCTGCTAAAAAAAATGCACAAAATACACATAATCGGAGCATCGTTTTTGCTACAACCTGTAAAACCTAAAATAGAGCATTATTATTTTCCATCACAGACGGAAAAAATTGAATAGTACTTTTGAGCTATTAAGTGTAATTGGTATGTATTTGCTATTAATAATCAATAGTGGTGTAATTGTGGAGTAAAAATCCTTTTTTATCAATGTTTGGTCAGGTGGAGCAGGACATCCCCGCCAAGAGGAGTCGAATTGATTGTAAAGCTGACGGCGATTTAATTACTTCTTCACCGCAGACAAGAGGCCTTTCCAACAAATCTGTCGCCAGAGTTTCCAAGAAAAGCCCGAATAAAGGTAACCCAGAGCCGAGAGGTTCTTAAAGGGGCGTTTTGTGACGGATGTTTCCTTCGGTTGTCACCATTGACCTTACGTTCTCCTCAGAAACAATGACGTGCACCAGTAAGCCCATTAAACCCAACGGTAAACTGGAAAGCTCCGAGGCCACTGGCAGCCCACCACGCACCACCCTGCTGGGGACTATCTTCTCTCCAGTCTTCAACTTCTTCTCACCAGCAACAAAAGCTGGTGAATAATAATGAAATCAACCCGGACGTTTTATCTCAACGAATATCCGACAGGGTGTCTTTGAGCTGAAACCTGTTCATTTGTGCCCAGCTACTCCTGGTTCGGACTCCCCCGGCCAAGCGATGGAAGCGGAGGAGATCATGAAGCAGCTGGACATGGAGCCGGCCGAGGAGATGCCCAGCAGCACTCTCACGTCCGCCGAGGGCATTGCTCCGTGTCACACGGCCCCCGTTCTGCCGCAGAGGCTCCAGGTCACCACTGACACAACCATAGAAGAAGAGGAAATAGTCACAGAGGCCGACATGCCGCCACTAACAGGTGCGATTGTTTGGGCTCCAACGGCATTCGTTTGATTTAAGAAACCTGCAACAGCCAAACTTTGGTCGACAGTTAAATTTTTCTGTTCAGGTTTGTTTTGTTAGAGTTCACTGAAGATTCTATCTGTCTCTGTCCCCGTCAGTTCCAGGCTGTATACCGGACGTCGGCTACCCACACACGTTACCTCCAGTTCCTGCAGAAACCTCTTACGATGAGGACTGGGAAGTCTTTGATCCGTGAGTTTCTTCTGAAATTAATCAAGTTTAACAACTGCTAGTGTGGCTCACTGAGATACACGCGGAGTGTTTTTTTGTATTGTTTATTATCCCACGTGATGAAACATTATGCATTATGGGAATTCACCACTAGATGGCAGGAGAAACCCTCCCTGTCATCATTTCTCACTTTGCCCTCTTTGTTATTGAACACTCAGCGTTATGACTGTTGTTTTATTTTGAAAGTTGATGATTCCTGCTCTTCCTCCACATTAACAAGTCTTTCTCCTGTTTTAAGGTACTTCTTCATCAAGCACGTGCCTCCTCTGACTGAAGAGCAGTTAACACGCAAACCAGCGCTACCTTTGAAAACACGCAGCGCCCCAGAGTTCTCCCTGGTCTTGGACCTGGTGAGAAAGCTTCCTCGCGCTAAATACATGTTGTGGAAATGAATTAAAGTGACTTCATTGGCTGTTTGTTATTTTGCTGTGGTTGCCAGGATGAAACTCTGGTCCACTGCAGTCTGAACGAGCTGGAAGATGCAGCCTTGACATTCCCTGTGCTCTTTCAAGATGTAATATACCAGGTAGACTCGGCTCATTGTCCCCCTGCTGGTCCAACTGCCTTCATTCCCTTGTCGCTAATATAAAACAAAATGTCATTTTGTCACTGCGTGTAGGTGTACGTTCGTTTGAGGCCCTTTTTCCGTGAGTTTCTTGAGCGCATGTCTCAGAAGTACGAGGTGGGAATTCCTCCAGTGGTTATTTATGATTTTTATTTTTTGCTTGCATGTTTCTTACTTTGCAATGTCTTTTGAAATTGCAGATTATCCTCTTCACGGCGTCAAAGAAAGTCTACGCTGACAAGTTACTCAACATCCTTGACCCGAAGAAACAGCTGGTCAGGTCAGTGACAATGAAGACTCAGAAGTGAGAGTGTCTTTTTCAATGTATGTATATCACTGAACTCTTTGACTTCCAGGTGGAGCAAAGACTTCACTTTTTGTTTCTGGAACTGTCTAATCCATTTATTTTACTATTATAACATTTTAACTGATTCTTACTCCCTTATCTTTTATGCATGCTTTCTCTCCATCAGACACCGGCTATTTCGAGAGCACTGTGTCTGCGTCCAAGGGAATTATATTAAAGACCTCAACATTCTCGGCCGGGATCTTTCCAAGACTATAATAATTGACAATTCACCACAAGCCTTTGCCTATCAGGTAGTTTCAACGTTTTGTTTCTCATTTTATTTTTTCAACCAACAATAACAACAAAAAACACAGGTGGAACTTTAGCTAGTATTTTTGTCACCTTTGATGAGATGGTTAGAAACATAAACACCTGTGCACTGCGGTTGCTTCTCACATGATGTTCGTCTGATGATGATGTTTTGTCTCCTCCAGCTTTCTAATGGGATCCCCATCGAGAGCTGGTTTGTGGACAGAAACGACAGTGAGCTTCTCAAGCTGGTTCCTTTTCTGGAGAAGCTGGTGGAACTGGTTAGTGTTTTTCTTCCTGTTCCGTTTGGACGACTGGAAACAATGAAGTGCCTGTGCGTTCACACAATCGCTAATGCCTGACAGCACCATCTAGTGGACAGAATTTTGAACGACAGCTCGGCGGCACAGGATAAAATATCACCGTATGCTGTTGTAAACAGAGCGACACATTGTGCGAATAACTTGGCAAACACTGCTCAGTAGCAACTGTTGGTTGAGAGAGTCTGTTTTTTTCTCTCTCTGACAGAATGAAGATGTCAGACCGCACATTCGTAAGCGGTTTCGTTTGCACGACCTTCTCCCTCCCGACTGAAGACCTGCTGTGCCCCCTGTAGGCTGAAGATGGCATCGTGATTATTCTGGGGGTGGGGGGGTGAAACCCAAAACAAAACAACCTGACCCATAGAAGGAAATATGTGATAAATTTCCCTTTGCAAAAAAAAAGTAAAAAGAAAATGCCATCATCATTATTATAAACATGCAAAAAGTTAAATCTCTGTTTGGATGTTTTGGTTGTTTGTTTGTTTTTTTTATAAACACTAAGACCAGAGTCGGAACAAACTGACCTTTTGAAGGTATTCCGTCTTTTAAGAATCTCTTGTTTCTTTTCCTTGATTGACAAGCCTGAATGTCATGCAGTGTTGGATCTAACGGACCTTGGCGGCTTCGGCCTGACCTCGAATGGCCAGTCAAACCTGTATAATATTCAATCTATTTGCTGTATATACGTGTAAATACTACTTCTTTTCTTTATGGTTTTTAACTTGTTTTATTTTGACTTCAGATTTTAGTATGTATTCTTTGATTCGGTTGCTTTTCTAAGAACCAACAAGGCGTTACGTTAGTGTTTGAAGTTGTTGATTAACAGCTTTTCTGTTGTATGCCTGCATTATTCCTGTGACGTTTGGTTCCATTACATGCAGTTGTCTGTGATAAGGTGCAATTTAAAAAAAAAAAAAGAAAGAAAGAAGTATCTTTGGGAGGACAATATTTCTAAAACAATATTTTGAAATGTTAGGCTAGGATAGAAAACCAACTCGAGACAAAGCCATAGTGGCTGAATGATAATTTTGGAGATTTGTATTTTAGTCACTCAAGAGTCAAGATTGCAGGGGGTGGGCGGCGTTAAGGCATATTGCACTTTGACATCCAGCCCTTTGTAAGTTGATGTAAAACGTGGTCACTTTTCTACGCAGGCGCATGCCGCCTCGATTTGTAACGTGGGGTCAAAAACGAAAAACTGTAGCACCAGCAAATTGCCAACATGTCTGTTTTTGAGATCTCGTTTTTTCCAAGACGTCTTGTATGTGGGGATCTATATGAAGTCAGAGTCACCACTTTTATTGGCTTTTGAATGATCACTCCTGTTGTATTCAGTGTTAATGGTTTCCTTGAAAATAAATACATTTTTATACGATGTTCTGCCTCTTGTTCATTTTGAGCGGCGATAGAAAATGGACAGACGACAACTTAATCACGTTTGCAAATTAGAAAAACAATTACTGAACTTTAATCAACATTAGCACAACTACAGGAACATAAAACATAAAATACAAATTCGCTCACTTATTTGAAATATGTCTACAAACTACACAAACTTTGAAATAGAAAAATGTAAAAGTGCAATTAAAAGCAGCATAATTCTTGTGAATTTTCTTTCAACCAAATCCACTCATGCCTTTATGTTGTTGTTTTTTCATCTGTTACAATTGCAGCACTCGCAGTTTTGTCCAGGTTAAACACTTTCAAAATGAGGAAAATCACAGTGAAACGTTGTGTAACATGAACGTCCATGTGTCCCTGCTCCTCACCGCTAGTGAAAAACATCCAAGTTTTTCATCATTGTCACCTTTAAGTCCGTGTCTACGTCGTGACTTGTGACTGTGACTTTATTAAGAGCACCAAATGCCTCCTTGCGTGCATTATAGTAATGGAAATGTCAAACGTGTTTTTTCTTAATAACAATACCATTCATTTTTCAGTCCTCATTTCTCAAATGGCACATTTCCTATATTGCACGCTGCTGTGAGACAAACAGCACCTGGAGAAAAACCCTGCCAAGCTTTGGCGCATTGTCCTGCTCAGAAGGGACGAAGGTTTTTGTTGTGACCTTTGTAGGGGTCAAACAGCTGGAAGAGACAATCCGAGAGGCACTCGACGGGGTTGTCGCAGTAGCTGTAAGTCACTGCAGTCAGGATGTTCCAGGAGCCCAGCATGCCTACCGCGAAGAACCAAGAGACCACGCCCACCAAGAGGCCTTTCATGAAGCACCTGCCATACCCTTGGTTGTGATCTTCTGGGCCTGGAAGCTGTTTGTCCTCACAGCTGCCATCCCTCAGCTCCTCGGGGTCGGACGGCTCTGTCCTCCCAGCTGCAGGGAGGCGGTTCTCCTCCTCCAAATCCTCCATGTAGTCCAAAACCTCCTCCTCTTCCCTCAGCTCCGCCTGGTGCCGGAGGTCGTGGATGGTCTCCCGCATCTCCCTGGTCTGGTTCTGGAGCTCCTCGATCATCACCTTGCTGCTGCTGATCTCCTTCTGCTGCCGTACGATGATCCCCTTCCGGCTGCTGATCCCGCGCTCGGCCTCGGTGAGCTGCAGCCGCAGCTCTCGCTTGTCCATCTTCAGGTTGCTATTGGTGCCGCTCTGTTTCTCCGCCAGGGACTCGTAGTAGCCCAGCTCATCGTTCATGCCCCGGGCTTGTTTCCTCAGCGCACCCTCCTCCTTCTTCAGCTCATACAGGGCCTCCTTCACCCTCCCGTCCTCGGCCAGCCGCTCCTGCAGGGACTCGCTCTGGTCCTGCAGGTCGCGGACGTCCCCGGAGAGGCGCTCGATCACGGCCTGCTTCTGCTCGATCTGGGAGTGGCAGGTGGACAGCTTGGCTGCCGAGTCCTTGTGGATGTCCTGCAGCTGGTACTCCAGCGTGTACACCGCCGCCCTCAGCTCCTCATTCTCCGCCACCTTCTCCTTGTACTTTGCCTCGAGCACGGCCTCATCGTCGCATATGAGCAGCTTCTCCGGGTTGTCCGGGCTTTCCGGGCCTGGTGACGCCTTCGGCCCGTTCCTCTGGGACTCGAGCGCGTCCCCTGACGTGAGCTCCGAGTTCTGCTTGTGCGACCTATGCACGAGCTCCTGCGGCTGGGCCACCTCCGCCTCCACCCCGATCAGGTGGTGCGAGTCCCTCGATATGGAGTTGCACTGGGGGCCATTGTTGATGTTTTCCAGTAACATGGCGAGGGTTTAGCTCGTCTGTAGTCCCTCAATGGAAAACGGCCCATCAAACATCGCCACGTGGCTGCGACAGCTTTCAGTCTCCAGGCCCGTCGTCCTCGTCCTCGTCATCATCGTCTCCCTCGGTGAAGTTTAACAGCAGCTGCCGTCCCAAGCATCGTGTCGCTGCCACCTGCAGTTTTTCCGTTTCTCCACAGTATCAGTGCAACATACAGAGTGAACGGCAGCAAATCCCTAAATCAACCTCTTTGGTTTGTTGGGAAGAAGTCACGTATCTCTGTATAATTACATACACATTTAAACAGTGTTGTGCAGAAACTGTCTGGTGCATTTATCTGTCCGGAACCAGGAAACATGATGAAATCACCGGCTTTAATCCATCTCTAATCTGTGCCTTTGAACAGTGATGATGTCATAAAAAAAACTAAAAAAAAAACTAGAAACCCCGCCCCCTTTCAGGGAGGAGGCAAACTTGTTTCAAATGCACTTCTTTTTTTAACCCAGCACACTTCTTCCTCGTCCCAGGGCCAGTAGTGTTGGTTTGTTGCTCTGTAACGGTCTAAACAATAAAGAACCTTTAAAAGCTACAATGTTGCAAAGGGGATTTTTTTTTTCTTTTAAGGGCTCAATTTATCATTGTTGTCACGAGATGCATGTCTTGCAATGTGATGTTATGTTGTCATCATTTATCATCATTTCAACATGACATCTGTGTCTGTGCCCCCCATCTGACTCATTTACTTTTACTTGATTTCTTCATTTACTTAATTTTACTTAATTTACTTAATTTACTTCCCTGCAAACTCTCAGTAATCATTAACCCGGTCATATTTCAGAACCAAGGAAAAGTTTATTTCAATTACAAGTTTCTGCATGGAAATTATCATTTTGTCTGGCAGAGAGTTGAGCTGAGGACTTGGAAGCTACGACTCAACTCGACTCTTGGGACGATGGTTCTGACAAGACCGATGATGTCACCAGCAAACAAAGGCAAAAATCAAAGGCAGGATCAAAGTGCCGAGGGGCGGGGTCCACCCACCCAGCCCATTTGGGATCGCGAAATAAGGAACATGAGAGGTAATAGGGACTGAGAGGGACAGTGGCGTTACACTTTGGACGCCTGTCGATGAAACAGGAGAGAGTCGTTTTTGTGCGAGAAAAATTAAGAATTTCTGATGAGGCGCTGCAAAAAAATGGAAAATAAGAGTGTAATTCACTTTCTGAGTCAGGCCAACGCCTGAGCAGGTCTTTCATTTGAGAGTCTATGAATGAATTAAATCCTACTCATGAGTCTGGATGGTCTCGACCACGTTCCCCTCTGCGGTTCAGAGTTTGGGGACCAAGTTGTAAAAGCGGCGGCAGTGAAACAAGCAGAAACAAACAAACAAAACTCTAAGTTTAAACCATCAGAGGCGAGAGGTGAGTCCAGGAGAGGCAGGCTGCAGAGCTCACCCAGCACAAATGACTTGGGTCAACCAGAGCACCAAAAGCTGTTTTCAGCAGAGGAGAAGGCTGTACTGGAAGCAGAGTACAAGGAGAAGGTGGCCGAGAATGAGCAGCTGAGGGCGGCGGCGTACAACCTGGAGTATCAGCTGCAGGACGTCCACCGGGACTCGGCAGCCAAACTGTCCACGTCTCACTGTCAGGTGGAGGAGCAGCAGGCCGTGATCGAGCGCCTGTCTGGGGACGTCCGCCACCTGCAGGACCAGCGAGAGGCCCTGCAGCGGAAACTGGCCGAGGACCAGAGGCTAAAAGAGTCGTTGCGAGATCTCGAAAAGGAGGAAAGTGCGCTGAGGAAACAGATCCGAGGCTTGACGGATAAATGCAGCTACTTTGAATCGCTGGCAGAGAAGCAGAACGACGACAACAGGAATCTCAAGACGTCCAAGCGGGATCTGCAACGTCGCATCAGCGAGGCGAAACGTGTCATTTCCAACCAAGGTGAGATCATGACAAGGCAACAAAGGGACGTCAGCTCCACCGAGGAGATGAAGGAGGAGCTCCAAAGCCGGGCCCGGAAGATGCAGGAGACCATCCATGAGCTCCACCAGCAGGCTGAGCAGAGGAACGAGGAGGACGCACTGGCTGTCATTCTGAAAGATGAGCTCGGAGACCACGGCTCCCTGGAGAATCCAGCCGCAGACGATCCACCTGCAGGAGTTCTGAAAAACGTTCCCTGGAATCGCTGCGCTAGATTCCTCCTGGCGGGCGTCGTCACCGGTCTGTCCACCGTCGGGGTGCTCCGATCCTGGGATATGATGACGCTGAGCGTGGTGACGTTCTATAAAAACTCGGCTGAATGTCTGGTGGACTGTGTCTCCAGGGTGATGGAACCCCAGGACAGCTACACGGAGAACAGCTTTCGTATCTTCTGAATGGAGGACAGCCTGGCAGGGTTTTTCTTTCTTTCAAGGTTCTCACATGCAGTTTAAAAAAAGTAAAATTGAAAATAAAAAGAATAAAAAAGTTTAGTTCTATTTATAAAGTGGGTCAAACTTGAACGTTTCTCAAAATTCTGAAAAAAGAAAAAAGAAACATGAGTAATGCATAAATGATCCTTCCAGATATATTAATATTAAAAAATAAATAAAAGTGTATACGATTTGACAGCATTCAGGGTTAGTATGTTGCAAATTGCAAATTTCAAACATAATGCTTACATAATAGTGCCCACCACACCCTCCCTACGGCGATCTGTGAAAGGTCTTTGCGATGTTAATTCTGCTTTTCTCATGGTGCCTGTGGCTTGCGCCTTCTTTGGAATCCAGTTGGCAACCCTCCTCTCGGTACCACCCCAATACCCTCAATGATAAACTTGCAGAATAATAAGTGTCAAAATATTTAAGAATAAAGACAAAATGTTTTAAATCACATTTGTATGTTGCTGCATGTGTTGTAATCAGTATTGCTGGTTCACTAAAAAAAATAAATAAATAAAATAAAATAAAAAATTATTATTATTATTATTATTTTTTTAAATTTAAACACATATGAGACACTGCAGTGTGTGTACGTGTGTGTGTGTGTGTGTGCGCTCGCGCGCGCGCGCTTTCAGTAGATAACTAAGCAGGAAAAACCTTTGTCAAAGTCTGCATATATGCCCCTGCAAACCGGCAAGATGATGATAATAAAGGAAAAGAGGAGGCGGATATAAATCTTCGTTTTATGTCCGCCTCCTGTGTGCCAACAGACCATCGACACATCTGATATGACTCCAGCCTGATGGTGTCTAAATCCCTGGGATCACAAATGGCCCCGGAAGACCCGACATCATCCTGTTGTGGATCATCATCAGCAGCAGCAGCATCATCACCACCACCACTGCCATACACTGAGACCCTCCTCCCCTCCCCGCCCCCTCTCCTCTGAAAGCCGAAGGAGCATCTTCTCCCCGTGACGTCATGACATCAGCAGCAGCAGCAGCAGCAGCAGCATCAGCTGTTAGCTCCGCTCCGCTCCGCTCCGAGCCCTTTCGCCGCCGACCGCTGCCCGCACCCGAGCAAATATATGAGATCCCCGCCAAACCCTGAAATGGCGACACAGGAGGTACAGCTCAACGAGACCCTGGCCCACCTGAAGACCGAGTCGGAGACGCTCAAGTCGAAGCTGGAGGAGGAGCGGGCCAAGCTGCACGACGTCGAGCGTGAGTTGCTGGGGAAATGGAGAGGCCTCGGCGCTCCGCGAGCAAAACAGCCGCAGAATCTCTCGCCCGTGTGGTTGTTTGTGTGCTCTGGATGCTGTCGTGCGTGTTTAATGTGAGAATGTGTGTTTCATAGAGAGTGCTTGTGCGTGTATGCGTGTGCGTGCCCGCGAGGCGTTTACACGTTTTTTTTTTTTTTTTTTTTTGGCGAATGTTGTCGGAAATGACAAGTGCACGGACGGTGGCTGCTTGTTTTCACACACAGCCGTGTTAGTGTCCAGTCATGTCTCGCGCGGCAACATGGCAACAACAGCGGTGAAGCTCAGCGACAGTGTCACAATTACAAAGACAGAGAGAGAAAAAAGAGCATTTTTCGTTAATTATTATTATTATTATTTATTTTTTTTAGCAATCCAAATGCGGAGATGTATGTCGAGGTCTGGCAACATCCAGCAGACTTGAGCCAATCATCTGCAGCTGCCATGCATTTTTTTTTTTTTTTTTTGTATTTTTCACAGTGGTTTATTTCTTTAAACTTGAAAATTTAAAGGACCAGTGTGTACTAATTAAAAGGGAGCTAGTTGCATAAAAATGACTTAAAAAAAAATTCACATGCCAGTTTTAAGTTGGTTGAAGAGAATAAAAAAAATCAACAGCCATTGACAGGCCGTTATTTCCACTTAAAGAGCTTCTGCACTTGTGAGGTGGCGGCCATATTGCACTGACACATCGGCTGTGGAAGCAGACTCCTGGTCTGCTCACTGTTTTCCTGGTGTTCATCCTGACATCACAGCTGGTACGGTCAGAAAACAAGGGATTAAGCTAACTTACACGTTTAGCAGCCATATTCATATTCGTCATAAGCCGAGGACAATAATCTTTCTCACCATAAGATGCTAACCACATCGCTCTTACAGTGAGTCCTTAAACCAGCTCAGCTACAACAATGTTTTAATGCAAAATTGTACTTTGTTAAGCTGCAATTTTTGATTTATTTTCATTTAGATTGTTTTATTTGTCGAACGTCTATAATAAGCGTAATAATAACGCCTCTGCTAGCCACTACTACTAATATTTACTCAGATCTCCGGTGGTGACTTATGGCATTGCACCCAAACGTTCCTATGCAGCCTCTCAGCCTTTCAACTTGGAGATAATCACAATTTCGAGCGATTTTGTGTTTGTGTGCAGTGCATCAGGTGGCAGAGAAGGTGGAGGGTCTCGGGCAGTTTGTCATGAAGACCAGGAGAACTCTGAAGGGACACGGCAACAAGGTCCTGTGCATGGACTGGTGTAAGGACAAGAGGAGGATCGTGAGCTCCTCACAGGTCAGACTCAGCCTCGTTGTTCTTCTGTCCCGTTTTGGAACAAAGACTCTCACAAACCATAATGATAATATTTTTGATTTCTGATCTCTTGACGCAGGATGGAAAAGTGATTGTATGGGATGCGTTCACTACCAACAAGGTAACTACTAATTCAGTGAGCATGTTAGTGAAATGCTGATATTATTGTTTTGAACTGTCCCATCTAAAAAACAAAACAAAACAGTGAGACAAAACATTTCTTTGTTCAAACATCTGCTTTTTTTACCCTTAATTTAAGGCCTAAAGTCTCTATTTTTAATTGTTTTAAACTAACAGGTAACAAAATATGTATAACAAACAACAATGGGCCTCTCCTTGGCAGCTGATAATGGCCATGTCATTATTTTTTATTTTCTTCTTCCTGTCCTTCGCTAGTCTGACAGTTCCAACCTCAGTATCCCTCTAGCTATGTCTTCACTCGTCATTATTCTTGATTTATTTTTGCCACATTATTTTTTTATTTCATGTTTCTGCTGCATCTCGATATAAGAAAGCTCCTTTTAATTGATGTAATAAAATAATATATTGCAGGCAATAAAAATAAAGAAATATGTGTCTGCTTTTGGCCTCTGCACGTTCAAGATGTTCCGTCTTATTTATTTTTTTTTAAATGTTGTCCAAGGAGAATGCCTGTCATGAAAACGGAAAACCTTTGTTCATAAGGATTGCCTCACTTTCTGCTACAAACTCGACCACTGTTTGGGCCTGAAGCTTACCGTCCCGCTCTGATTACGCCTCATGACTGTGATTCATCTCGCTCACCCCGTGCGGTTCATTCCTGCCTCGCCTTTTGATATTCATCAGGAACACGCTGTGACAATGCCGTGCACCTGGGTGATGGCCTGCGCCTACGCTCCCTCCGGCTGTGCCGTGGCTTGTGGGTGAGTTGTTCGCCCTGCCGTTTGATGAGCCGACTGTGGTATGAATCTGCTATTTCGCCCTGCAGGTGTCACTGCAGTTTTCCGTTGCTGCGCTTGTTTTTGCCCTGAAGTCAGTGTTCAGTTTTCTTTTGTTCAGATACCCATATGTAGTTCTTTATTATCGCTGTCATCCGTCTAAGATGTCCTAAGCGGTGCCCGAACGTATCTTTCTTGTGTGAAGACTCAGTGATACACACGATGAGAATTCATTTTGATTTCTGTCCTTAGGGGCCTGGACAACAAATGCTCGGTGTATCCTCTGTCCCTCGACAAGAACGAGAACCTGGCGGCGAAGAAGAAGTCCGTGGCCATGCACACAAATTATTTGTCTGCTTGTAGCTTCACCAACTCAGATATGCAGGTAAACATATCCAGCACATCGCACCCGTGCGGGACTGAGAAAAATCGACTAGAAAAACAGAAAATTAACGTTAACGTAGGTCAGCGATAGCGTGCAATACTGCTCGCTGCTCGTCTAATCATCATTTCACTCTCACTAATGAGAAATCACTGCCCTGCATTATGCAGAGACAAGAGCTTTGTTAATAATTCACAGCAGCCGCTCGCTCCCTGGTCACATGATGCCTCACAAAGACAATCCATTTATAGCTGCGTGCCAGTCCCTTTTATTATTTTTTTCAAACCTTAATCAGAACGGCAACATTTTTTCTGCTTCTTTCACTGTCCGTGAAAGATCCTGACGTCCAGCGGTGACGGGACATGTGCACTGTGGGACGTGGAGAGCGGGCAGCTGCTGCAGAGTTTCCACGGACACGCGGCGGACGTGCTGTGCCTGGACCTGGCGCCCTCGGAGACGGGCAACACGTTTGTTTCTGGGGTGAGAACGTATCCCGCTCTTCTGCTGTCACCTCAGCTATTTATAACGCACCACATTCGAGATGTCGGAGTCTCACTGCTTGTGTTCCTCGCAGGGCTGTGATAAGAAGGCCAATGTGTGGGACATGCGTTCGGGACAGTGCATCCAGTCCTTTGAAACCCATGAGTCGGACATCAACAGTGTGCGGTAGGTTGAAATTCAAGGCCCTGCGTGTCAAAATGCCACAAGTGTTAGTCGATGCTGCTTTACAGCCTCCAATTACTCAGAGCTCATCTATTTTCTTTCTTTATTTTTTTTTTTTTAAAGTTATCATTGTTTTTTTCAGAATTATTCACCATATTTCTCCTCCGAATGCAGATCTGAATTGTACCTTTGGTTTTGTGGTGCTGAAGTTCCCATTTTTAAACCTCTGATATTAAGAGAAGATCAGGATCTAAGACAATTTTCAGCCTCGCTTCTTAAAAAAGAACCACTAAAACTCAGATTGCATATATTTTTTTGGTGGAATCCACTCTCCTGTTTCTAAGTGTGTCTGTCTGTTGCCCTGTCTGTCTTTACCAGTTACTATCCGAGCGGAGATGCGTTTGCCTCCGGTTCAGACGACGCTACGGTAGGACAGACACTTACTGCTAAAAGACAAAAAAACAAAGTGCAGTGCAAGAATCCACCTTTCAAGCTCAAACTCTGACCTTTGACCTTTGTTGCAGTGCCGCCTGTATGACTTAAGGGCAGACAGAGAAGTGGCCATTTACTCCAAAGAGAGCATCATATTTGGAGTGTCCAGTGTTGATTTCTCACTCAGTGGTAAGAAATGTACTGTTTCTTTTAATCCACAATTGAAGGGACTGCACGTTTGCTGTATTTTAGCAGTGACTTACTGTTTCAATTAATTGTATTTTCCCCTCCCTTAGGACGGCTACTGTTTGGTGGCTACAACGACTACACCATCAATGTTTGGGATGTTCTCAAAGGAACACGAGTGTCTATTCTGTTTGGCCACGAGAACCGTGTCAGCACATTGCGTGTTTCCCCCGATGGAACGACGTTCTGCACAGGCTCCTGGGACCACACTCTCCGGGTACGAGATGTCTGTTATTTGTACTGCAAATCTGGCAACTTTGGCCTGTCTGTTTGCATCTTGTAATGTCTGCTGTTCCTCACCCCCTCTTCCCGCAGATCTGGGCTTGAGGACAAAGGCAGAAGATTTAACGGTAGACAGACGTACTGAAGAGCCGCTGATGTTTTTGTTCGCTAGAGTACAATCACAGAGATCGAGACTCAGTTTTGGTTATACACAGGCCATATTAATAGGATTGTATATATTCCTGTCTCACAACCAGAGTTCATTTACATATTTCAGAGAATAATTAAAGCAAATGGCACGCTTGTATTACATTAAGACTGAGAGAAAATTGCACAGAAGTACTTATGGTTACAACTCTAGATTAAAAAAATATATTTCAGAAAATAAAAGCGGTAGTAACTAGCATCAGCATAGGATAGACACAATGAAGTGATGTATTGTATGTGCCCACGTAAAGGACCAAACCTGTTAATTTAATGTTTTTTGCACAAATAGATGAAAAATTCCACCTGTGGAATATAATTGGGTCTGGGGGAAATACATCTGCAGGGGAAGCTATCAGATTTACTTGAGGGAAACGGCCATTGGGTTTTTATACTTGTCATTAGAAATTAAAGAATAAGATCTGAGGGTTTGCAGCTTTCTCTGTAAATAGGAGATGTGAATTGATGATGCATTTATTGACTTGCAAAGACGGATTATGATACATTTTAAAATCTTATATTGGACAGGGAGTAGCATTTACATCAGTGTGACGAGCAAAAGAACAAATTAATTGTCTAATAAACACAGAAATATACAGCAGAACTGTCCATGGAATTATACACACTATGCACCCAACAAGCCTTTTGGTCCGTTTAGCAATTTACCTGTCACTGTTGTCCTAAAGTTAAAAAGAAAAAGCACATTTACAAATGAAACAAATCTACAAGACGCCATGATGTCGACTGCTCCATGTCAATGATTTTTTCTTTTTTCATTTACCTTTGCTCCTGATCACAAAGCTGTTCCTCATGTGCACCCTGACCATGTGGTTCTCTACTCAATATATAAATACTAGAATGTGAAACAGGTTGAAATTCCTAAAATGTACTCCTCTCTGTTAAGTTGTCCAACGGCTGTAATGTCACATCTACCATTGTAATTATTGTTCTTGTAGTTTAGTGTACAGCTATACAAGGGACTGTTTATGAAAGTATTACAAACCTAATAAACTTAAAATTTTGAATATCATCACTAACTTGCAGTTGTTATTTGTGTGTTTTACTGTTTTACACAATGTTTTTTTTTTTTTTTTTTTTTTATCAATTAATCAATTGACTGAAATGTATGACCTCTCGTCGTTTTTTTCAAACGTAACGTTATCTAAAAAAAAAAAAAAAAGAAAAAAAAAAGAAAGAAATACATGTGTCAAATATATAAAATGAATTGGAATTTGCAAAATGAGAGCCAAAGGGGAAAAGAAAATGACGTTTGAAACCTTTACTTGAGCGCGAGCAACAGCGGATATGACATCAGCATTGCTCCCGGAACTAGCTTTGCCGCATCCAGTCGGCTAAACCAAAACAATGACTGCGGCCAGCTAATATTAGGTGTTTTGGAGCGTTTAAAAGACAACTGTGCGCGTCCCTTCACGGTGTCGCCGGCATGGATAGATGAGTTACGCCGTGACGGGGAAGAAGAAGCTGCCGAGGCCGGATTATCGCGGACAAAATGAGCGATGTGGTGGAGAAGACCCTCACAGCTCTGCCGAGCCTCCTGTCGCTGGACTCCCAGCCCGGTTCGGCAAAACTCTCCTCTGCCTCAAAACTGGGACACCTCATCAGAGGCATCACCGACCTCTCGTCCAAACATGTGAGTCTTTTCGTTGAAAACACTGGGGGCCACGAGACAGGACGTAAACATACTGGTGAAGTAGCCGCCCGGTACCCCCTGTCACCGGTGCGTTGGTAAGTTAGTAGTAAGTTTTAGTTTGGAGAATCACAGCTGGGGACGGCCGGTTCTACTACCCATCACCGACATCATCTCTCTGTCAGTGGTAATATCGACATTAGTCAAATTCAAAGTCAAAACAAAAACGCTGATTGGTGTTTTGAACTTTTACATACAGTAGATGTGTGGGCAGCGACAGTACAAAAAAGAAGACAACACAGCAAACTTTAAAAACAAAAACGTTTTTATTGACTCACTCTACAATGTGTTTCTTGCCTTCAGGAGGAGGAAAAACTCATTCAGGGTGAGCTGGCATCCATCAAAGATCAGATCTCCTCCCCTAGCACCTCCATGGTATGACCCTCCTGACTCCTAACTAGACATTGGATGAACAAAAACGGCACCGGAGTCATGTCATGTGTTCATGTCTTTCCACAGAGGCAGATGAAGGAGCTCATGGTGAGAGCCATCTACTGTGAAATGCTCGGCTATGAGGCTTCGTTCACTTACATTCATGCCATCAAACTGGCCCAGCAGGGCGGCGCTCTGGAGAAAAGAGTCGGTGTGTGGTTTTAAGTTCAGTTGAAGAGCTTCTTCATTTATAGAATATTGGCAAAAACTCTCAAAACAGTTTTCAAAAATTCTCAAGGCGTGGCCTCTGTTTTGCAGGTTATCTGGCCGTGTCTCTGTTCCTGAACGAGAGTCACGAGTTGCTTCTTCTTCTGGTGAACACTGTATTGAAGGTGAGTGCAAAATTTTTGCACCACTTATTTCTGGGTGTCTATCACAATTGTGCTGATGTGTTCTCTGTTTTCTTCCCTGCCAGGATCTCCAGAGCACAAACCTAATCGAGGTGTGCATGGCTCTTACTGTCGTAGGCCAAATTTTCCCCAAAGACATGATCCCTGCAATCCTTCCTCTGGTCGAGGAGAAACTCAATCACCCAAAGTATGAAATGCCTTTGCTCATTTACCACATAAAGCACACCTTGGCACACAAACTCTAATTGAATATCTAAATGAAAGTGTTTTTTTTCCCATATTTCTAGAGAGATCATTCGACGGAAAGCTGTGCTGGCATTGTATAAATTCTACCTAATAGCACCAAATCAAGTTCAACACATACACAACAAGTTTCGTAAAGCCCTGTGCGACAAGGATCCCGGCGTCATGACGGCCTCGCTCCACATCTACTTAAACATGATTCAGGTTGGACTTCTGTTGGACTTGTAGGACTTTGCACTTTTGCGTAGGTCCCTTTTACTATCCACTTGCCACATTCTCTCATGTCACCTGTGGTAGGAGAACCCGGAAGGTTACAAGGACCTGACAGTCAGTTTTGTCACCATACTGAAGCAAGTGGTTGGAGGAAAGCTGCCCATGGACTTCAACTACCACAATGTCCCTGCTCCATGGCTGCAGATCCAGCTCCTGAGAATACTGTCTCTGCTTGGCAAGAATGACTCAAGGTAATCATCACTGTTGCTACCTCCAGTAGGTTCTATTTTAAACGCATATTCACCTTTTCATTTTTCTCTCTGGACTCCAGAGAAGCATCCTGACGTAGCAAGTTAACAGACTAGAACGTGAATGTAACTTTTGGAAATACAAGACAAATAAAAACAAGGAGGTCTGAGAGGGTGGAGCTCACACCTGGCTGGCTGTTGTCACAAGCCAGCAATGTTTGAGACATGTTGTTTTACTGCTAGAAAACAATGGTAACTTCATGTTTGTGTAATATGGGACCTTTTAAAAAAACTGCTGCATTTACATATTGCCACTAGAGGGCGCCCTCTCTCTCTCCCTCTCACTCTCTCTCTTTCTCTCTCTCTCACTCACTCTCTCTGTATCATCAGTGACCTTTGTTCTTTTATGTTTTTGACTTACTTTAATAGTTTAAAATCTGTTCTTTCTGAAATCATCAGTTCAAGTGAGATCATGTATGAAGTTCTGGATGAGTCGTTACGAAGAGCAGAGATGAATCATAACATCACCTACGGTGTGTGTGTTTTTTATGTTTCTTGCAAAACTCATTGTTTAACATCACTGAAGTCATTTCTTAAAGACTTAATGTACTCTTTTTCTCCCCCCAGCTATATTATTTGAGTGTGTAAAATGTATTTACACCGTGCACCCCAAGTCAGATCTTTTGGAAAAAGCTGCAAAGTGCATCGGCAACTTTGTCCTGTCACCAAAGATTAATCTGAAATATCTGGGTAAGCTGTGCAGGAAGCCTGTGATTTGCATCGTGTTCTTGTCAAACAACATTTTCATGCCTCCGTCGTATTAAATGTGTCTGTTTGATCTCATTCTAGGCTTAAAAGCTCTGACCTACGTGGTTCAGCAAGATCCTAAACTGGCCCTGCAGCATCAGATGACCATCATCGAGTGTCTAGATCACCCCGACCTCATCATCAAGCGTGAGGTGAGACCGGTGCTGTTGTTGAGTCATTGTTTACGCCCTGTGTTCTTGGGGATTCTTGCGTTATTGGGCTTTCTGTTTGTTTTTGCCTGCAGACGCTGGAGCTGCTCTTTCGGATCACAAACTCCCAGAATGTCACAGTCATTGTGGAAAAGATGCTGGAGTTCCTCCGCGCCAGCAAAGACGACCACACCACCACCGACTTGGTGGGGAAGGTCACAGAGCTGGCAGAAAAATATCCTTCTGGTGTAGAGTTGGTTCTTCCTTTTACTGTTTTTAAATAAAAGCTTCATTGCTCCACTAGGGGGTAGTCAAGATATGTTGACTGTACTATCACAGGGCTTTGAACCTTATTTACAAATCCTCAGTGGTTTTGGCATCAGATGGATTTTTTTTATTTGGTCATTTAAAATTTTTATCAGAAATTTTCATAATGTCATCTGAATTTCACTTGTTTGTCTGTGTCAAAACAATTATATTATTATATTATTATATTTTGACTTGACGAAATGTTCTCTTTTTCGTCAACTTCATTCACAAAATTACGAAAAAAAAAATGTATCTTAATTCTTTTCTCTTCTTGTGGCCCTAGTCCTCTTCTGTACCTCTATGTTACAACTTGTTCAGTTTGCAGACTTTAAAAATTTTTTTTCCTATAAAGTTTCGTACATATGCACCTGACAACGAATGGTTCATTGAGACCATGAACACGGTGTTTTCACTGGGTGGAGACATGATGCAGCCGGATTTACCAAACAGTTTCCTAAAACTGCTTTCTGAAGGTGAGACAATGCGGGAAGTCTGTCTCTACACGATGCATTTGTTATCTTGCCATTGTGTAATGTGATGATGGCATCCACCAGCTAATTGCGCAGCCTCTTTCTCTCTAATGCTGCCAGGCTTTGACAGCGCCGAGGAAGACAGGAAGTTGAGGCTGTTTGCTGTGGACTCGTACGTCTCTCTGCTGCAGCAGGAGCCTGACAAGCTGCCCCAGCGCTTCCTACAGGTCATCAGCTGGGTGAGTTTGCTCTCTGCTCTCTGGCAATTAGCTGGCAAAGATTTTAATACAAAAGTTGTCTCTCCATCTAGCCGAGCTCTAATACTTAGTGTTTATATTGGCCTGGGGATTTCGACACTTATCTCTCCTTATCAGCTCCATCTCAGCTTTGTCGAAATCACAGAAAGCTGCTTCAAGGCCCGACTAAATCTGACCAAGAAACCCAGGAAGTGACTGTTTGTGTAGCTCATTCTGTTTATAGCTGCAGTTTCACGTTAAATGAAGAACAAAGAAAAATTATGGAAGCTTTTCTCTCTGAAAACAAGTTTTAATTTTCCTACTGGCGCTGCTATTTCACATTGCAGCTCACTGTTGGAATGCAAAGAAAATGTGATTGGCTACCTTTGCGATACACAGGCCAATCACATTCCAACATTTCTAAACGCTCGCCCACGCTGTGGGCCTGTTGCGAGACCGACGAGACAAATCCAAACAATTTTCTCTTTTTTTTTGAGGGAACGTTCCTTCTGGGAACGCCAGGTGAAACTTCTCCCGTCCCACTAAAGCTCCAAGCAAAACAAGTGCAACATCTTGAACGGGCTTTTTCCACCACACCCCTGCCGTCTGCAGGTCCTGGGTGAATATTCCCATCTGAAGGAGGAGCTGGAGCCGACCACAGTCCCGATGCTGCTGGCCAAAGTGTTGGCCATGAAAAACGCCACCAGCGAAACAAAGACCTGGGCCCTGACGGCCATGACCAAGCTGTGCGACGGGGGTGCCGGTGCGGCGGTGGCTCAGCAGGTCTCTGAAGCGTACAGCAGCTGCCTGGACACGGTGCTGAGGCAGCGAGGCCACGAACTGCAGCTGCTCAGCCAGGACCCCGAGCTCCGAGCCAGGGTGCTGCCAAGAGGCGCCGGCCCGGAAGCCCTGGAGGTAACAGAGCTGAATCGCGACGGTAACAACAGGCCCGATGTCGTTCCACATGAGAACGATTAGTTCGTGAATGAACCTGGAAAAAGCCCTGGTGTGTGAAAGGGTTTTGGCTCTGTAGCAGATTTGATTGCTGCTTGTTAGACAAAAATGAAACCCGCACACACTTGCCCTGTGTTGTAGATAAGTCACGTAAAAACAGGAATTCAAAAAAAGGAGCCGACTTTTCATTGATCCTAGTCAAATGTTCAGACGTGTCTGGAAAGGTCTGTTTTTTTTCTCCAAACCAGTTTCACTTCTGGCCTGCAGCCGACTGGTGAACAACAGCAGTGTTCTTTAAAGGGTCGCTGACGTTCTGAGAAAAAACAATTGCATGAACTTAAGAAAAACCTCAAGAAAATCGAGATGTAATTTATACCATTCATGCATGCAACAAAGTACAAATAAGCTATCCCTTCTCAGCTGGTTTTACAACAGTATCAATTATCAGAAGTTCTAAGAAATATATAACATATCATTAGAATTAATACAGGGAAAGTAAGGCAAAATTAAATTGAATCTTTGTCCATTTAAAACCAACTCTGACAGTCATTTGCTGGAGCAGCTTGTTGACGGTGAGTGTCACACGCTGCTTCAGTAAACACTTTCACAATTTGTTACAAATAGTTATTTATCCTCTGATGTGACGCATGCATACATGGGAGCTGCTCTGGTTGTTTTCCAGGTGGACTCCTCTCTGTCTTTTCTCGACGAATATGTCTCGGAGGCGTTGGCTGCTGGCGCCGCTCCCTACAAGCCTCCGCACCAGCGGCAGGAGGAACTGGCTCGCACCAAAGGTAAAACTCGGTGCAAAAAACAACACAAAAAAGTAACCGAAAAAAAAAAAAAAACACATTTCAGAAGGCGGCAGATTTGGCCGCCTCGTTTGTTTGTTTGCTTCCTGACTGCGACTTCTTCCGCAGCACTCAGCCTGGAGCCGTACGGCCTCTCGCTTCCCATCAGTATGTCCTCCTGCAGCATCGCCGACAGGCACTCGCCCACGCTGCTGTCCATCAGCTCCGGCCTGTCGGGAAACAGCGCCGACCTGTCAAACAAAGGAGGGTAGGTGGACATATGCCGAAGTGTCTTTGAGCTAGACGCTGAACCCTAAATTACTACCTGGCAGCGCCTTGCATGGAAGCAGCCATGCGTGTGTGTGTGTGTGTGTGTGTGTGGTTGTGTGTGTTTGTGTGTGTGTGGTTGTGTGAGTGGGGGAATGGACGGATGTGAGGCAACTGTGAAGCCCTTTGGTGTCTTTGTGTTTATAAGGTGTTAATAAGCGTTTATTAGCTCTTAATAATGCCTTAATAAATGCAGTCCATTTACCATGTACCATTCCGAGCTGCACACACTCAAACTCTGTCCGTCCGCAGCTCAACCACCCTGAAGCTGGACGGCGTGAAGAGGGTGTGGGGGAAGGAGGGCTACCTGGTGCAGAGGGAGGCGGTGGAGGAGGGCGCCCAGGTGGAGGTGCCCAGCCCGCTGCTGTCCCTGGGCCAGCAGGAGGAGGAGGATCAGGACGGGTCCGGCCCCTCAGCCAGCCAGACCGCCACGCCCACGCCGACAGCCACCCCGGAGCCCGAGCAGGAGAAGCAGCAGCTGGCCTCGTCGCTGTTTGTGGGCCTCAGCTCCCACAGTGACGTGTCTCTGGTGAGCTCGCCAGTATTTCTGGGTTCTAGTGGAACAACAAGAGCATTTAGAGCTTCAACACAGGGTTCAGGTTTCATAGTGAGCTGAGGTGGAGGCACCTGATTGTGGCAGCTTGCTGGGAAGCAGCGACTGCTGCCCTGTGTGGTTTTTGGATCAAATCTGCACTTTGACTGGATGATTGAGCAAATGTGGTGAATCCTCACAGCTGAGATGTTGGGACCTCTGAATGTTGCTCTTCTTGGTATTTAAACAACATTCAGTTCAATCAAGTCAAACACACACACACACACACACACACACACACACACACACACACACACACACACACACATCTAGTCTGGAGCAACACATTCTTATGATACACATATAATACACACACATTGTAATGCTTAAAGTGTAAATCTGTATGCAATAATGATTCCCAGGTGTGTTTATTATTGTAACAAATACCCCGCTGTGGACCAGCTAGCTATAGCCTCGTTTAGACTGCCAGGCAAAATCCAATTTTTAGCCCATCCAGATTGAACCCGGGCGGCTCTTTTATAGTCTGAACGGTCACAAATTGCATGAAATCCGATTTTTGCAAAACGGGTTGAAACCACCTTGGAGAGGTAGTCTAAATTCTCTCTTCCCCTTGGTCTCTTCAAACAGATGGGAAAATCAGAGCAGAATCTGCATCGCTTCAGACGAAAGGCCAAAGGTTCGGCCTCGCTGTCGGCCGGCAGGGAGACGACCTCCGACCCCGCGGTCTCGGCCCCGAGCGCCGTGGACGACCTGCTATGCGACAGCCCGGTGGAGACGCCCTCATGTACGCAGGGTGGCCTCGCTGTGGCCAACGGCCGCTGCTCCGACTCAGAGCTGACCAACGGCGACGCGGCGGGTGGGGAGCTCCGCCCCCCCGGAGAGGACGGCCTGGACGGCGAGGACGGTCCTGCTCCGGCTGGAGACCTCGACCTCGCCTCCCGTCTCCCCGACGATCTGGCCGGACTCCCCCACTCTGACGTCACCCCGCTGGGCTCCGATGGCAGCCTGGATCTCTCAGCCTGTCACGTTCAGGGCGAAGACTCTTTATCGCTCCTCGTCTTCGTCCACAACTCGTCCTCCTCGGACCTCCAGCAGGTCCTGCTGGAGCTGCACTCCGATGAGCTTGAGGTGATTTTATTTTTTTTCTGAAAGAAATGTCCAATGTGTAAGATTCTTACATTTTTATAGGATATAAATAGGATTTTTATATTGGTAAAAGCCGAACGTACTGCACATAAATACATTCATTAAAGTGTATACTCGCAGTATAAAATAAAAATAGTAATTTTTATACGGCTGTTTCAGGTCAAAGTCGTCCTGTCAGTCGTTTTAAAGGCCTTTATTTTTATATTGCACTCTATGGAGAAATTGCTTTTCCCATTGTATTTTTTTTGGTGCAGTACCTCAAGTGGCCACTGGGAAAAATCGGCTTGCCGCCATATTACCAGTCCAGTATGGAGTTATAATACATCCATGGTCTTGCTCCTAGTTAGCTGCCATATTGCACCGCCATTTTTGAAGGAAGTCCGGCTAACAGAGTCCTAAATACAAAACAGGCTGTCAGGCGGGATTCCTTAGAAAGTTTACACACTGGACCTTTAAGCTAATATCTCATTTTGTTCCACCTAAGAAGATGTTTCTTCTAATCTTGGTTTCAGGTGTTGTGTGCGTGCGAGAACACGCTAACAGAGGTGCAAAGTGGACGCACAGCCATGTGTCGCTACCTCCTGTCGGTGAAGAAGCCTGCAGCGCACGTGGAGGTCGTGGCCGTGGTTTCGTACCCGACGCCGGACCCCCGGTCGCTGCGGTTATCCTACCGACTGCCTCTGAGCAGCTTCATCAGGTGACGACCTTCACCACCCCGCCTCCTCTTCACCCGCCGAGGGTTCGAATTCTTACGGTGGTGTTTGTTGCCTTCTTCCCTCAGACCCTTGAGCGTGTCCACCGAGGATTATGGGAAAATGTGGCTGTCCTTCTCGCACGACACCAAGCAGAACCTGAGGCTGGTGGGCGGCGGCCGGGAAGCTCTGAGCGCCACGCTGAGCGTGCTGGAAAGGAAGCTGCGGCTGCGCGTGGTGGAGATCATCGGTGAGCCAAGAGCGGTGCACATCGCTGATAAACCTCCATAAACGGAGTGGGTGTACCGAGGCCGAGCGGTTACCGTGGCAACCCGAGGTCTGGCCGGCCACAGCAAGGTTCTCCGCTGCCTGTCGTCACTTTCCAGTTTCCTGATTACTGTGGGTGAACCTTGTGGGATACACCTGTTTTCGGCAGTTTACTCACCAATTTCCACCTTATTTTTGCATCGACGTTATTCATGAAATTTCAACTTTATTCACAAAATTTCGTCTTTTTTTTTACGTCAACTTTATACACAAAATTTCAACTTAAAACTCGAAAAAAGTTTCCTTCCTGTCATGTTTTTTTCTTTTCTTGTGGCCCTAATCCTCTTTCATATATTTTGGATGTCGTTATATTGGGACCCCCCCCCCCCCCACATTCATTACAAATGGTTTACTTAGCTGCTATGTTGAATGTGGGTGAAAACTTAAAGGGAAAGTAGACTAATATTTTTTGTTTCAAATTGCAGAAATGAGTTGCAGCCCACTTCCTTGATTGCAGCTGATTTTGATATCAGCTTGTATGTACAGCACATGTACATTTTGGTTATCTTTGACATGGGCTCTAATGATGTGCCTCTCTTTGACCATTTTCCCTGTTTCATGATTGCATTCTGGATGAACACCATTAATCTGATATTTTTCCTAGACAGTGTTGTGTTGACAAAGTTGGTCCCCAAAATGAGTAAAACCCATGAAGATAGATAATGACTAACTGGTATTGAATAACCTTTTTCTACCCATTATCATTTTTGCATTGTTCCCTAAGTGTTAAAATACGGATCAGACTTTAATATCCAGCTGACGATGCAAAACAATTAATTCAGTGACTTTAGGAAGAGTTTCTGAGTTTGCTATAATCATTTCCCTCCCTCCCCTGCAGGCACTGAAGGCGTGTTGGCGTGCCGACTGCTGCCCGACCTGCCGTGCCTGATGCACTGCCGCGTGCACGCCGGCACGTTGGCCGTGTGGCTGCGCTCCCCGGTGCCCGACCTGCCCGACTGCCTGCTCTACCACTGTCAGAGAGCTTTTACGGAGGACTGACCTGCGAGCGCGACACCGCCACCTGCCCACCTTTGACCTCTGACCTCTCAGGGTGGAGGGAGGGAGGAGGGCTCCGCACAGCAACTGCAACGTTGTGACAGGACTTCTCCTTAGTCCCTGTTTTCTTTTTTAATTGATGATTTGAGCTTTGACAGTGAGCTCGTTTTGTTTTGTTTGGTGGTGAAGTAATTCTGAAGGTTCAGAAGTGTTTGGAAGTCTTGGCCGGTGCCGAAGTTCAAGACCTAAAGATCATTGATAATGTCTTAAAGTGGCTGAGACCTGCGTGTGCGTGTGCGTGTGCGTGTGCGTGTGCGTGTGCGTGTGCGTGTGCGTGTGCGTGTGCGTGTGCGTGTGTGTGTTCTAGTAAGTCCGTGACCTCCTCACAAGTGAGACACCTTTGATGTCTTCTTCATTTTCATAAGGAGAAGTGTGGGATGAAGAGTCCTGAAGGGTATGAAAGTGGGGAATGGGCGACGTTCCCTTGGTGGGAATAAGAGGGTGAAGTGAGTGAAGGAACAAAGACACACTTTCATCCTCAGATTTACCTGTTTTCTGTTTATGATTTATGTTTATGGTCATGCTCTTTTTGACTTGAATGGAGAAAATCACTGGACTGGTGGATGATTGGCTGCGTCGCCACCTGCCGATTTCCCATCACTTTGTGTCAGAAACTAAAGATGTGACTCACATGGAGTTTGACAGGACTGCAACATAATATTCAGTACACGAGAAGCGTTTACACAACTGTTGAGTGCTTGTTTTTTTTGTTTTTTTGATGTGTGAGCAGCAGTGAATGAAGGTGTTGTAATGTTCACAATGGATATTTTATTATCAGGCTGGTGCTTGGCTAGTCATTATCTATGCACCTGTGTTGCAGCGGGAGGTCTCAGTTGATTTACCAGTAGTCTTTTATGACAATATTTTTTTATGGAAACAGTATTAAATGCAGTATTTATTGGAATTTTTTTATTCTCATGGGAAATATTTTCCCTAATTTCACTCAAAGGGAGAAAAAAGCACTTGGCTTCCAGTTTGATGGCTTTGTGCCAAGTTAGAAGTCTCATCAGCAGTTTTCTTTTATTCCTGCCTGAAGAGAATTTTTTTTTGCCTGTGATTTGATTTGTAAAACTGACTTTGTGTCTAAATCATAACTTTAACCCGCCGCCTTACGTTCTAATGCCAAGATGGCGTGTTTGATTTGTGCCTGTGGTACAGTAAGGGGGAGGGGGGGGGTCATTTGTTATTGTAGTGCCTGTCACTACAATCTGTTAAATTATGAATAAACTGACTTGCAAATTCAGTCAGAGTTTCATTTGTTTCATTTTATTTACAGAAAAAGCAAATGCTCTTTTTGCAAAAGACATTGAAAACAACTGCGGCTAACATTGTTTACAGTTAACTTAAGCTAACTCTGTCATATATTTCTTATCTCTAGTGACTAAAATGTGCCATCACCCATCGACAGATCCTAAACTAAAGAGATACAGATGTTAGAGCTTCAGAAAATACACACATACGATATCCAACTAAATAAAGGCTTTGGTCTGTTGAATTTGGTGTCATTACAGAGTTTGTCCAGCGGGGGCATTCTCCCTCGATGTAAATTAAATGTTGGTCTTATCGCAGCTGAACATCATTTTTATTGTTATTATGAAGCGTAACGTTTACATTTACACATTGCACACAGTCTAAGGTTGGGGAGTGCTTTCTTTTTGTCTTTTCTTTTTTCTCAAGCACAACCCCCTAAACCATGAAGTGAGACTAAAGTAAGACAGTATTTAACCTGCCTTGCTGGTTCACAGCAAGGCCCCTCAGAAATGTTTACTTTTGTTTTATTGTGATAACCAACTTTTTATGTAAATGTAAGTTAAATTCTGTTGCGCAATGATAAGAAGCGCGTTGCTTAGAAAGTTGACCTTGGTTTTACCCACAGGATTTGGAAATGCTAAGAGTTTTTATAAATAAGCATACAGGCTAATTTGCCCAGAATGCCCTCTCAGAATTTTGGCCGGAAACGTACAAAATCCCAAATCCCCAAAATGTTGCAATAATCACAGAGAGTTTAGTGCCTTGCTGTGCTCATCTCTACAGTTTTGTGCGCACGCCGCTGCTCTCTCAGCGGTGGCGGCGGCCCTGCAGCGGTGTTTGCCGGGGGATGAAGCGCATGGCCAGGCTGTCCTTGTCCTCCACCGGCTGCTGCGACAGGTTGTTGGTCTGCTTGATGCTGTCGAGTGTGCGTCCTCGCCAAGGACACACGGTGAAGCGGGAGAGCAGGGTGACCAGGATGGCCTTCATCATCACCATGGCGATGTGTTTGCCCACGCAGGAGCGAGGCCCGCAGCCGAAGGGCTGGAAGAAACGGTTGGGCACCTGCAGGGGGAAAAAAAAAAAAAAGACTTAAGCCTTGTTTTGTGTTTTTTTTTGGTTTTGAATTACTCTGTAGACAGGTGATCTCCTGCTACTCACTGCTCTCTCAAAGTTAGTCAGGCTGAACTCATTTCCTTTGGGGAAGAACTCGGTCTTGTGCATGCGGCCGGTGTTCAGGATGATGTTGGTTCCTTTGGAGATCCTGACCCCCTCGATGGTGTCGTCCTCCAGCGCTCTCCTCATGGTGAAGTCCACTACCGGGTGGAACCTCATGCACTCGTTGATGAAGCTCTCCATCACCTTCAGGCTCTGGTAGTCCGTCTCCTCCGTTGCTGTCTCGCCTTGGGGTGGGGGGGGTGAAAGGTGGAGAGACATGATTAGGAGGCCTCCTGCGTCTTATCTGATGACCTTGAGAGTCTCAGTGTACCCATGACGGCGCACATCTCCTCCACGATCTTCAGCTCCACGTCTGGGTTCTGCTTCAGCAGCATCAGCATGAAGAAGAGGCTGATGGAGAGCGTGTCGGGAGCGGCGATCACCATCTCCAGCACGCACTGCCGCACGTTGTCTGCCGACAGCTCGCCCAGCTCCTGGTCGGGAAATCAGAGAGAGAGAGAGAGAGAGAGAGAGAGAGATCGGAAGCCAGCTGATATGCGGCGAGCGCCACTTTAGCAGACCAACCTGGGCAAAGATCAGCTCGGTGGCAAAGTCCAGCTCCTCGTCCAGCTTGTCCGACTCCTGTATCATCTTCTTCTTGACGTCGAGCAGGTTCTCTATGGCGTCCTGGAGCTCCTGCCTGTCGGTGGAAAGTGTTTGGATGAGGCCGCGCGTGGGAACGCCGAGACTAGATGCTGCGTCAGGCGTGAGATCTTACGCCGCCTTCTTGTGCTTGTTGAACAGCCATCCGATCCTAAAGAACAGGTCGGGCTGTATGAGGACCGTCTGCCAGCTCTCGAAGTAGCTGTGGATCTTCTCCAGCAGCTCCTTTTCTGCACGACAACAAGGACACAACCGCAGAATGAGCGGTGCTGGCGGTGGGGGAGTGTAAAAGCAGGGGTTAATTAATGCTGATCCAGGCCGACCGTTGAGGGGAACCCGCAGGAACAGCCTGTTGGAGATGTCCACCACGATGGCTCTCAGCAGGTTGAGGGAGTTCACGTGTCCGGAGGTGTCGGTCATCTCCTGCAGGCGGTCCAGGTGTTCGGTGGTGGCGCTGACGCACACCCCAACTGTCCTCTGGAGGCTGGGGCCCGTCAGAGCTGAGAGACGTGGGAGGAAGCCAGGCATTCAGATTCACAGCTTGTTAAAGGTCCGGCAGTGTTGAAAAAGTTGAAAAAACTTGAACGCAGCACCAAGCTGCAAGTCCTTTGTTCTCTTCTCTTTATGTCGCTTTTCAATGAGCGTGTCCAAAAAGACTCACAATGAGCCCTTTGTGATGTCACCAAAGGCACCTTTGGCCAGGGTGTTCCATTCCCAGAGACCTTCCTTCTCTTTAGCAAGAAGCTACAAACCGACAATGTTTTGTTGATGGCTCTGAACAAAGGTCCAAATATGCAAAGGTGATCTGATTTCAGGTGATAGAGATTTCCTATATTAATTATGTTTATATCGTCAACAATTAACAAAACATGGCTTCTCTGATCTCTGGGATGAAAAGCAGTTGAAGCTGTTTACATAGATAGATAGATTGACCATATATGTATGTATATATGTATATATATATATATATATATATATATATAGCACAACAGTGCTTTGTTTTCAAACACAAAAGTGATTAAAGACCATGCAACCTTTAAGCATGTATATGCTGTATATAATAAAAAAAAAATTACTTACCTTTGGAAAAATATGCCCTCGCTTGTCTCCATAGCAGGAGGTCGCTGTTGAAAATGATCCCCCGTCCTTGCATCCCGACACACTCCAGTCCGTGTTTGCTGCCGAATCGGGCCGTGTAGTAGGCGCTCTTCAGGACGTGGTACACCGCCGACGACCTGCAACAGTAGCCGGTGGTCACGCGACCTGTCAGTCACAGCTCGTCTTGGAGAGGCGATGCAGATGGAGACAGAGGACGTGCCGGCTCAGGATGATGGTCTCCTCCCCGTTGATCCACACGCGCACCAAGCTACCGTACTTGTTGTTGTAGTAGTTGCAGGCGGTTCCGATGCCGGTCCAGATGAACCTGCCATAGGAGAGGATGGGACCCAGTCCTGCCAAGTAGGATGGACCTGGTCCAACAGATCCCAAATCACAAGTCAATATGTGTGAATCCATTTTTTTTAAATTCTTGAACAGAATATTTTTCACTAATCAGTCAGGGAAATCCACAAAGTGAGAAAAGTCCACTGAATGCACAGGCTGTAAAATCAGTGTGGCGTGATGTCACAAAGGGCTCAAATACCTCCCCGATAGCGATCTTTTTTTCATTCCGCCCTCTGTTTTGTCTCCTTCCAAAAATTTGGAAGGACCAGCGCCGCTTCAGGAAGCTAAGAACCCAGTATTTTTAGCTGCAGACTGTAAACAGAGGGCTAAATACATTGTTTCCTAGAAACCTATAGTTCTGTTTCAAGTGCTTTCGGCTGCTCCGTCAGAGTCGGAAGATCCCACAGCGTGTGTGAGCTTGTGGTGTCACCGCCTCGCCCCGGCGGTCCGGCCCGAAGGGAGTCTGGTTACCTGGCAGACGAGTCTGTTTCCCGCGAATCCAGGTGGTGTAGAGCAGCAGCAGCAGCAGCAGCAGCAGCAGCAGCGGGGTGGTGACCTCGGATGCCTTGAGGACGCTGGGAAACGTCTCCGCCGGCAGCATCTCGCTTCAAAGGCAGCGCCGACTCACCGACCAATAGACGAGGCGGTTGTTTTGCCCAAAAAGACGGAATGCGTTTCCCCCGTCTCTGCCAAATCTCTTGTCCCTCAGGGTGAGAGTGTACCTTGGCGCTGTGACACATGAGATGTCCAAACACACCCACACAAACACACCCACATGGAGCTTTTTTTCTTTTCTCCCCCCCCCCCCCCCCCTTCGGAACACAGGCACCCCTTTGTCTTATTAATCTCACTTTAATCACGTCAAATTGTTTTCCTGTTAATTTCGACGTTTCGCTCTTTGTAATTGCACATTTTTTCCACTTTGTGATGACAAAGTGGAAAATTTGATTCAAACTAAAAAATGAAAGGGTGATCTGCCCCAAAATATGACCTCAATCATAAATCGTGTTCTGAATATGTTGTCTAATTTCATATGGGGGCAAACCAATGCAAATACAATACCTGGGTTGAACCAGATCCGCTTGCTTACGTTTAAAACAAGATCGACAGTTTTAAAGATGAACATAGAAAAATAGATGGCAGCAATTTTTGATTTCGGTTGAATATTTTGTGTGCCATGTGCGCAGACTTCAAAAAGAGACTCATTTGCACAGTTCCAAAGAGACGAACAAGACTCACCTCTGCCTCTTCCCCTTCGTCCGTCTTTCCCGGTGGAGTTTGCAGCGGGCTCTCCTTGAAGGTTGCACCGGCGCTCTACCAGTCCAATCCCACTTCTTCCAGTGTTTATAAATCCTCAGCGCAGCCTTCATTCAACTGGTTGCTTAGGAACACTGCCACTTCGAGGGTTACAAGTACCACTGCATGGTGGAGAAGATAACATTGTACGTCACGAAAAAGCATGGATCCGCTTCCAAAAAGGCTTCCAAAAAGGCAGGCCGAGTTTTCCAAGAATGAGAAGCCCGCTGCTCTCTAACTAGCTGTACTCGCTCCTTATTATTATTTTCTTCTCAGGGTTTGTTTTGTAAGAAAGAAGCCCCCCCCCCCCCCCCCCCACTTTCGTCTCCCCCCGACCAATTCAACCAACTGATGAATCCATTCAGGAAGGAAATGAATCAGTTGGGTCACACTGACCTGTCTGAAAAGCACAAAGGGATTTTAGTCAGTGCCACAAAAAGAGGACAGAGAGGAACAAGAGGCTGTCTTTAGAAGTGGGAGCCTTAATGAGTTTGATTTGGAGGCGGACTTCTGGCTCTGACACTTTGGAATGAAATGAACATTGATCAAAAGTGATGACGTTTTATTGGAGGAGACTTACTCACAGCCAGGAGTCTGCACTTGGAGTTTGACTGACAATCTTGACAGTTTTAAACCCCAGCACCGGGGGTCCAAACACCTCGTTTGACGCCGGGCGCTTTCTAAAGCACACGCACGCAGCTGGGCGATGCAACGCTTTCATGACAACAATGCATCAAATGTGTTTATCGGAAAGGAGAATTTGACACACGCCCACACGCATGCATGCAACACATCTGCAGTCTGCCTCTGATCCTGCCATCAAGGCTCCTACTGTGGCTCCTGCTCAATGTTGCCCTTTGTTGCCAACTTATTTATTCCGCTTCCATGTAATTTTGTGTGGGACGGCCCGACAATGTTGAGACGAGGGAGGAGGGCTGGGGCGGAGGCTGCGGATTGGGGGGGTGGGTCATCATCGTGATGATGAGAGGCGCTGCACTGTCTGCGCTGCAGGATGTGTCACTGCGGAAATATGTCCATCAGCCGCTGCTTATGGACTTGGAGCGTTTCCCTCCAGATGCTCCTTGTTACGCAATGCGTCACGTGGTTCCGCCTTCACATACACACACACACACACACACACACACACACACACAGGCACAGACGGAATATGACTTGTTTCAATCCTCTCCGGCAGCCTCATTTGTTTGGCCGCCGTTGAGCCACGCTCTGCACGAGCCCGTGAGCTGCGGAGGCCGTCTGCAGCCGAGGACAGAAGCCGAGGGGGGAAAACAGTATGCCGCCGTGGTGGAAGGTGCTGCTGCTGGCGGCGGCGGCGGTGGCGGCCTGCGCTCTGCTGCTCCTCAGCGCGGCAGGTTGGATCTACCTGCTGGCGCGACAGAGGCACCTGGCGGAGGAGCTGCTGCGGCTGGACGCGCAGATCCGCGAGGTGTCGTGGAGGTGCGGGACGCAGGAGGAGGCGGCAGAGCTGAGGGTCCTCCAGCGCAGCAGGAGGCAGGAGAACGGAACAGCAGCAGCAGCAGCAGCAGCAGCAGCAGCATCTCAGGGTCAAGAGGACATGGACATGATGGTGATGATGACCTACTCCCTCGTTCCTGTAAGACACCAAAACTTTTTTTTTTTACCATCATTCTTTACTGTAGCTTGTTTTCCCGCCCTGTGAAAGTATTTCATTTTTTACTGTTATTTTCTGTGGTGGGGAAATTAAGAAGCTGTTCTGCCTGCAGCTCCTTCAGCTGTCATCACAACAGCTGCATTTCTGTTGTTGTTGATATGAGTCAAGTTTTGACAAGTTTTTTTTCTTTTCTTTTTTTTTTTTTTTTACTTTTTCCAAACCATTTGGATTCTTCTTTTCTTTGATTTGATTTAGTTTTTTATTCTTATTCTTTCTAAAAAAAAACAACAAAAATGCTCCGGTGTTCACAACACCTGCATGAAGTAAATATTAAGTACCACACAAGTAGAACCAGCCATGTGTCTCAAGGTTATTTTTCAGTTTTATTACTCTTTTTTTTTTAATGGTTTTCTTTGATGTGAGGCAACTTTTGCTTCAGTCACGCTAATGTTTTGTTTGTCATCGATTCTTAATTTATTAAATGAAACTGCTGCCAGATATTGCAAGTCAGCTCAGTCAACTCTGACCATAAACAGCCTTATCTCTGTCCCTCTTCTTTTTTTTTTTTTTTTTCAGGTAAAGGCTTTGATGGAGTTGTGTAACAAGTCCAGAGGAGCATGTATCACAGGTGACATCCAGTAGTGTTTTTGTTACTCTGCTGCTAAACACACGCAAGTTGAAATTCAGCATTTTTATCCCTAATAATGCTCTAATGTTGATTTTGTGCTCCTTCCACAGGACCACCCGGACCACCAGGTAATACTAGAAAATTCTCCACTCGATGCGTTTACATTAAATAAATAAAATAGTAAATGTGCATTTACTTTACTTGTAAGGTTTGCCGGGTCCACAAGGACCACAGGGTGAGCCCGGGCCAGCGGGAAAACAAGGTCGAAAGGGTGAGACAAATGTGTCCCTGCATCGCATTTGGAGGAACACACACACACACACACACACACACACACACACACACACACTAAATGTTACCTAAATGGTAGGTAACAGTTATAAAACCCCGGGGCGCCAATGAACAACATGATGTCACTCCCTTGGCCGGGTCGTTAAACAGTTATTTATGCCTCCTGCTCAGTCTCACAACAATCCTGTTCTTTCTTTCATTTTAGTTTAGTCTTTTTTCATTCAAATTAGATTTTTGAACTAAAGATTACAGCTGTCACTGTCCAGGACCTCCAGGTGTAAAGGGGGAACCTGGACCTCAAGGGAAGCCTGGTCCCACTCGGCTGGACGGAGAACCCTGCAACGACACTCTGGTTAGAGGTGAGAGGCCACTTCATCTCACCTCATCTCATCTCACCTCTCTTTATCTCTTCATCTGATGGTCCCATTAAAATCTCGCCTTGTGGTTGCTTTAATTTTAAGGTCCCTCCTGTGCAAGGGGTCCACCAGGTCCTCCAGGTCCACCAGGTCCACCTGGACCTGCAGGTCCCATCTGTCCAGCTTGTCAATACAATGGCGAGAGAAACGCAAGTGTCAGAGAAGAGTTTCCTGAAGAAGACACGCTGACGAGTGCAAACATCAGCAGAGACACATCAGACCGGACCAGTGCGTCTGATTTGCATCTTCAGTTGAAATCAATGGGGATGTTAAATGTCTCTGCCAAGTCTGTGAATAATAATAGTAATATTGATAATCGACCTGCTTCTTTTCCCCTGACCTTTATTGCAAATCTCTCAGAATCATTTACATCCCATGTGGCCCATGATGGAGACGACCTACTGAATGCCACTTTTTCTGAGAACCCTCCAGAGCGAGGTACCAAAACCTGACAAGCATTGACTCGTCTATTAAATGTGCTGCTGTCGTGACATTTACTCTCTAAAAACCTGTGCTGGTCTTTTCTCCCCAGGATTAATCCATTCAGAGGGCAAGAACGGAACCTCCAATTATCCCATTGCTGCAAAAGTGTGGGATATTTTGGCAGGCACGCAATGTGTTTCGTAATATAAAAGAAAAATCTCACACCTCTGCTAAAGGTGCTTTTCACTCATTCCTCTTGTTTCACTCCCCAGCACTTCTTTATCCAGACCGGACTAAAAGCATTGAAGCCTTCAGCCTTGAGGAGAACTCGACAGGGACAGCAGGAAATGGTGAGAAACTGCCCCATATTACTGTATTTGATTAGAGTTACTGCGATGAACTGGCGACTTGTCCAGGGTGTCACCCTGCCTTCGCCCTAAGACAGCTGGGAGAGGCTCCAGCAGACCCCCCGTGACCCTGAATAGGAATAAGCGGGTATAGAAGATGAATGAATGAATGAATAATTAGAGTTACGGACTAATTTAGTCAATTGGAATCCAAGCAGGCTCCATATTATCAGCCATTGTCAGATCTGTATTTATCATGTCAGACCTTGGTGGAGCAGCAGCACAGCATGAATCATTAAAAAACAACAACCTGTTCAGCGTTTGGTTATGCACTAGGTTAGCTTTGCGCGCTTGGCTGCTAGCATAGCTGCTTCATGTGCGTCAAGAGCGCAGATTGGAAGCCAGCAGCCTGGGCTTCCCGTTGGTGGCCACTGGCTGAAAGCTGCGCTAGGTTCTTCTGGCTCGGGCCTAGCTTAAGTGGCTAACAGCTACCTGTAACCCAGCAGTGAGTCCTAATGCATTTTTTGTCCTATGATTGGAAGCGGTGCTCCTCTTTTAACGCCATTCATCACCGATCGATCAATCCATACGCAGTTGGTTGCTCATGATTATGTCTTTTATAGTCACTAGCACTGGAATGCACCTTTTACTTGTTGGTGACCTGCGGTGCTAAAAAAAAAAATAAAACTGTTCTGTTCAGATCTTCAGACAAAGCATGTTTTACTCCCCTCCAAAACCTCAGAGTCGACTCTGATATTTTATTGTACCTGCCACATCTTCGGACGGAGACAAAAACAAGGCAGCCTCAAAGGGCGGAGCCAAATCCTGGACACAGCTGGCGGTGTGGGTGTGGTCAAATGTCTGTGAAAGTGATTTCGTTTTTTGATTTATAATGAAAGGACCTTTAAATTTCCACCAGGGCGTCAGGACCTGTCAGCCACAATTTCATAGGCCATAAAAATATGAATACCTTGAATACCTTATTTCCTGTCCCACAGAGTTGGCGTCGCCTTCTCCAGGCACCACTCCCAGCAGGCCTGAGGGCAGCAGATGGGTCGAGCCTGTTACAGAGGCTCCGGCAGACTTCTTCACAGGTATTGTAACTCCTGGAATTTGTATCAATAAATTTGTCTCACTAAACCTTTCCTACCCACAGGATCGCAGGCGCTGCAATCTGTTCCAGAGCCCCAAGACGGTCTTAATGTTACTTTCTGGCAGCCAGTGGGAGACACAAAACAGGAAGCCGGTGAAGCTTCTGGTGAGAAAAGAAAAAAGAGTTGGTATATGTTCCAAGGTTCTTTTAATTATTAAAACCACGCTTGGAATAAAACGTAGAAGGAAAAAAATGAATAGACGTATGAATAAAAATAAAATAACAACGGAAGGAAGGAGGATGGAAGGAAGTACATACTAAAAAACACTACAGTGAATTGAAAAGCAGCATTTCCGCTGTACAACAGTCATCATCAGTCTCCCCATTTGAAACACTGTCAGACAGTCGTGTGTTTGTTTTCTAGGGTGGGTGTTGAGGGAAGAGGAGCCGGTCGCACCAAGCAGCTCCAGCAGGGGGAATGTCACCGACAGACCAGCTGAGCTCTTCACAGGTTGGAAGTCAAATCTGTCGCTCAACCTGGTTTTGGATTTCTAGTCATTCAAAAGTCAGAGCTGTCTGGTAGAACATAGCCAGAAAATGATTTATATCAAGTGTGGAGAATTTTTATTTTTTTTTATTTTTTACATAATGGTGTCTCGTGAGAGAGTCCTGCTCCAAATTGTTTCTACACAAAGTTAAGACACGTCTTGTTTATGTTTTGTTTCATTCTGTAGCTTTGCTTCCCGCCGTCCGAGAGAGTGACAGCTTCGAGGACACAACCACTAATTATCTCTTGTCCACTGGTAAGAGTCCTGTTCATTTGATATGAATCATAACTGTCTGCCTGGATATGCTTTAATATGGCTTAATATTATTTCATGTTCCATTATTTATATTAACCTTGTTAAGGCAGAAAAGCAGTATTTTCCTGATTATATTTTTTACATATCTGTTGACTTGTAGTGCTGAAAATCAATGAAATGAAGGGTCTCTCAGTGAAGGTTTTAGTGTAATATTTGAAATATGTTGTTTTTATTTTGTGTGTATTTTTAATTAAAACAAATTCGGTGTGAATTAGATTTCCTTGTGCTTTTAATATTCCTTTAGCCTCCCCAGCTCCAGTCCACAATGGCAAGTCGGGTCCAGGTGGAACTGAGAGATGGGAACAACATGGTGAATAGACTTTCTTTTCACATCAGTAAATGAGGGAATTTCAATGGTGCTTGATGTCTTTATTTCCAATCTATTGTCAGATCCTGTGACATCATCTCCAGGAAGAGACGTGTCTGACAACAAGGAACTACTGGACAGAAGTTTGGAAACAGGTGTGGCAATTAAGGGGGGATGGGGTTAACATCAGTGCAAACCAGTTTGACCAAGTTTTGCTGTTCCAGCTCCAACCTCAGCTGCTCTCCGGAGCGCCCCTGACGTTACGAACGGCAGCAGTTCAGACAGTGTCACTCCAGCGCCGATCCAAACTGGTATCAACTCACTTTTGAAATATCATCAGAAGAAAACACAAGCCAAGTACATTTAACTCTGAAACTAACCTTTTCCTTCAATCAGCAGGCCTTTACCTTCCAGAAGGGAGTCAACACACTGAGCCCTTCAATGAAAGTGCAAATCAAACAGCGTATAATCAAGAAGGTGTGATTTCCAAATTTAAATATATAAATGAACATTCAGTCGTGCAAGTAAAGTCAAAAAGGATTTACCAGTTCCTCTGTCTCCCAGAGTCTGCATTGTTCTATCCCGATGAATTTCTGGACACCATGAAAGACAGAAATGCAGAAAATGCGACTGAGGCACCGGTTACGTCGATTACAGGTGGCTCAAAAATTAAGAGTAACATTAAAAAGTGCTTTTGTTTGCCATTAATGTAGGTATTCAAGTGTATTTTTTTTTTTTTAAATAACTTTGAACAGCTCCTCCTTCTATGGACCAGGACCAACAGAGAGACCCCTTCAACAGCACTGAACACATCACTGCTGAACCTCTGAAAACTGGTAATTAAAAAAAAACCTATATATCTATCTACCTATCTATCTATGAATGAATGAATGAATGAATGAATGAATGACTTGTATTGTATTTCTATATTCTAAGAGATAATTACACAGTCATTAAGTCCATTCCATAATTTCACTCCCAACACTGACACACATGTATTTCACACCACTTGAAAACATCAGCAATCCCCTTAAATGATATTTACCTTCCATCAACTTAAATATTTCTTGAAAAACCACAAGAATGTTCTTGTTCACATTCAAGTGTTCTTAAATATACAATGTCATGAGATCTCAAAACAGATGATTGAATTAAAAGACAAGTAGTTGGTTCACGATAACCAACCTTATATATATATATAAGGCATCAGAAGGGAAAAATACAATATATGTAGGCAGTTTTTTTTAATTAAGTATATGCTTTGTTTTATGTAAAACCGAAATAGATTTGGACAATTTCTTTTTAACATGTTCTATATGTGGCTTCCAACACATTGTCATCTCTAATAACACCCAAAAACCGAGTTTCATAAAAGCTATCTATCTATCTATCTATCTATCTATCTATCTATCTATTGATGGTATGTTTGTAATTTTTTAAATAACTTTTAACAGCTCCTCCTTCTGTAGACCAGCAGAGAGACCCCTCCAACAACACTGAACACATGACGGATGAACCTCTTAGAACTGGTATTTAAAAATCAATCAATCAATCAATCAATCAATCAATCAATCAATCAATCAATCAATCAATCAATTAGTCAGTCAATCTGTCTGTCTGTCTGTCTATCTGTTGTTTGTATGTTTGTATTCAACTGTATTTAAAAAAAAAAAAAAAAAACTTTTAACAGCTCCTCCTTCAGTGGACCAGCAGAGAGACCCCTCCAACAACACTGAATACATCACTGATGAACCTCTGAAAACTGGTAATTAAAGAAAATCAATCAATCAATCTATCAATCTATCTATCTATCTGTTGTTTTTATGTTTGTAGTCAACTGTATTTCTTTTTTAATGACTTTGAAACAGCTCCTCCTTTTATAGACCAGGACCAACAGAGAGACCCCTCCAACAACACTGAACACATGACGGATGAACCTCTGAAAACTGGTAATTAAAGAAAATCAATCTATCTATCTATCTATCTATCTATCTATCTATCTATCTACAGTATCTATCCCCGTCCTTCCCTTCAGGGTGCAGAGTGAAGAGCATTAAATGCTCGGAGACGTCCATCCCCATGCACAGCACCTATGGAGCCTGGATGTCAGATGCGTCCCAACTGGATGACGGTCGATTCTGGCTGGCTGATCACTTCTCAGGTCATTGTTTGGAAGGCAGCTTCCACACACACACACACACACACACACACACACACACAGAGGAGATTTGTGTCTAAAATCATTTGCGCCTCAGGTCGACTTGTGTCAGTGCACAGCAACACGTCAACGTTTCAGAGCAAGGGCGGCCGACCAGTGGACGTGGGGAGGTTCTACCAGGGCTGCGGTCATGTGGTCTATAAGGAGTCTCTGTACTTTCACAACGGGGGAACAAACAGACTCATAAAGTGAGTCTGCGTGTCACAGGAGAAGTGTCCTGACCTCTAGAATGTCTATTCTGGTCTGTAACAGGTTCCCCCGTCGGCTCCTCTAACTCCCTCGGTTGGTGTCTTACGTTCTGCAGATTTGACCTGAACACTCGGAGGCAGACCTCTCTGGTCATGGCCAACAGCAGGTATCACAGCCTGGCATATCTGTTCCGCAACTCCAAGACGTATTTCAAGTTTGCCGCGGATGAAAACGGGCTGTGGGTCATTTTTGCTGGGGACACAAACGACGACACGATGGTTGCCAAGCTCGACCCGGACACGTTTTCCGTGGAGTTGCTCGTCAACACGCACTATCCCACGGCGAAGGCGGGCAACGCCTTCATCGTGTGCGGGGTGCTGTATTTGACGGAGCAGACGGACAGAAGGGTGACGTACGCCTTCGACTTGAGAGAGGAGAGTCCGCAGGATGCGAGGCTGAATCTGAGGCCTTCCAGCGGGATCTTGGCAATGGTGTCGTATTATCCAAACAAGAGGCTTTTGTATATGTGGGATGACAGCAGTGTGAAGACCTGCAAAGTCGAAGTCAGTGTGACCTAAAACGCACGAACCACAAACCCAATAAATAAACTCTTCAAACGCAGCTTTGTCAAGTATGTTGTGATGCTGTTTGATTGTCAGGAGGTGGTTGAAACTTTATTTACCTGCTATCACGCTGTTAGCATGCAGGAAGAAGACATGCAAATATTTGCCTCAACCAAAATATGCAACAGCCTTAATTAAATCAGGGTGAACGCCACCTGGAGAAAACAGTTGCAGGAAGTGGTTCCACATAAAAAAAAAAAAAGGGAATTTCTTTTTGAATAAAAAAAGATGAGGAACGAGGAGGATTGTGGGATGACAGCAGGGTGGAGACTTGCAAAGTCAAAGTCATTGTGACCTAAAACACTGGGGTATCTGATGGATTGTATGGCTGATTTCTTTCATACAAGGCCTCTTTTGGCTAGAAACAAAAAGGGCGAATTTTAAAGACAAGTATTCATTGACCCCCGATGTGAAGGAAAAGGCGACACGCATTTTATGACTCCTGCCTTATGTCGTCATGGCACATCAGGTGAGAAACATCTGCTGGCTCCGACTCAGAGGTGCTAAAGCTCAAGGATCCAGTATTGCTTTGATCCCTTATCAGATTGGTTTCATTATTCGAGCCCGACTGGTTTGTAATGAATAAGCATTGTTTGCTTATGTATGAGAGAGCTAACTCCCCCTCCCCCGCCCCCAGATAGTACTTAGTTCGCAATTCATTTAGTCCTTTGCAGTCAAGTCGGCCTCAGCGGAGATTCCTTCAACATCTCACAACATCACTGCATAAGAAATCACAGAAATACAAAAATCGGCAAACCTTGTAAAAAAACCCCAATAACAACAACAATCATTGAACTCTTTCAACTCAAGCTGTTCAATTATGTTGTGATGCGGTTTTATGGCCAGAAAGTGGTTGAAATTACTTTATTTAAATGCCGTCACTTTATTAGCATGCAGGAAGAAAACATGCAAATATTTTATGCACCCCCGCCCCCTCAAAAAAAATTCCAACCCCCTTAATTAAATTAGGATAAAGAAAACACCAGGAAAAAATGGTTACATTACAATTTCTTGAACAGAATTTAAAATAAGAAAAAGATGCAGAAAGGAGGGAAAGAGGACTTGCACACTGAAATAAAAAGTTGTATTCCAAGTTTTCAGTAAAGCGCATCTTTCATCCTATGCAGTGGACTTTGAAGCAAACCCAAATAGGGAGTCGCAAGGCTGTCCTTCTTCTCACACAAGGAGGCCACTGTTGTGTTTTTAACTCGTCAAGAATCCCTTTATTGTTTTGACCGTGTCAAAGGGACAATGGCGTGCAGAGTTCAGCATTTAGGTGAAAACCAGTGGGTTTAAAGATAAACCCACCACACATCTGGGTCTTCAAGGAAATCTTGTTGCAGGGTGATTCTTGTGATTGCTGTAAATATCATGGAAGCTGTCTTTCTATGTTCTCTCCCTCCACTTGGTTTTTGATCAGTCTGTTCAGTCAGGACCGGTCAACATTTAACTCTGTATGGTATTATTATTTTATTATTATTTTATGATGTATCTGTAATTTAACTGAGAGATGCTTTTCAGCGCAGTTAAATTATCCCAGATATATGTTCTCGTATGCTGTTGTTTATGTATAAAAGTCAGCAAGTTATGATTCACATTTAACATTGATTCAATTAACAACTGAAACAATAACATACTGATAAAGCAGGTGAAGTGTGTTTAGCATTCAATTATGGAGGACTTTGTATTTGTCTGCATTGCATGTTTCATGGAATTCAAATTGCTTTATAGAAATAAAACTAGACACTATCAACGACACAGATTTACTGTTAACATTTCATTGAAACATACATACAAAATGAATTACTGAATTACTAATGAATTTACCTCTTAAAATCAACGATCGAAACGATTAAAATATGAAAAGTAGCGTTTACGAGGCGTCCAGAATGCAACCTGACATACGTAATGATTCTGTGCTTTCCGAGGCTCACTTAAACGCACCGGGAGTGTCACCATGACGCCGCCCGTGGATTGGCCGATCTACAGAACATGGTAATGGTTCGCACCGTATTTGCAGCAGAGCGGTCGCCATGTTGCGGAGCTTACCAAATCAAAGCTAGCTGTTGTAACTGGAGGGGAGAGGCAGGGCCGCCAAGCTAGCTAGCGGGTAATCGACCTAGCCGACCTACTTCATAACAGCAGCGGGCGTTACATCACTTTCGCTGCTCATAACCTGGGATATAGCGGCCTGGAGGAGTCAACGTAACTCCACTTGACTCATTGGCGAAGTGACATTAGCATGTCACGTTAAATTGTCAAACTAAAACGAGAGAAAGAGAAAGCTGCAGCCACTCAGTTTTGTCGGTTATCGTTATTTATTATTATTTTAATTGTAGAGGCTGGCAAGAAGAAGTGACTGATTTCATCGCACCCTGTGAGTAAAAGTAACGAGCTGTACTGAAAAGGATGACGCTGTTGTTTGTGTAACGTCAGCCTTCGGGGTTAGCGTTGCGTGCTTGGCTGCTCGCATAGCTGCTTAATGTGCGTCAAGAACGGAGCTTGGAAGCCTGCAGCCTGGGCTTACAGTCGGTGACCACTGGCTCAATGCTGCGCTAGGTTCTGCTGGCTCGGGCCTAGCTTAAGTGGCTAACGGTTACCTTTTAATTTAACCCAGTGAGCCCCAATGTTTGTTTTTTTTCTGTCCTTTGATTGGAAACAGTGCTCCTCGTTTAACGCCATTCATCGCCGATCGATCAATCCATACGCAGTTGGTGGCTCATGAGTATGTCTTTTATAGTCACTAGCACTGGAATGCACCTCTTACTTGTTGGTGACCTGCGGTGCTAATGCTAACTGTGACGTTGAAGTTATGAAATGCCTGAGCCGGACTCTTCGTTTGTTTGAAACTTGTCTCTCGGAAACAACACGACGCAGTTGACCATGTTCTTGTTTATTTTCCAGGGTTTGGCGATTAAAGAGGAGTCATGTCGTGTCCGTGCACTTCGGCCGCCAGGTTGTTCCTTAACACGGCCCAGAGAGGTAAGAATGGCTCAAAAACACGCACGCAAGCGCACGAACCCTCACACGCACGCTCTGTCCCTCGCGCGCGCGCGCACACACACACAGGTCATAGTGTGAGTGAGTGAGTGAACGGGCTGTTTACACCGCGCTGTAAAGTAGGTTAGGTCCCCCCTCTGCTCACCCACATAACTGTGCCTTCTGACCGGCGTGGTGTTATTGGAGCAGCAGGTGGGAAGCCGCTGCAAATCTTGCTGTATTTCATGTACTTCATTGGTATTCAGGTCAGCCTTTCACCTAGGTTTTTTTTCTTTCTTTTCTTTCCCCAGCAGAGGAGTTGGAGCTTAAAGTCTTAAATTCAGGCTCATCATTGCTTGCACAGTAAACACGAGCCACTTATATCAAATGAAATCTAAACTACACGTTATGTGGAACTCCTGAGAGGTGTTTCTTAGTTGCAAAAAAAAAAAAAAAAAATGTATATTTAGCAGAAGAGGGCCCGCCCACCTCATTGTGCAACCACTCTCGTACAGTGGCTCAGAACACGGAGGCCCTGGTGCTGTGCGCTCAGGATTTTAGTATTTTTGCCTGGACATGGCAGTTTATCTGGGGACTATGTGACTTGAAGTGGGTCATCAGGACGCAGAGATTAGCGCCTGGCTCAGCTGGAATTTGCTGATGCAAGGGAAGTGACATCGGCGCCTCCAGGCAGGTGGAATCAGACCATCGGTCCCGTGAAGTGTTTGATGACAGTAATTACTGCGACAGCACGGCCGTGGCCACCACCACTACTTGCAATACAAGCGCTTCTGTTTACAAAATGCCATTTTACCATTAAATGCCACTGAAAGCAGTGCAACGACTCATTACATTTATATGTTGAAGTTACAGTTTTTGTGCCTGCAATGTAAAAAATGTTTGTAATCTGAAGGAATGTGGCTTTCCCTGCAGGTCTGCCCTGCCCCCGGGTCCAGCTCTTCATTCTGAGGCGCCAGCTTCCGCGGGAAACCCAGTCGCCTGCCTGGGTCCGGGCGAGGTCGTTTTCAGAGACGGCAGTCTGCTATGGCTCTAAAGACGGAATCACAAAGGACGGGGGCGGCGATGGCGGAAAGGTATTGTTCTGGGATTTGTTAACTGTCTTCCAGCTGTTGTCGGATGAGGGGGAACCCACTGGAAGAGAAATCAACCAGTCGTAGAACCAGACTCTCTGTGTTTACCGTCGAGTGGCCTCCTCATCGGTAAAATAAACGGGAAGCGTCGGCGTTTCAAAGACACTCGTTTCGGCTTTAGCGTCTTCTTGAGAATTTTCTCCCACACCTCCAGTGTGTGTTGGTAAGAGGTAGAAGAAATAAACATGTGACTTCTCTGACACTTTCTCGCTCGCACAGAAGAGCATCAGCGAAGGGAAAAGACTCTCCGGCTCCGGAGGATCAGGGAAGGGGGGCAGCCAGCTGCGATGCCCCAAGTGTGGAGATCCCTGCACACACGTAGAGACCTTTGTGTGTGAGTAAACCTCCTCGAGATTTCTTAGTTAGTTATACAAGTCATGGAATGCATGCAGTGCTTATTTTGAGGCGCTGGGAGGAAAGGGAATGTGCAAAGTAATGCTGCTGTTGGCAAATTCATTCCTACTCAGTGGTTTTGTCACAGTTGCTGCTCAGTCATGTTGACTTTTGCCAAAAGGACGTCTTCGCGTGTGTGTGCGCTTTCAAATGTGAACTCAAAGTAAACTCGATAGTCTTCAGTTTTCCCCCTGAAGTCTGAACGTCTCTTGACGATCAAAGAAAAGTTTTACATTCTGGAGTCCTTAAAAAATATTGTCACCACTTGTCACCATCCACTTGACGAGCTGCCTTGTTTACACACTTAATTTTCTTATTTTTTTAACTTGTAGTCATAATGTGAATCAATCCACACTTACATGCGTACATGTCTTTTTTTTCTCTTTTTTTTTTTTAAGTTACAAAGTTTGTAAAATGTTTTTGTTTTCGCAGCATCAACCCGATTCGTCAAATGTGAGAAATGCCACCATTTCTTTGTGGTTCTGTCCGAGACGGACTCCAAGAAGGGGCTCAACAAAGAGCCGGAGTCGGCTTCCGAGGCTGTGAAGCTGGCGTTTGCGCAGAAGCCTCCACCGCCTCCCAAGAAGGTGAGAATCGCAGGGAAAAACAGAGTTGCTTTGGTTTGAAGCTGTGCTTTCTCCGTGCTAACGAGGTGCAATATTTGTTTTGCTTGTTTTTACATCTCTCTGCTTCAGATCTACGCTTACCTCGACAAGTACGTCGTCGGCCAGTCGTACGCCAAGAAGGTGTTGGCAGTGGCGGTGTACAACCACTACAAGCGCATCTACAACAACATCCCAGCCGGAAGTCGGCAGCAGGTGGAAGTGGAGAAGCAGCCGTCCCTCACACCTCGAGGTCGGTATCATTGTTATCATTATTATAACTCCGGTTCATGATTAATGCACGCTTGTAGGTGTGTCTCCTTGCTGTTTCTCCTCCCTGGTTTCTTTTCTTTCTTTTTTTTTTTACAGTGTGTGTGTGTGTGTTCCCAGTTGTTTCTCATGTCTCACTTGTGTCCTATTTGAAAAAAACTGGAGCAATAATTAAAAAAGTTAGAGCAAGAGAGTGAGGAAGTGGCAGTTCAGGAATTAGTTTTAATGAATTAATAACAGCAGTAATAATTATGCTCATATTGATGGACTGTTATCAATCATTCGTTAACATTTCTGAGTTTTAAATGGAAGCCAATCAATTTGACGCTGTGATGAGCTGCAGAATATTCCGGATTTGTCTCAAATCCCCACATGAATGTTGTGTCGCCATCACCAAAATCCCGATCTGTATTATTTGGCATTTGTTCAATCATCCGTCATCAATCTAGTTTTTATTTGTATTTTATTTTTTAATTCTTACTGTCGCTTTGGCATTGATTAATGATCATATTGATTTGAGTACTCTCATCCTGTCTGTAGAGCTAGAGATGAGAAGACGAGAGGATGAGTACAGATTCACAAGTAAGTAATTCAAGCCTGGTCTTTTATTGGCGAATGACTCTAAAACTCTGCTGCTCAGCTAATGCCAGTTGACCAAATGCCAAACTGTACAGACTCACGCGGCTCCATAGCTTTGCGCTTTGTGCTGTCGCTGTCGCTGTCTGGTTTCGTAGATCTTAGTCGTGTTGTAACCGTAGGAATCAGAGGAGGCCGAGTTCCTTAAAAGCTCTCGTAGTGAGTTTGTTGTCGAGCGTCAAGGACGCTTCATCCCTGCAGCAGGTGCTCTGAGGACAGACAGACAGGCTGGCAGATAAGGTAGCCTACTGACCTATATTTAAATCTGTGCTCTTGCTATTCCGAGTCCAGCTCTTATCATTTAGTAACTCCACGCTGGCCAAGTGTAGGGCCAATATATTTTTAGCCCTTGAACTGCTGCTGCTGCTGCTGCTGCTGCTGCTGCTGCTGCTGCTGCTGCTGCTGCCGCGGAGCAACCACACAAACACCAGAAGTTCACGGCGAACCAAAGCTGCTGTGCTGAGCGGCGCAGAGTGAGAGGTTTGTGTCAAGTCCCGGCTCTGACACCCTCCGTCCGTTCTGTCCTTGTCGCTGCGCTGCAGAGCTGCTGCAGATCGCCGGGATCAGCCCCCATGGAAACGCTCTGGGAGCCTCCATGCAGCAGCAGGCGAGCCAGCAGGCGCCCCAGGAGAGGAGGGGCGGTGAGGTGCTGGACTCCACGAACAACGACATCAAACTGGAGAAGAGCAACATCATCCTGCTCGGCCCCACCGGCTCAGGTTGGCCCAACGTTATTCATGAATTAATGTGATTAATGAATTACATCCCCAGTCAATACTGCCGCTTATACTGAATTGTAAAACTCTGTCACTTATCAACTGCGTTATTTAGGCCATATTAATTCGATATTTAAGTGGTAAGAAATATGTTTAAGGTATTTAACGCTGATAAACATTGCATAGAACCTTTAAATCGTGAATTAATATACCAGTGGCAATTTGCGTTGGAAAATATAACGACTATGTCACAGATAAATGCTTTGTGTCATTATTTTGATAAGACGATAATTGTGACTAATTGAAAAAAAATAATCGATATATTGGTCAACAACAAAAACAATCGTTAGTAGTGCCCTGAAATGGACCCGAGCCTCTGTCGTGATTCCTCCTCTCGTCTCCGCAGGGAAAACGCTGCTGGCGCAGACTCTGGCCCGGTGTCTGGACGTTCCCTTCGCCATTTGTGATTGCACCACGCTAACTCAAGCCGGATACGTGGGAGAAGACATCGAGTCGGTCATCGCCAAGCTGCTGCAGGACGCCAACTACTCTGTGGACAAAGCGCAGCAAGGTGGGCAGCACGACGGCGAGCCTCCCCCCCCCCCCCACCCCATCGCCAGCGCAGTGTATTTTTGTTTACCGGCCGCTCACTCAAAATCCCTGAAATGGTCCTGCCAGCAAGAGAAGCTGTGCCTGGTCCGATACAGAAACTGTATAAAACCGGAGGCCCGTAGCCGTTGGTAGGAAGTCTTTGCCACAACCGCTCTGTAACATTTGGAAAAGCTGCGGCATCTTTCATGTCTGCAGTGTTTATCTCTGTGTTCCCTGCGAGGGTTAGGGTTGTTTTACTGTTGTTGTTTTACCACCGCCGTGGTTGATGTGTAAGCAGGAAGTGTGAGGAAACGGGAAGGAGCTGCAAAAACACGGGATCAGAGTGGGATTTGCAAGAGTCAACATGAATTTGAAAAGGAGAAGCGAGCGCTTCGCACTGCAGCGGCAAATGTGCAGCGGAGAGCAAAACACGCTGTGGTGTTTGGAGGGAGTTGGACTCTTTATTTTACATCGAAACTGACGACAAAAGATCATTAAAACACAACATTGTTGACCTTCCCCAGTCAAGAGATTAAAAAACGTAATAACCATAACATAACTTAGTTTTTTTTTTTTACTATTATGTGACCAAAGTAATGAGTGTAATATTAAACAAATTAAAAGCAGCATTTATTTTTTAACTTTGGAAATAATCCAGACTGAAGTGCTACCTAATCAATTAGCATCAATGCTAACTCAAGGCTTTGGTTTGTTTTCCAGGTATTGTGTTCTTGGATGAGGTGGATAAGATTGGCAGCGTTCCCGGCATCCACCAGCTGAGGGATGTGGGCGGAGAGGGAGTCCAACAGGTCAGCGTTCAAGACGAGTTGCACGCAGTTGTGTTGTTGTTGTTGTTGTGGAGGCGTTTCCTCCCTAGCGGAATCTGTTTGACCCCCCCCCCCAACTCCTCTCTCCTGCTCAGGGCCTGCTCAAACTGCTGGAGGGCACAATCGTCAACGTTCCCGAGAAAAACTCCAGGAAACTGAGAGGAGAGACGGTGCAGGTGGACACGACAAACATACTGTTTGTCGCCTCCGGCGCTTTCAACGGACTGGACCGAATCATCAGCCGCAGGAAGAACGAGAAGGTAAATCCACGCGCCGACGTTCCAGGTGTTTCTGTTCGATCGTCGGTTTTCCCCCCGTTGACGCCGCTCTCCTGCCGCCGTCAGTATTTGGGCTTCGGGACCCCGTCCAACCTGGGGAAGGGGCGGCGCGCGGCGGCGGCGGCCGACTTGGCCAACAGCAGCGGCGAGACGGACGCCGTGGCGGAGATCGAGGAGAAGGACCGGCTACTGAAGCACGTGGAGGCCCGGGACCTGATCGAGTTCGGCATGATCCCGGAGTTCGTGGGCCGCCTGCCGGTGGTCGTCCCGCTGCACAGCCTGGACGAGGACACGCTGGTGCGCATCCTGACCGAGCCGCGCAACGCCGTGGTGCCCCAGTACCAGGCCCTGTTCAGCATGGACAAGGTGAGGAGAGGGGAAAATCAAGCAGCGGCAGGTCTGTCACTCCTCTGAACGGAGGCAGCGTGGTGTGCTTGCTCAGGGAGCGGTTCCTCTCTGAGACTTGAAATCCTCTCTGACGGAATTCCAAACTGCTGTGCCTCTAAAGAAGTCTCAGTAAAATCCCAAGTTGTTCTGCCTCCATTTTAGCCTTTTGCTCTGATGCTGTTTCACCGGTGGGTGTTTAAACTTTGCAATAATCCCAGTTGTGGTTGGTTTCAGTGTGACCTTAATGTGAATGAGGATGCCTTGCGGGCCATAGCCAGGATGGCTCTGGAGAGGAAGACTGGAGCTCGCGGCCTCCGGTCCATCATGGTGCGTGTCGGCGTTGATGTTTGGCCCCAGTGAGCCAGAAGCACCACGACTTTTAAAAATCTGTCTTCTTTTTCTTTCCCAAACAGGAAAAGCTTCTTCTGGAGCCCATGTTCGAGGTGCCGCACTCCGACATCATGGCCGTGGAGCTGGACAGAGACGTGGTGTTGGGAAAATCCCAGCCCAGATACATCAGGTGGGGGTCCCGGTTGGCTTGCCGCCCATGTGACCACACTGGAACGGCCTCGTGCAGACATTCTAGCCCTCTGTTTGCAGTCTCCTGCTGAAAACTGAATCTCTGTTGGCCCTTCAATCTGTTTTGAGTCGGACAAAAAGGCCTCAGACTAACCTTTGACCTTTGCGACGCCCCCCCCCGGCCTGTCTTTCTAACCCTGCATTGTCGTTTGTGTGTGTGTTTCAGAGCTCCTGCCAAGGATTCCTCAGAGGAGGAGTACGACTCGGGCATCGAGGAGGAGAACTGGCCTCGGCAGGCGGACGCCGCCAACAACTGAGCTCTCCCAAATCTTTAGAAATATATGAGCCGCCTGAGACCATGTCTGGCTTTTTTAATAGCCCCCCCCCTCTCTCCCTCACCCAAACACACACACACACACATACGTGTAAAAAAGCTGTGGATTTAGTGATGAAGGCTGCTGGTTCCCACTGACGAGTGTGTAAACAGATGTTGACTCTTCAGTGGCGCTGGCAGGATGGACCTTTATACAATATTTCAATCTCTGGGGATTGTTAACATTTTATCTATATAAAGATAATGCAATTTTATTCATGAAAGGATTTGTAGCTAGTCATTTTTTCTCTCTTTCTCTTTGTGGTGATGGGCTGTTGTGGCGGGATCACAGCGAACACTCGAAGGCGCTGAAGAACTTGCGGCGTTACTGTGTTGAGTAATGCCTTTAAAACATAAGGGCATGCGTGACTTTTTTGTTTTTGTTTTTCACCAATGAACACATCGATACTTTGATGTTTCCTTCTTTCCTACCACCGTTGTAATAATGGTGCTCAGATAACAAACAAGCTGTACATGTCGCTGCATTTATAAGCAGTTTGTAAGACTTGATTTCCTGGTAGAGCACATGAGCACACTAAGCAGAGCTGCTGAGAAATAACAGTAACAACAATAACAATAATAATAATAGTAATGACATTTTTAGAAAACAGGATGCTTGTTCTGCAGTCCTTCTGCTTCCTTCTTGTGCATTTTAGGGAATATGTGTTTGTTTACTCGCACACCTTAACGTCAGTGGACTGGAGTAAAAAAAAAAAACGACTCAAATTTGTTTTAATTTTTTTTATTTTTTAATCATCGAGAAACTTTGTGTAGAGTATGTTGACTGAAGGGGATTCAAATCAGTATGATTCAAAATGTGTCTGCCCACACAGAGGCAGAGGCTCATTTCAATTCAGTACATTACAGCTGCGTATATATAAATATATTTTTAACTGGTGATATATTTGTGCACACCCAGTGTTGGAAACTCACCTTTGCCTTTAGTGATGAAAAACCCTGTTGGTCTCATGTGTAATCGAGCATCCGACTGAACTAAACAACGCTGCTTTTCTCTGAAAAGGAGGCGGGAAAAAAGCGCCGTGCTACAAAATACACGATCTGTTTCTCCTTTCTTTCAGTTTCTTCTCTTTCAGTCACATTTTCAGAACCGCTTTTTTTTTTCTCCGTTCAGAGATCTGTTACAGAACCTGTAAGCTTCAATCTACATTTGTGAACCTTAAATTTATTGTGATTGTTTAAGATATATAAAATAAAGTGTATATCTCTGTACAGAATTCAAAGTGTGTTCATTTACCAGAAGTCTCCTAGTGGCAGGAACGTGTACTGCACGCAGATGAGTCAAACGTAAACGTGCCTTCAAACTGGAATCTGAATTGAATTCGGAGAACGCATTGTTGCTCTGCACCGCCTTTCTGTTACCTTTACATAATCTGCTAATCTGTGGAAAATCTCACAGCAGTCCCTTGTTTCCAGAACTGTCAGCATTAAGCTGATCCGCCTGCCAGCCCACGCTCAGTCACGTGGAGGGAAGTGTGGCTCTGCACCCACTGCACAAGCAGAAGGAAACTGAAATGATCAATTAAAAAAAAAAAAAAAAAAAATGAATTTACATTAGACAAACAATTCTTTTTGCTGTTGTAAGTGATGTTGTGGATGAGATACTAATGGGTTTTAAGTTGCTTGTAGTGTCTCAGCAGGTGGGATTACAGCTACAATGAACAGCAGATATGATGATGTCAGGGGCTTAATGATGAAGAGCTTTAGCGCCGTATGATGTCAGTGCATTAGTCACACGCACAGGGCTGCACCTCGGAGGGAACACCTGACAAAGGTGAGTCTCCATAGTGTCAAGATCCAAGTTTCGTGTTGCTGGAAAAAAAAAAACAGACCAACAATCAAAACAACAACCCAATCTGGCGTTCCTGGGGTGCAGGTTAAAACTGGGAATGAACGCTCTGGACGAGGTTCCATTCCAGACGATGCTGGGACCCCTGGAGGACGAACTGCAGCTGGTGACGGCTCCATGCATCCACGTTCCAGACAGTCGGCAGACGCTGCGAGACACTGAGGTCAGGTCCCACACGGCATTATCACTTCTAAAGTTTAGGGCTCTACTGTTATATTTCTTTGTTTAAGATATTGTTTGTATTGCTGTTTGGCATTTAAAGGCTATTCCTAATGCCACGGGTGTGTTTTGAATTTATCAAATGAAACTGAATTAAGTTAATTGCAATTATTATTGACCAAAAGGGTGTGTCTGTCCCATCAACAAATTCACTTCTGTTTATTTGTTTTCAGACAGGATTCCAACCCCATAAGCCCAACCCCAAACCACCCTCTAACCCTAACCCAAGCCCCAAATTCCAACCTTAACCCATCCCCAACCTTAATTCCAACCCTAACCCAAACTACTTCTCCTCCTAATATCTAATATCTGTACATGAGATGTCAATACTGTGCTCTATCTGATGAATGTCTGGTGTGATCTGCTGCAATCCAATTTCCCCACGGGGACAAATAAACGACTACTGCTACTACTTCCCTAGAATATGCAACCAATGCCATTCCATTTCTGAATGCAGTACGGGTTCGACTTGGAGAAACTGGTTCTGTCTGGACAGCAGCCTCTCCGCCAGGCCCCGTCCTGCCCACCCTTCTGGCTGATGTTCAGCAGCCCCCAGCAGGGTCGCAGGTCCAGCTGCAGCTGCGGCGACGTGTGGGCCCCTCGGCCTCGGTGCCGCAGCCACAGCCTCAACTCTGCAGACGCTGGCCGGCTGCGCTATCGCACCATCACGTTCCACATATCTGACTCCGAGGACGACGACGACAAGGGCAACAGCGACTCCTCCGCCGAGGACACGCCCCATCCCGTCCAAGAGCGTCCCCGCAGCGCCGCCCCGGCTAAACACCCTCTGTCCAGGGTCAAGGCCCTGCAGCCGGGCTCCTCCGCTCAACCAAGCAAGGCCGTGTTTCCTCCGTCCCTCCAGGAGGGCAGGCCGCCCCCTATGAGCCCCCTCCTCTTAGGCAAGAAGGGCAGCAAGAAGAAGCAGCGCTCAGCGGGCTGCCAGGGCCGCAGGTTCTCCCAGAACTCCCCGCCTGCTGCTTTCTCTCCACGCAGGCTGCAGCAGCAGCAGCAGCAGCGACCCTCCTCCGCAGGCCCCGCCGTGAAGAACCGCAGACAGGTAGGAAGTTCCGTTTCAGTCAGAGGGGAACGTTCACCAGGCTTCCCTCACCGCCTCCTCTTTCCGCCTCCTCACTTCTATTTCTGTCTGTTTGTTTCTCACGTCTCTTTCTTTGATGAGCTCAGGCGCTGAGTTCCAGCCGCTCCTGTGGGCTTTTCTTCGACTCGGCGGCTGAGCTGCTGTCAGCTCTGAGCCAGGAGGAGCGGGAGCTGCTGGAGACCATCATAGCGAGGGGATTCCCTCTGCGCACCGCCATCCTGGCCCTGCAGAAGACCGGCTACCACAGCCCGGAAAAGGTATTGGCCCCGCCTCCGATCTGGAAATTGGAAAGTTACAATAGGATAGAAGTTAAATGACATATGTTACACCTACATAGAGAACGATATTTTTCATCATCTGCATAGGTTTGTACAACTAATTATCCCCTTAAGTGTTCTTGAAAACACCATTTGTAACCCGTTGTATACAGCCAACTGGGTTGTCTTTTTTTTAATATGATGTACAATACATATATTTGGAAGAAGGCAAAATAAGCATCCATCAAAAAAGCCAGAGACTACAACAGGGGTGTCAAACTCAAATACAGAATGGGCCAACATTTCAAACTCGGACCAACAGTGATATTTAGTGGAAAAACTGGTTTTGCTTCAACCTGAACATGGAACAAGCAAAAGCTTATGACTATACAATAAATAACTTCATATTGCACACATGCAAAATTTAATATGTATAATACCGGTGGGCCAGCTCTAGTGGTGATTCTTGGCCCCCGGGCCACAGTTTGATATCTATGACCTAGAATAAATCACTGACTAAGAATGTTGCACTAATTTGCAAAAAGTAGAAGGACCCTTTGTGATGTCACAACGGGCTGATTATCAGGATTGTGTGTATTAGCGCAAACCTCATGAAAAGAGTGTGCAGAAGAAGTAAAGAATGTGGACTTTTTGGAGGAAATAGTGTGAAATATAAATTTTTCCAAAAATTGAAATCTGATACATGCCAATCGTTTACCAAACTTGCAAATTCAAATATTTAAATCATGAAAAACTTGGTATTTAGTCGTTTGATAAGGTACAAATAGTCTTCTTCATAGCAAAAGTGAAATCTTTGTGCTTTGCTGAGTTTGCCACTGATTCAAAAAAAGAAAAAGAAAAAAAAGAAACAAAAATGAAAATAAATCTGCTCTGTGATGTTGCTGGTAGATCCTGAAATACCTGCGGTCCCGAGATCGTCTGTGTGAGCTGGGTTTCGACGAGGCCCAGGTGGACGAAGCCCTGGAGATGTTCCAGAACTGTGAGAGCAAGGTGAGGTCTCTCCAGCAGGTGGCTTTGGCGTCTGTGTTCATCATAGTGACCTTAACATGGAAGCAAACAATGTGACAGGGACAAAGTTTGAGTCTGACTGATGGATGTACGACTGTTGAACTCTGTTGCAGGCTGCTGAGTTTCTGCGTCTCCTGGCTCAGTTCAACGAGATGGGCTTCCAGCAGAGCACCATCAAGGAAGTCCTGCTCGTCCATGAAAACCATCGTGAGCGAGCCCTGGAAGAACTCATGACACGCATGGCATGACAGTCAGTGGCCTGTGACGTCGGGATTATCATTGTTTTTGTATTTTTTTTTCTTCTTCTTTTTTTAAACTAAAGCAGATAGTGGATGTATTGCTGTGAAATGTAGCTGAATAGAGTGAAATGTAATGAAAAGTAACTGATTTAATTGAAGTAAAACTGATATTGTGCCTGGATGTACCGCGTTCCCCTCAATATTTGCAGCAGAATATTTTTTTGTTATACTTATATTGTATAATTATACTTCTCTCCACGAAGATGTTTAACTTCTGGGCCCTCACTAGGTGGCGATCAAGCAGCGCTTGAGGGCAGGCAGGTGGTTCGGTTCTGAGGTCACGTGATTTGGACGGCGGGTGCTCGGGGCTCAGAGAGACTCGTGTGTCTGGAGCGTGTGACGAGGCCAGGCGACGCTCCAGGTGAAATCAAGTCGATGTGCGCCGCCGTCTCACCAACGTGGAATTAACAAACATTAATGGAAAATCTCTATTTCAGTCACGTTACAGCCCATCTTTCAGAAGAACCCTTCAGAATAAAGATGCCTCGTGTTCATTCTGGGGAGGGGGGGGGGGGGGGGGGGTTAACTTGCCGTTAATAAGATGTGGCTGCTATTCCTCTCTTAAATGAAATGTTTGATAAAATATATTAAAATGTCTTTACATCCCTTATTGACAGTTATCTTGTGTGTTAGGTTTAAATGTGAGTCTTTTTTTTGTGTAATGGCAAAGAGCTTCTACACTGTGAAATCGTAGCTCTGCTTCTCCTGGAGAGTTTAAAGGGCTTCACTGAGGCCCCGCAGGCACATAAAGCATGACATAATACACAATACAAATATTTGAAAATAACTGATGTCTAATTTACTGATTTATTGACGCATTTAATCCAATCCGAGGTTAGCAGCTGAAGTACATCAGGATAAATGGCTCAGTGTGTTGGCTGCTGGACTGTGATTCAAGACGTCGTGGGTTCATTCATGAGTCAGTGTGTTTTATCAACAGCCAAAACATTAAGATGAGCGCCAGGAGAGGAGAGGAGAGTAGTGTGAAGACCTTCGGTGACATAGTGTGGTTGTCAGTGACGCTGTTCCAAACCCTGCTGGAGACCACAAAACAGTTTTGTTTATTTAAATGTTTATTTACAAATTGATTTTACAAAAAGCATAGAGCATACTTCTGCAAAGCAACCTTAGCTGTCATTCCAGCTGGAGGGAAAAAAAAAAAAAATCGTGATGCAATGGCTGACTGCTGGAGTACTAAAAGAATGTAGTGCATATTTAAAAACACCCTAATCAAAAAGCTGTAGCCCCTTAAAAAATACAAAATAAAAAAAAAAGTCAAACCAAAAAACCCCCACAGCAGAATAGGAAATCCCTGCAGCAGAACTGATCCTGAAGTATCAAGAACACAGGATGGATGGAGAAACACTGAAATATTTACACATTTGAAGAGAAAGGTCACATTAAAGCTTCCTTGATGTGTTGACCTCTGCTGATGGAGCTGCTGCTGTGACTCATTACTGATGGCTGACGGTAGAATTCAGCTGGCCCGACTTCACGTTTGCCTCGGAGAGATTTTTCTGTGGAGACAGTAAGAAATCAGTCCCGTTACTCGGAAGTGAAATAAAAACAACAACATCAACAACCAATCAACCAATCACAGAACAAAATCTTAGTTTGGCAATGAATGTGTTGACTCCCTGGTAACAGTAAAAAGTAAACAGGTATTAATAAAAAACACTTTGTATTAAATATTATCTGTGACTCAGTATTGAAGACAAAAGCAGCTGCGTTTTAATCTATTATGTTACAATGGCAGAGAAGAGAAATGCTGCACTGATTTAAGAGAATAATAGAAATGTGCCACTTTTCTAATGAACAAATTAGGTGTATATTCACTGTTTACCAATATGACAATCTTGGACAACAATTGTGGTGAAGTATCTTGTCTTCATGTATCATATGGCCAAAATAAACACAGACAATCCTCAGTTTGCAAATCATCCACTGTGCCTATGTTAGGTTTGAGACAGAAACCACATTTACCGCAAATTCCAAATAGGAGTTAAATGCAAAGGTTTGATCTGGTGTATCCTGAGACCTGAGTGCGCCACTTGCTGTGATTCTGTTCAGGTGAGAGATGTTTTCCTTGTTCCGGTCGAGAGGGCGGGGAGTCCTTCCCTGTCCAGGGGTCCTCAGGCCAAGACCCTGCAACCAGAGCAGCCACAATGATAACCTGCTTTGCTTGATTTTGAGAGGGAGGGATCAGAGACGACAGACACACCTTGCTGGCAGACAGAGGCGGTTTCTGGATGGAAGACTGGCACAAGGTTCCACCCAGGCCTGAACAAAGCAGGCTGGTAGGGGTGGACATTGTCGAGGTGGCGTTGAACTGTGTAGACAGAGGGAGAGAGAAAAAACAAAACAAAACATTAATTGCAAGAAGAAGAAGACGAAGAAGACTGGAGAGAGGAAAAACTCCTGCGTTGTCCGACCTTCTTGACTTTCCCAGGTGTGGGTGTCCCTGCCACCATGCGCCTTTTGCACGGCGTTCTCTTTGCCGTCCCGTACAACATGTCCTCCTGGGTCTGTTTTGTTTTCTTCAGTTGCTATTTTCCAACAGAGAGGACGGCTCCATTAGAACAAAGGCCTCTGCCACAGTGGAAATGAAGTTGAAGCACCAGATTAGACGTCCTACCCGCTCCAGTTTCTCCTTCTCCTTCTCCGACTGGTGAATCTCCCACTGCTCCTGCACATACTCCAGAAACTTCCGCCCACTGACCAGGAACTCTCGGCTGTGCTCCTGCTCCCAACCGTCAATCTGGGCCTTGAGGACCTTTTCCAGCTGGAACAAACGGGAATGGGCAAATTGAGCTTTGTACAAGAAATGAGACGGTTAAGTCTTGTTGCAAATCTGCACACTAGAGTCCCAACGAAAGAAGACCTGAAATCAGCAGAAATTCAGCACCTCTAGTTGTGCTGGTCTAAACAATGCTTTTGTGCATTTATAGATCAGAAGCCGCTGATACGATGATTTAAACATGTGCTCACCTTGGGCAAACTCTTCTGCAGCTCAGTTCTCTGTTTCTCTTCCTTCAGGAGGTTTCCGCCTCTGTTGTTGAACCTTGAAGGGTCATTTGCCTTTCTCTGAGCAGAGAGACACACAAATCAACACATTTGCTTTCGACACCATTCCCCCAAACCTCCCGAGGACAGCACTAACGTCGAGCTCCAGGTACAGTGTCCAGTTGTCCTGCCATTTCGTGACTCCCTCAAACAGTTCCTTGTGATCCTCGTAATACTTCTCCAGGATCTTCACCTCGGCTTCGTGCAGGTTGAGCAGCTCTTCAGTGAAATCGTCTGTGAGGAGAAGACGCTTGCATGAACTATATTGTAAACCTCCCCCGCCCGCCAGTTGGAACTATTTGTCGCTCCACGGCATTATTTACCGGAATGATAGGAGGTGAAAGCCTCCTGCTGCTCTTGGCTATAGAAGCACTTTGCCCAAAACTCTTTAATCTCCCCTCTGATGGCCTCGACGACACTTTTCATACTCTGCATTTTCAACACCTCCAGACGCTGGACTTCATTCTGGAGCTGCAGAGACATCACAGACATTATTAGGGGCTTTAGGCGAAACATTTTTTGTGTGTGCACGTGACGACAGGACGGCAAACTCTTACGGCCGCAAGGTTTCTCTTCTTGGACAGGACCATGTGCTCGGACAGGGCCTCCCTTTCCTCCTGGGGAACCTGAAGTCTTTCCCACAGACCCTGGATCCTCGCGCGTAACGTGGAACAGTGGAGCTCGTTCTCTGCCTTGCGATCGTGCAACTGAAACAAGACGTGAGAGAGAGATGAGATGAGATGAGAGGTGATGAGACGTAACACTGCAAAAAATTCATTCAATTCAACGCGGGTGGAAAGAAGAAGCCTCTTACCTGACCAAGGAGCACTTTCAAAGCCTCAATGTTGTCATCAGAAAGACAGAAAGCTTCCTCGTCCTCACACATGACATCCATTTCGAAACTGGTCTCTGGTTGCTGCTCCAGGTTGTCCATGCATGCAATTATTTCCTTTTTGGTGCTGACAAACTCCTCGTGGCGGCGCTCCTGCGGCAAGGCATGGCTGGTTACGACTCAGTAACGTGAGTGAACAATGAGAAAGAAAGTACTGAAAATCAGATGCTCACCTTCTCTTTGGTCAAATGATCTAAATAGGCGTGGTAGTTTTTGAGGTCCTGGAGTGACGGGACGGAGTTGTGGTCAATGCCAAAGGGCGCTGTGCACAGGATCCCGCAAAGCTCCTGGTCCTTGGCGATGAGGCCCTTGAGCTCCTCCATTCTTTGCCTCTTGTGCTCCTTCATCACCTCCAGACGCGTGCGACTGTTCTTCTCCATCTGCAGCATGGTGCATCCTTCCTCCTCCTCCTCAATACGACGCAGACCAAACGCGTTACACGACGAGGTGGGAGTGTGAAAATAAAGAAACCGACAGATCCGGGGGGGGGGGGGGGGACTGTACCTCAAACGGGGGCAGCTGAAGTTCGCTGTACAAAACTCTGAGGTCCTCCTGACAAGCCCCGATGCTCTTCATTAATCTGTTCTTGAGTCCTTCTTCCTCTGCGATCATTAGGTCCAGCAATCCCTGCAGGGCAAAGGGGGCAACAAACATGAGGCCGTTTGTGTGCGGACCACAAATGCGTTCATAATCAGTTTAGGGGCTCACCTTGATGTGCTTGTGGACCTCGTTGGTCCTCTGAACGCGCTGCTCTTCTGGAATCCCTATTTCCTCCCAAATGTCCTGCAGTCTGACGTGCGCCCTGTTGAGATAGGCCACGGACTCGGCAGCGTGTACCTCACTAGAAGGAAAGCAGCGGATTCAGTTCTGTGGATCAGCTCCGGTGTTCACACGCACTAGCTAAAAACCAACGACGGGCAAATTTGACCGTCACTGTGCCTTCGACGACGCAGGCTAGCCAACCGCTCGACTAGCTGCGCTAGCTGCGACACTTGATAACATCAGCTGAACGGCCGTTCAGGAATGGCCTGATATTACAGTAGCTTATAAGGCACAACCTTTCTCATAATATATACATTTCACAATTGCTCATTGCACGCACGCAGGCAGCTACATACATTGTCGCAAAGCAAGCAAGTGAAGTTAGCCAGCTAGCTAGTGAAGCTTAATTTAGACCATTTATTAGACAAGCAGGAAGTAGGGTTTCTAACAGAGAATGCCATCATTTTCGCACAATTTAGGCTTCAAGAAGTTGAAATATAAATTACTGACCTCACTCTCATGTTGCCCCCAGTAAAATGCGCCTACAAAAAGGACCTTTCCCGAAGACAATTGCTGACTAAAACTCACGAACGGCTAACACCGCCGGGTTGCCCGTTCGTTTGACGACCCGTCCGCGTTTGAAATTCGCAGGCAACCACAACTGCGACTCTGATTGGTTGAGGAGAGTTGACGTCAAAGGAAGCTTTTTTTTGTCGGTTGCCAACCAAAAGTAAATAACCTAAATTCAAAAATGAATTTTTCTTACGTAGTTTTTTTTTTTCAATGTCAGATATTTCTTCTGTCCAAGTTTGACATTTTTTTTCACCCAAGGGTGTCCATTCGTGAACTTCGATCTCGAAAAAATAATTCGAGAATTTTCTTTTTGACTGCTTCCGGTTTCAAATCTGTACGCTTATAACGTCAAAAATATACAAATACACCAAGCACTTATTTCAGGTGTTTGATATGTAAAAGCCAAAAATAGACTGCGGGTGTTCAAAACATGGAATGCTATTACGTTATCGCGTTTTTGGTATAGTTTGTGAAATTTCTAACTGATAAAATGATGAATACACTTTTTGTGGCTGGAAACATCGACCAATACAGAATAAAAGACCCTCAAGATAAAGTTTTAGACACTGTGGCTGTGCGTAACATTTCAATTACGGTCTTGTTTATATTTGCTTTAAATTCATTTTAATATCAATACATAAATTGCATTTCTACGGTTTAGCTTATTATTATTATTATTATTATTATTATTATTATCATTATTATTATTCACAAAATCTGATGTCTGAATTGGTCAGCATGTGTCTGCAGTTTTTGACTCATTTACCAGGCCTTGGATGTGCCAAAGCCAAGACTATTTCTACAAATACATTCCACACAACTGAAATATCAGCTTGATAATGTTGAAATTGTCCCTACTCATGTCATATAGAAATCCTATTGCTTTGATAGCAAGGGGCTGTTAAATGCTTGCTTGTTTAAAGGTGCTTTCAATTTATCTAAGCAATCTGACAAATACACTGCAAAAAGATTATTTATTTATACTGACAACAGAAAACCCTGAATTTTTTTTTCCTTGAATCATTTTTTTTATGAAAGCAGGTTTTGATTATGCACATGACGAATAAATATAGAACTTGGTTAAAAAATTATACGTGACGGTTTTGCGATTTCAGCGTAATAAAAGAGAAACTTTTCTTCCTCCATCAGCGAGCATCAACGAGTCATGTAGCGGCCCCTCAGCACGTCCTCGCTGAACTGGTAGGTCAGCTTCTTCTTCACTTTTTTAATCTCTCCATTTTTTCCATAGTTCCTCAGGGCTCGGGCCATCTTTTGATAGGTCATTTTTTTGCGGTTGCCCTTCTGAGTGCCCCAGCGGCTGGCCAGAGCCTCCTTGTGTTTGGTGGAGAACTGGAAGATGCCCTTGTCCTGGTCCACCCACCAGATACAGTCGCTCATGTCGCCGTTTCTGAGCAAATCTAGGAGGAACTGGTACAAGCGGATTTTCCTCTTGTTGCCTGCGTAGTGGAAAACCTTGTTAGTTTCAGTGATGCTTAAAACAGTGTTTTCAGTGCTTTCCAGAGCCAGTAAGCATACTCACAAGTGTCTTTCCTGAAGGATGGGTGCCTGTGCATTTCAAATTCATCGTCCCCATCAGATACCTCCAGTGGTGGGCTAGCTCCTCTCTGTTCACTTCCTGAATACTGGCCTGGTGAGGCGGGGGGTTGGTACTGGTAGCAAGGGGACGGAGTGTAATATGGAATCTGTTTTTTTAAAACAAAAAAACAAAAAAAGAAAATAACCAAACAAAAAAAAGGTCATAGTTTCAGTTTTACAAGGGAGGGAGAAAATGAGCAGTCGAGTTCCAGTGTGGCGCAAGCCTTTTGACATTTTCACTCAAACTTCAGCCATTGTCCTAAAAGAGGAACTAACAATGCCAAAATAGATGTCAGAGCTTAGCTAGAACATGCGTGCAGGAGATAACTCAATAAAAATAAAAAATACCCCCGGTTGTCCACTTCATGTAGTAGACCGAACATCATTCTTTTGGATTTAATTATTTCAGTTTTTTGAATAGGAAAATTGTGTGTGTGTGTGTGTGTGTGTGTGTGTGTGTGTGTGAGAGAGAGTGTTTGTGTGTGTGTTGTGTTTGTGTATATGTGTACATTCATGCAACTATCAAAATGTACTTGGGTGGAGGACAATGAATGATTTGAGCAGTTATCCACATTCAATGGAATTGAAAAAAAATTGAAAGAAAGTTTTTAAATAAATAAGACCGATTTCAGATTAGTTTTCTAAGTTATAAATGTAGCAGCAGATGTAGCTAGCTAGCAATCACAAGTCTTAGTCTAGATTAGGAATCAACAATTTTACATCAATCAATTTTTCCCTCGAATAAAAAAAACATTAACCTGAAAACAAGGCACAAAAATAAACACAGGTTTTCTCATTTGTGCCCTTTAACTTTTGCTCTTTACTCAGAATACAAAACAGTGTTAATCACATCATGTTTCCTCACTAAAACTACAAAACATCACTGCTGTGGAAATACAAATTGGGTTCAAGTTGAATTTAGGGAGCCTTTTCTCACTCCAGGCTCTTCAGATTTGGTTTGCTACAATCACTCTTCCTGATGAATATTTCAAGATTTTAAACCAAATGTGGGAAATGAATATATATTTCGTCGGGCATACTTGTGGTGCGATGGAGAGAGGCCCGAGCGTTGGGTCCAGGTGGAGGGCCATCGGCTCTCCACTGTAGCGGTAGGATGGAATCAGTTGTTGAGGAGCCACAGCCTGGAGCTCCGTGAGTAGGCTCATGGGGGAATTATCGCAGTCCGCCACCTGGACGCGCTCAGAGTGGAAGCTCCATCTGTGGTCTGGAACGTGACAAGAGTGCATGAGGCACCCTGTGCCAGAGAGATTCATCATATATTACCTAATTTTACTCGCACCTTCATAAATATCCCCCACGTTAGCGAGGCAGGGGTAGAGCTCTGCAGGCGGTCGGTAATCCTCGTGCTCGTTTGGGAGGACCCCATCTGAAGTCTGTGGAGGGAAGGAAACTCAGATTTTACCATCTAGAATTTTGAATTTGGAAGTATTCTGTTGTGCTAAAGTCTGACAGATTTTGTATAAGATAGTTAGTTAGGTAAATAGATAGATAGATAGATAGATAGATAGATAGATAGATAGAAGAATTCAGAGGTGACGCAAAAATACTTACAGATGCTGTGACATATCCGTCCATCACGTAAACACGGGCAGCATGAGAATCTTGGTCCTCACTCGTTGTGACGTTTCAACTCTTTCCTATTTCTTCACAGCCGTTTAAAAAAAAAAACTGCCTGGTCGAGCACTGACTTCACCAGAAGACAAATGGGAAGTGAGAACCCCGCAGTGCGCGTTTATAATAATCAGTTTGTCTAACTCTGTCATCAGCTAGTTCCTATAACTGATTGCCGTGGCGCTGGATGAGCATGAGAAGCGCAGTTGCACGTTAATGCAGCCTTAAGAACTATTCCTTAGGTTGTAGGCAATGGAATTTATAATTCCTATGAAAATTTGGTTCGCTTTAAACACACTTTTATCTTGAAACAGCATCATTATTATTATTATCGTTATTATTATTATTATTATTCTTTGCTGAGGGGCATGTATAACAGCTCTAAATTTGTTTTATGAGGCAACACTCTTGAAATAGGAATGCAAAAGTTAACACTTGTTAACACACGCATTCAGTAACAGCACTGGCAACTTCCCATAACTTCCTTTTCAGAGAGTAGAGCAGAGTGTCAACCTCAAAACAGTGAAATGAGGGCTTCAGCTCACAAATTATTACGAAGAGGGAAAAACATGCCTAGTTAGACTTCATGGTGCATTCCACAGATTTACTCATCATTTCTACAATGCCCCGGTGATGCACTCAAAGGCAGAAAATCTTTTCGTTGAAGTGCGTTACCGAAGACAGCCGCGTGAAACCAAAAGTGAAGTTTTGGAATTGCGCTTGTTCCCCTTTTTTTTTTTTTTTTAACTTTGCTGCACGGGCCAGTTTGAGGAAGTGTTGACCAAGAGAATGTAACCAATAAAAACAAAAAAACAAAAACGGAAACGACCTGAGAGCTCCTAAATTGTTTGTCTCGTTTGTCTTTCTCATGAGGCCCCCAACGCGGTCAACTCAACCAGGGATAGATGCCGTCTGCTGTGAATATAGATCTTAAGTGTACTTAAAGTAACATGGAATAGTTGTCTTTGCATTTGTTTTCATTATGTGTCTCTTAAAGGTGCAATATGATGTAAATGATGTACATAGAAAGTCACCTTTCCAATAACGTGTCTCTAGATAGTCAGACGTGAGCCCATCCTTTACCTGTTTTGCCTGTTGCATTTTTGCGAAAGCGAGCGCTAATCCACTCTGTAATGGAAATCAGCCCTTTGTGATGTCACGTATAGGCCAGAGCAACCTCACCCATGTTTAGTGGTTAGCATGCAACCTCAGTCAGGCCCCTGAGATTACCGTGTTTATTGTCCCTTTCCAAAACACATGGGGCTGTACACAAAGGGCTAAATATGCTGCATTCTGGAAATCAGTTTAAGGTTTAACCAGGCATCTCAGGCTGCATGAAAGGGCCTAAAATGTCAGCAATGTGAAGTCTTTCATAGCTGTGGCCATGAATAGATACCTTGAAGAAAACATCAACTGATGGCCACTCGTTCTGCCAGACGTGTGAGTTTTTGCATAAAATGAATGTTGTTGTGTGTGTGTGTGTGTGTGTGTTTTTTTTTAAACCACATTATACTAAAACAAACATATGCCTCCTCTTGCCTTATTTTCCCAGAACATGATGCAATGATGTTTGGCTCTATTAGGATGGAAATTTACCAGAGCAGATGTGTTGCAACAGCTTCCTGTGAAATCTGGGGGCCCTCTGTGGGGATTCACATGCTCTCCGCTCTCTGTGTGTTTCATAACAGGGCACTTTGGCCGACAGCAGCCGCGCTAAACGCGTCTGAAAACGTGATGAAGAGCACTCCCTTCAGGATCAAAACTTTGCCCATCTCGACGCGTCTCTCCCGGTGCGAAGCGCAGGCCTGCCCGCCCCAGGCTCGTTTTGCCTTCAAATATTTGCTCTGTCTCCATCTACTGGCAATTAGGCGGCGGGGCTGACCGGGGATCCGGGCCAGACTGACTTCAGAGGCAGAGAGGAGGCAACCCAAATATCCCCCCCCACCGCTTGCCTCGGAATTTGACTCCTTCAGTTCGCGGCGCTTGACGAATCAAAGAAATGAGGGCTCCGGCGATTTATCTGCGTTCCGGTTTTGCGCGTAACGCCGAATTCCCCCCCGACCTGAAGCACTGACGGCGGCAGCCAGGAGCGGAGCCCCTGCCGTCCCACGGAATCATCGGCGACGCATCACACCACACCGCGCGTGGAACATGGCTGCTATGAGGATTTTAACCGTGGCGGGTCTCTTTTTGGCATTCTGCGCTCTGGGGCTGATCGCGATCGCGATCAGCACCGACAACTGGTACGAGACGGACGCCAGGAGGCACCGCGAGCGCTGCAAGAATTATTCCAACAAAAGGAACGACCCGGGCTACATCTACATCTCCAACAACAACCTGCCCCTGCGCATGATGCCGAGGGATAAAGCCGTGAGAAGTGGAGGCTCCTCCGGGGGCGAGACGCCGCTGCGGGCCAAGCGGCACATCTTGCCTCCCGCCTCGGCCATGGAGTCCCACTGCAGTCGGCAGTACAACTCCACCATCACCGGACTGTGGAGGAAGTGTCACCGCGAAGGCTTCGACTTGGAGACGGAGGATTTGATCTTCAAAGGTTTGGCCTCTGGGGGGAGGGGAGGGGAAGGGGGGGGGGGTGTTGTGTGTACATTTTTTCATTTCATTATTTCATTATTTCATTATTTATTTTTAAGCGGATCTCTGTGTGTGTGTGTGTGTGTGTGTGTGTGTGTGTGTGTGTGTGTGTGTTGTCGTGTGCTCCCTCTCGGTGAGCACCTCCAGTGCAGGAATGCGCTATCCAAGGTTCTGATACTGCGCACAGGAGCCCCGGAGGCCCACGCACACGGAGCAAACGCTCACATTCACTATTGCAATCGACGCGCCGTGTTATTTCGCCTGCACAAAGGGGGCATGTTGTAGTAACAGAAAGCCTTGCGCGATATTCTACTCCACGGTTGTGTGGGTGGATGTTTGTGTGGGAGAGGGAGGGAGGGAGGGAGGGAGGAGGGGGTGCTTTTCCTTTTATTCCCCCCCCCCCTTTTTTTTTTTGTTTTCTGGGATGGGAGAAACGGAGAAAGCGGAGAGCCTCGCTGAGAAAAAAAAAAAAAAAAAAAAATCCGGCTCATCTGATCTGGGTGACATCCTCTTTGTGTTGTTTACATCCACAGGATTGGTCCCGCGCTGCACGCCGATAAAATACTACTACTCATCGTCGGCGCTGCCCAGAAATCTGCCAATCAATCTGACGAAGACAATAAGGCAGGATGAGTGGCACGCGCTACGTGAGTACCCCGTCGGCCCCCAGCTTTCCTCCCCCCCCCCCCCTTTCTATTCCCCTTCTCCTCACCACCATCATCCCCCTCCCCCGCCCCCACCCACCCATGATAATCCGATGAGCGGAACGTGGCTAAACCCGGCCATCGCCCTGCTGTCTGTGCAGACCTCCAGCGGATGACGGCCAGTTTCATCGGCATGGCCATCTCCATCATCCTGTTCGGCTGGATCATAGGCATGCTGGGCTGCTGTAAGGAGCATGATCTCATGCAGTATGTCGCCGGACTCCTCTTCCTCATGGGAGGTAAGATGTTCTTTATGTAGAAATGAGTGGGGGGGGAAAAAAATAAAATAAATAAAAAATCTCCCTTTTATACCTTAAATGGCCACAGGGGGGCAGCAATGTGCTTGATAATGTGCAGCAGCAGCAGCAGCAGCAGCAGCAGGAGGAGCAGATGAGATGGAAATGCAACCCCCCCCCCACACCCCTATGTCTGACAGTGTGGATTTTGTCCCCCCCCCCCCCCTGTTTAATTCCTGCAGGAACTTGCTGCATCATCTCACTCTGCACGTGCGTGGCCGGCATCAACTTCGAGCTGTCCCGCTACCCTCGCTACATGTTCGGCATCCCCGAGGACATCAGCCACGGATACGGCTGGTCCATGTTCTGTGCGTGGGGCGGACTGGGCCTGACGCTGCTGGCCGGCTTCCTGTGCACGCTGGCCCCCTCCCTGTACCCTCCGCAGACACCCGTGGTGCACAAGCCCCGGCAGGAGAACGGCTGCGTGTGACAGTGCGGCCGGCCCGGCAGACACCTGTCTCATCCCGACACGGTGACGAGCCCTGATTTAGAGACAGAGGTCCACACAGGGACTCTTGCAGGAGTGGAGGAGGGTGAGCCTTTTGCACAGACTGGCACCGAGGACGGCACAGCACGCTGGCTCTCGCTCACACGAGACACACGAGGACAGAAGAGGCGACATTGGACTGCGGACAGTCTTGGTTCCTCTGGTGCTTTTTTATTTTTGTCTTCACCCCCTTCCTGCCCCTCCCTTTACGAATGAACTGTTCAGTGTTATTGCTTGCTCTTTCAAGAGGAGAATATATGAACTTTCCTTCTTGTCGAATTTGCCAGTATCAGAAGAGAAAAAAAAAAGTGATGATAAAGAACAAAGAGAAACCACTGGCAGAATAAGATGGATAGCACAACTTTGAAATCTGTATTGAAGCTGAAATTATGGATGTGTGGCGTCACATGTCAAAGGGCAACTGTGTATCATTATGTACCCATTCCAAATCAAGATATGTAGGCTACATGTACTTTTGAACTGTATGTATGCAGATGCATTCGTGTTTACTCAACGAAAAGAAAAGAAAAGAAAAGAAAAGAAAAGAAAAGAAAAAAAAAAACAACCATACGAGCACTGAGATCCAACTGTGTTTGAGGGAAATGTTTTGTTGTTCTTGAGGTCTCAGAATATTTTTGAGAAATAAAAAAAGCCATGCAAAACTTGTTTTTGCTCATGTAACAGCCCGCACTGGCGGAAATACGGAGCTCTTTGTCCTTGCTCGCATTGGAACGTCACATTTTTACGGTTTTATTTATAGGCAGGGAATGCGGGTCGAGGGAGTGAAAAAAAGCGTTTATGGCATTACTTTTCGAAAAGCAGCTTTTTTTTTTCATACTTGGAAGTTGCCGCAGCGAGGAGTTTTACTCAACCACTTCTGAACACTCACATGTGAAAATGTCAGCGGCCGGAGGGTTGAGTCAGCGCCAGCCGAGGCAGATAAAACACACCAGAGAAAGTGAAGTAATTGTTACTGCTGGCAGTGCAGCAAAAATAAAAGCCTCACTCACACAAATGGTCCGGTCGAAACAACGCCCAAATTTTGACTCAGTTTACACAGATAGCCAGCCACTGGCTCAGCTCTGTAATTATTTTCCAACAGATTGTGAGGGAAATGAAATCTTTATCACTTGCACTCCGATTAATTATTTCTCTGCATCTCTGCTTGTTTGTTGGGCTGATTAAGTCATAATTCCTGGTAATTAGTGAGCTGGAGTTGTTATTTGCAGCCGCAGTGTTCCGAAGAAGCCCCTGATGCTGGTTAAAAGCAACATGGCCCCCCCGGAGATGGTGTGTTTCCTTTCTAATTACAAGCTCTCGACATAATAAATGATCCTATTTTTTTCTTTCTGAATTAAAAGAGCAGAGGAAAAAAAAAAAAAGGAGATAAGTGACACAAAATACCTGCGCTGCTGCTTTAATGAGGAGGAAGATCTACAGCTCCTGCACGTGCCCGCAGCATTAATAAGTCATTGGACTTCGTCAGTGGTCTAATTACTCGACACACTCCCAGCACGGATGCACACGGTTAGAGCGCTTCAGCGGTGAGCTTGGCTCAGCTGCTGCACAGTTATTTCTAACTCAGTTGCTCCGTGGATGGATGGATGGATGGATGGATGGAGTGACAAAATACAAACAAATAGGTAAACACAGAGATAGTGAACTAAAAATTTTTACCAGTTTTGTTGAAGTCAAGATCTTCATATATGACAAGATGGCTAATCATCACAATAGGGAGTGTCCAACAGGGGACGCTATTTTAAGATACTCTAACCTGCATTACTCTCCTGTAAACCAACCAATCTCTGTAATAGATAGATAGATAGATAGATAGATAGATAGATAGATGGAGTTTTATTAACAATCTCAAGGTCCAGATCAAAAAACAGACATACAGACAAACAAGCAACAAACAAGTAATAAAGGCTTGTTTGTATTTATTGTGACAAAAGTCCTCAGACTAAGTGGAATCATAGACAGGAAGTACTAATGTTGCTCTACCATGGAATCAGCAGCTAGTCAAATGATGACTAAGAGAAATGACTACGAAAGCAGGGAGAGGGAAAGTTTTCAATGCCAAAAACAAATCTGCTCTTAAGAAAAGAATTAGCAGAAGTGATTTCTAATAAATGAGCTCGTAGAAACGAGTGTATCTGTATCACCCCGGATCAGAGCATTTCTGCAGATGTGGCTCTGACAAAGGAAGCTCTGTGAGCAACGGATGTGGGTTTAAACTCCTTGAGAAGTGCAATAAAGTTTTTTTTTTTTTTTTAATGTTGACATTATTATCCATCTTGTTAACGTTCTTCCATAAAAAAAAACAATAAGCGCGGGCCGGTAAAACCGTGAACCTTGCAGCCTCAGCAGCAGGATTCAGACGGTTCTCATCTTTCTAATAATACCACCACGCCGGCCTGAGGCTCCAGGGCTCAGAGCACTCTGAGCGCTCAGCGTGCTCTCAGGTCGACTGCGCTCTGCATTCCTGACCTTTCTTTGTTTGTCCTTAAAATATGTTGGTAAGGAGAACCCAGTCTAACTGCCAGTAATTGGGCCTTTTCCCTCTCCTAGGACCTTTTTTTTTTTTGGGGTGGGGGGGCCCCAGAAAATCAAATTGTCAAGCTGTCGAACCGTCTGATGAGTCGGTCAGAGGCAAAAAAAACAAAAAAAAACAGCGGAGAGCCTGCTGCTCCTGAGACGTGCTGTCGACCCACAGAGTGGAAACTTTCAACCAAAAACCTCAATTGAGGCTGGCGAGCCCTCTGCAGTGCCCCTGAAAAACAAAAAGAGCCACACACACACGCACAACACACACACACGCACACGCACACACACACACACACACACACACGCACACGCGCACACACACACACACACACACACACACACACACACACACACACACACGTATGGCTTCTGCATATGCTGGCGGAGACCCTGCAGCTCGGGGATCTTCTGGACGTCGGCGCTGTGCTGTGAGCTACACAGTGGAGCTGTTTTCAGAAAGGGTCCCTCAGGGGAAGCTGGACTGTGAGGAAAACCAGACAGAGGAAATCACACCCAGTTGCGCCCACGGCAGCCCATCTGGCTAAGCCCACAATATGTGCAGGGACATTATCTGTGCAGCAAAGAAAGGGGGGGAAAAATAAAAGAATTGCGTGCTGGTGGCGGCGACTCTGCGGCTCGCGGGAACATTGGCACCAACGGGTTTTTTTTTTTTTTTTTAATGAGGATTATAAACAAAAATACCAACTACAGAAGGTCCTCGCAGCATTAAAATATAAATAGGAGGGAAGCTTCACCGCTGTGTGTCGTAAAAAAAAAACCCGAAAACAAAAAACAGGTCCAAATTCTGACAGGAAAACATTGCACACGGTGGCTGATTTCTCAAATTATGACCAAAAGAGGGGATAACGCCTGTCCCTCCGCCGGTCAAACACATTCCATGTTTGACTGAATGGGTGCCAGATGGGGGAGGTAGGCGGCGACGGGCCTCGGATGCCCATCAAGGCCGGTGCATGGGGACCACTTTGACACAACAGCCGGCGCTCGCCACTCAGCAGTGACAAACGACAAACACATGCGTGGCGGCCGGGAGGAAGGAAATGACAAGGCAGGTTGAATCCAGCGTTCACATTTCAGAGCGTTCCGCCGCCGCCGCAAGTGTTTACAGGAATCCTGGAGCTTCAAAGGATGGGGACGGCTGAGTTGTCGGATGAGTAAGTCGGCGGGAAGCGGCGGGAAAGCTGATGTTTACTCGGTGTGTGTTGACACTCAACATGCATAAACAACATCACTTTGGTGCATTTTTTTTCTTTCTGATGTTTTATTAGATTCAACAAGATATAAATCCACTTGGAGGCTTTGATTTGAACACTTAATGGGAGGATGAAAGAGGCTTCCCTCTCAAGGGTTTCCAGGTCTGTCTGTCTGTCTGTCTGTCTGTCCGGCTGTCTGTTTCCACGCTGACTCAGAGGAATGTGTAAATGTTTTTCTTCCAGGCTCCATTTAATGACACATCCCGAGCACGGGGAGAGGTCAGGGCTAGTCACGGCTCCCCTTTGGACGGATGTTCATAGACCCACATTGAACTTTGGACGCACGCGCAAGCGCGCGCGCACAGGCGCTCGAGTAGGCTACGAGCCGACGTGGAGGTACTCCGTCTTGAGGCGGTTGAGCCTCGTGCCGTGGCTCCGGATGATGAGGGACAGCAGCTCGTGTCTGTCCTTCAGCCCGGCCGAGATGTCCGTGGTCGCCCTCAGCGCGCTCCGGATCTCGCCCACTTGCTTCATCACGTGGCCGTTCAGCAGCTGCTCCTCGCGCAGCTCCGTCTCCTGGCTCTGCTTGAACTTCACCTCCAGCTCCAGCAGCGACTTCTCCACGCTGGTGAACGCCTCGCCGATCTGCGAGATCTCCCGCTGCAGGAACATGCCGTAGTTGTCCTCGCCGTCCAGGTCGTGCGCCACCGTCCGCCCGATGCCCTCCAGCAGGCGCGCGGCGTCCTCCGCCTGCAGCTTGGTGATGATGAAGTCGTCCCGCACCGCCGCGTCCTCATCCTCCGGAGCCCCGCAGTGGCGAGCGTCCGAGAACTTGAACAGCATCTGGCACTCCTCCATGTCCTCGGTCTCGTCGTAGTCTCCGTCCGGGACGAAGAAGTGGTGGAAGGTCCCGTTGGAGATCTCCGCCTGCAGGGGCCCCGAGTAGACCGCCGAGCACAGGGGCGAGGACGCGGCCAGGATGAGCAGCAGTGAGACGGGATCCATGGTTGCGCGCAGCTCCGCTCTCCTTCCCTGCCTGTGGCCGGCCAGCATGTGAAGTGGCAGCGGCAGGATCCAGCAGCGCACTTTTCAGCCCCGCTCAAGTTACACACGCGCGCTGCCCCGTCACCTAAAAGGCGCAGACCACGTGTTTGCGTCCGGAGGGCCCCGGTGACCCCGAAGAGCCTCAACCGCGCAACAGAGTCACTCCTGTTCCCAAAATAAAACCGCGCGCGCGCGCAAAAAAAATAAAATAAAAATAACTGCGACCACCGCAGGTCGTCGTGTTGACGTTGGGCCACCAGTTTAATCTCAACTAAGACAAACACAACTCACCAAAGGTTTCATTCAAGGTTTTTTCCGCAAAAACTGCTGCAGCATCTTTTTCATTGAATGACACTCCAAACAGAACATAATCATTCAAGTATCTGGGTGGTTTTGAACTATATCAAGTTTATATCAAGTATAAAAAGTCCTAAAAAAAACTGTTCATGGCAACACCTAGATTTCGAAAAACCTCTCAAATGATGGTTAAAAGGTTTTTACGCTCTCATGAGGTGGTTTTTCAGACGAATCCACGTAGAGGTATATCGCAGAAGTGTCATGGAAACGGGTGGGGCATGGCATACGGGTGTCATGTGACCAGTTCAATTCAAGTGAAAAACGACCATTCTTGACAGCAAACAAACACAAACAAAAGCAAACGTAGTTCTCGTAAATCTTGCAGGATGAGATTTTACGAGAATCACGGCTTATGTGCGTCTCACCATTCAATGGAAACACATGCAAATCGCAATCATACTTTTGATGAGCGCAAAAAACACAGTATTATATTGCAGTTATCTTAAACTCTGACTCTAACTGCCTGTACAAACAACAATAAGAATGAAATTGCTGAAGTTGGAACAAGACAACACACAATGTAAAGATTCACACCTTTAGAAAACCACATTTCCAGTCAGCTCTTTGTCAGACTCTGGTGTGCACAAGTGACACTATAACAGGGAAAACAGCCATTCCCAAACATAAAGGTGTTTTTGTTTGGCTCCTGGGCCTGAACAGTTAGCGCTCCGTCTGATGACGTCAGTCAGGTGATCGCATTACAGCAGTGCGGCAGGAGTCCCGCTGGGCTTTCGATCCCCTCTGCTGCACATCCTGTCCCGGGTAATCACATCACAATGGGGGAGTGTGTGTGTGTGGGGGAGGGGGGTGGCGGCCTTCGATCGGGCTCCTCTCGTGTCAGCAACACTAACTGGAAACACGTGGCACGCCGTAAACACAGTGCTATGCGGGCGGAGTAACGAGCTGCTGAACCGTCCCGTATGTATATACGGGCTGCGCATAAGTTCTGTTGCTGGCCAGAATACAACATCAGCAGTGGTGCTGAGCAAGATGCAGGCCAGAATCCACACGGTCGAGATGCTGCGGGTGCTGCATTCAGGAGGAGCCCGTCGGCCAGATGAAGGGACGGGGGGGGTCAGCGAGAGGCGGCCATAAAAGGAAGACGGACGACGTGGAGGGTTCAAGAGTTCAGCAGAGAGAGTGACCCGGCAGGGAGCGCAGAGGGACAGGGAGGCCACCTCCTCAGGGAGGAGTCGACGTGACGGGTCGCAGCAGGGCCTCGCACTCGTCCGTCCACTAGTGGCAGATGATGGAGTGGGAGCCTTCAGAGAGTCGAGAACAGAGGCGACGGAGCAGCAGGGCCAAGAGAAGCAGCTTGAATTCACAACTGATTGTATTCCTGTTATTTCCAAAGGATGAGAGAATGTCGGTCAGGGAGAACGTGGCACTTTGCCTTTTGCTGCTGAGAGAACAAAACTGTTGTGACCTCGTTTCTCACCCCCAGTTCCTCCGCACCTCCTGTTTCAACTGGACAGCATTCAAGGCTCCGCACCGTGCAGAAGAGAAGAGACAAGAATTCAAAGCTCCCCCCTGCCCCCCGCTTCTCTCTTTTGGCGGACCCGATAGCACAAACTGCAAACACAACACAGACGCTCACGCATCCAGCCACTGACGCTTTGTTGGACCGTCCACATGTCTGGGATCAGCCAACATTTGTCTGGAGGGCGGAGTCACACTAACCTGACCCTTTTCTGACATCATTTCGGTGACGTCGGGCTGATTTCCAGAACTGTTTGTTTGAGAACCCGCTTTCTGGGAAGTGGAGCGAGTGGAGGGAGTGAAGGCCTGTTTATCGGTTCGCGTGGGGTTGACAGCTTTCTTGAGAAACGCTGCTGAAGAAATAAATGAATAATACGTAGCCCTTAAATAAACACTCGCCGTCCTGGTCCTCACTGTGTTTATCGGCCTGTTGTAAACTAAACAGCAGGGAGTGCTCAGGCAGTTTTTACAGGCCATTTTTCATGCACACCACTTGCGACTGATCCAAACGAGCGGGACTCAGCTCAGTCCAGTGAAGCTCAGAGAAAACCTTCCTCCAACCGAGACATCTGACAAACTGAAGGCCCTTGGCTGCACTCATCGCTCGGCCTTTCACGACTGGTCGGAGAAGTTGCCCCCGCCGCCCGCCACTGGAAAGATCTTTCCGCCTAGCGCAGATAAAGCTAAGCTCACGACGGGCAAAGCGTTTGAGACTGAGGAAAGGCAGGTTTGCTCGAGAGCGTCCTGTTATTCTTGTTAAACGAATGTTAAAAAGCCAAACGACAGCTCCGGGCTGCTCGCAGCAGCTCCTCCTCAATCCAGGCAGCTGAATAAATAAAGCCTCACTCAACATAAATACAGATAGATTAAACTGAGCGGCCTGTCAGAGCGTGAAGAGAGGGGGCACGGCGGGGCAAACTCTGCCTGGAAGCAGATGGGGGGGGAAGGGAGGTGGGAGAGGAGTCGGCCGGCAGGAAGCCGTGCGGAGGCCGCGCACGGCGGTGGCTTGGATGGCTGCCTCTCCGACGCTGATGACTGGTTTCCTCTCGGTGCAGCCTGCGGGGTCGAAGGCGTCGTGGCCGCGTGGGCGGCCACGCAGACAAACAGCTGAATCACCGTCTGGCAGTGAATCTTAATGACCTCACGCTCCAAACGCCTCTGACTGGTTCATTTATCTCTCAGGCGAAAGTTTTTTGGAGTGGGGGCTCGGAGGGAAGGGGCTGCGCTCTCTGCACTTGTTAGTTAGATGAAAAGGTCGTAAAGAAATTAGAACCTCAGATAAACCCACATCTCGAAATCCAGAAGAAGACCCACGGCTCCAGCGTGCAAGCATCACACCCCGCCAATGCATCACCCGGCACCAGTGTTGGCGAGTAATCTATTGCTAAGTAATCCACTACTGTAACTAAGCTACTTTTTGAGTAACGGAGTAATGTAACAGGATTACTGTGGCAAAACTGGTGATTATACTATAATTACTTTATCAAATAACGATTCCATTACTTTTCTGAAATGTTTTGCAAGCTAAAAATGTCTTATCATCCACAAAATGTAGAAAAACAACCAAAAACAACAATGTTGCAGCCGCGCATGCAACGTCACTGATATGCGATGAAGCGCCAAAACAAGCATGTTGGCGGCAAAAGCATAAACAGCCATTGTGTTTGATAGCTGGAAATACAAACGTTATTTCGAGTTCATCTTGTCTAAATCAAAGAATATTGTGGTTTGTTGTACGTTATGTGTAAGAAACAAGACATTCTCAACCGTTACTTTATCCTTTTTTAACGACAGTAATTAGTAGCTGATTACGTACGAAACAAAGTAGTTAAAGAAGTAATTAGATTACTTTTTAAAGGAGTAATCAGTAATCAGTAGTTGGATTACTTTTATGGAGTAATCCCAACAACACTGCCCAACTTTAAGCCACATGCTAATTACGCTAGCGTTCAATTCAGTGACGTAATGTTTGTGAAGTAAACATTTTTACCAGTAGATCAGGACACATGCTAGAATGGAAAGCTATAAAATCCAAACATAAATATCATTTAAAATGCTTAGCTTTAATGCTTATGCTTTTACATGATAAAGCCTTTTGAACGACTTGTTGGAATGACAACCAACCTGGTTGTCCAAAATCTAACCACTGGTTTCCGTTTTTATATTCAGTGTTACTCTGTGAACTGTTTGCAACCACTGACTGCCGAAACAAAGACAAAACTCTGTGATTTTAGGACAGAGATCAATATTCAGAGCCCAAAGCCGGAGACGAGAGATATTCTGGGTCAATATTTGTGTGTTTACTGAAGGTATGAGTGCAGCAACCAGAGACGGGCAAACAAAACAAGACTAGACTTTAAATCACGGTGGGAGGAGGGGCAGGGAGACGCTTCCTGCAAAGATAAACAGGCAGAAGGACGAAGGCTCAGGAAGGAGAGGGGAACCAAAAACAATCCATTCTCAGACAGCAGCGTCACAGCCACGACACGTCGGCCCTTCTGCTTTTGCTCTGATTCGAAAACACATCATCAGGTTTGTCAATTCAGATACTTAACTGCTTAAAAAAAGCTTGACATTACAAAGACCTGCAAGCTCAACTCTCATTAAAACAGTCAGAATCTCTGGTATCTTCTTATTTATGAGCATCGCGGATCAGACTCACTGAAACCAGCGGGTTAGATGAAAAATCATTAAGCAGGTCACAGCAGGGCAGCATTACCACCCAGACTTCTGATGGCCGGCAACTGTCCACCCCCAACCCTCTCAGAAACCAAACACAGAAACATTGAACAGCAGCAAAATTCATCCCAAGAGGATGAGAACTGCAGAGGACCACCCAGGGGGAAGGAGACAAAGAGCCGTCAACCTGGACTGAAGCAGGATTCCGCAGATGCCAATCGGACAGTGTGGGGATCAACCAGAAGAATATGTGTTTCTCCCATGGATCAAAAGAACAAGCACGTGAGGACAAGAACGCAGGGCTTTGCAACAAAGAAGTGGTCAGTTATTTTATACAAATCACAACTTATTTTAAATCTTTACACTGTGAGCGATTGAGAGGTTATAAACAAGGAAAGATAACAGTCATATTTCTAAGTCAGACACATTAGGCCACATTTAGTCCACATGCAGTTCCTCATCAATTCTGCTGCCATGATTGAATTCAGCTCAAAACTGTGGCGTTTTTTGCAGTACCGGCTCCTTCCTGCAGGCTGCCTCTTACGATATTCACGAAAAATCAAAACACAAACAATCAAAACACACAGCTCACACAAAACACAAAGCTTCATCTTCATCTGACGCACATGGAGGGAGCTGGGAAACGCTTTTTCTGCGCACACATCCACTAATCACATCAAAGTCCAGTGACTCTGACCACCACCAGAGGAAAGCATTAGGGCCCCTCCTGCATCCTGTTTATATACAGTACGCTCAGATCAACTCATGTTATAGCATACAGTTGAATGATGGTACACACACGTACTCACTGGTGCTTAAAACCATGAACGTTGAGGTTAGCAGGATCGCTAGGTTCTGTGGTTCTGTGGTGAGCCCAGGAAAGGATGTGCTGGAAACAAAGCGAGCGCAGGAGTTATTATTACACATACATTCATGAGCGCACAACAAAATCATCCGCCCAGAGTGGATGCACAGAAGCACGTCTGCACGATGCTTTTATTGAGCCCATAATCCAGAGATGTTTCCAGTCTAAGACCCTGACTCGGCTCTCCGGCCGGCTATAAATACACGCAGTGCGGCCTTTGTGCGTGATCCTCAGATTTATCCTCAGATGAACTCTGAGCGACAAATTTTTTTTTTTCCCTCCGGAGCGGATCTCTTCAGAGTGGCCGAGGATCCCCAAACAATTCCTCCGATGTAATTGGGACAGTGAGGATTTTTATTTTGTCATTTGCTGCTTAATTAATTCCACAGTGAAAAGCTCTCACATGAGTCGTTTCAGAACGATTAGACCGCTGTGCCAAAAAAGCAAACAGCAGGCTTTCGGATTGTGTCAAATTAAGAAGGGAAATGTTGGAAGCTGCACTTGCAGAAGAGGAAGAAAAGCTTGAGAGGACTTGATGGATTAGAGTGGCTGCTGTGGCAGTTTTATCGGAGCACGGATGACATTTTCACAGAGGACGGCGCCGAAAGCTTTCCCCGGTGGACGCCGTGTTTTCGCTTTAATCCTGATCATTCTTTTTTTTTTTTGTTCCTTTGACAAGACTGTATTTCACTGCTGCGAGGCCGCTGCAGCTCGACAGCAGGCAGGCTCTCAATTTTTTCCACTCAAACAGAAAAATCTTGGATGAACTGACAGTAATAAAACCTCATTGGTTGACTTTGAATGCAAAGTGCAGAAGCTCGTTTCATTTCATCAAGGCCTCCTATTCCCTAGATTCTTTTCTTTTGAAAGAACTCTACCCGTACCTGATGGACATGTGAAAAAGATCCAATGGATTTGAGAGACATTTCATGTCGGCAACAGAGCAGAGTGTCAAAAGAAATGCCACACTGACTTCCAGGTGCGTAGGCTTGTGTGAAGGTGATTTGACAAACTGCCCACTGGTATCTATCCGCCAAATCCAAACAGACCAATTTGATTAGACCTAAGAAAACTAAATGAAAAACCGTCCACTGAGAAAAACCCTTCTGCTGCTCTTCTGTTCTTTAAAATTTGAGAAAATTCCGCCCGGATGAATCAGCCTGATGAAGCTGTTGTTGCGGTGCAGCGGCTGCGCCGCGCAAGTCAGCATTATTTACAACTCGTGGCAGCTTCCTGCTTCCTGGTCCACTGTGGTTTTTCGTAGAAGCTTGGAACATTGGGCCTCGCAACCCTGGCATCTACCGTCTCCCATCTGTGAGCTGGCTGGTTCTGGAATTCATGGAAAATTAAAAGAAGGAAGGACTCGCGATTTAAAGGCTATGAGCTCGGGGAACCGTTAGAAGATACGACCCGTGCTTGGCTAGGCGTCAACCTGCAGTTTGCCCCGGCCAATGGCGCCTTGATTTGCGGAAGTTACTGTTGCGACTCTTTTGTCCTCTGCTGGTCACCCTTGTCCAAGTTACACAAGCAGGCTGCCAGATTTATGGGGACGTTCTCAGCGGACCAAATAATTACCTCCCTAACCTGCACTGTAAATCTGAACAGGGCTCCAGCAAGAGATGCTGGGTGCTCAGTGTGTGTGTGTGTGTGTGTGTGTGTGTGTGTGTGTGTGTGTGTGTGTGTGAGCGCGGAAGGGAAGGAGGATAACTGATACAGGAGAATGTGGCCACATCCGCTCTGGAAAACTGCTCTGAAGTGGAATAACACTGCTTCTGTTTCACGGCGAGACGGAGGCCCTCAGCTGTGGTGGGGCCCCCCCAACTTATTCTGCAGCAGTGTGCAGTTGGGCAGCAGGTTACATTCAAGGTTAAATCACAACACATTACTGCCTCGGAAAGAAATGGCAGCTCGAGTGAGTGTTTCCGAACATAAACTTGATGTGTTTTTTTTTTTGCAGTCTGTGCGCTGATGTTCATTTGGTTTCTATTGGATGCCTTTGCTCCCAACATCACCCATATCCCTGAACGACACTAGTTCGCTGGACCAGAACCCACTTGATGTTATTTAGGAGCAGGAGGTCACTTGCAATACCACAGTACCGTTGTATTCTTTCATCCTCCTCTTTTTAAATTGTGACTATTTTTTATCTTTGTCTTTCAAACTGCTGTGTTGTGCGACCTTGAGTGCCTTGAAATAAAATGTACAATCATTATTATCATAATTAAAACTGCAACCCACCAGCAGGAGCTGTAGAGATATTTAGGGGGAACTCTAATTGTCCAAAATTTAAATTCATTCGGCAAAAAAGAAAACAAAAAAATCCAGCAATGTCGAGCGCTGGACATTTTATCTCTGTGATAAAATGTCCCGAGGACTGATAACAAGACACTTTTTCTGCAGCTATCTCTTTTCCCCTTTGAAAAGCCACTTTTACAAGAAGCCCTTTCAGGTTTTCCTCTCGCTGTCCAGCATCTCAGACCCTGCATGGCAGTGACACAAAGCAGGAACTGTTCACTGAAACCACAGCTGTGTGTGTGTATATGTGTGTGCGTGTGTGTGTGTTTGCCTTCGTGCCACATTTGTTGGTCGAAGATCTCCTCTGATCTCCTCCGAAAGGAAAGAAAAACCTTGTGGGCATCCACCAGCGAGCCAGACCGCAGGGAATTGTAAAAGCATTAAACGCCTGTCATCGGAGCTACGAGTGCGCCAAACAATGTTCTGCCCATCTCTTGCCGAAATTTGTTTAGACGGAGCAGGGGCGTGGCCTCGATAGCATCGGCTGAGAGACGACCAGCTTGACGTCATCGGCGTGGCGTGGCGTGGCGTGGCGGGGGGAAATCCTGCCGACATCGCTGGAAAAACGTTAACAATATGTCACAGGAGAAACTGTTTGGAGAGGGGCGCTGCGGTTGGTGATAATAGCCGGGCTTTAAAAAAGAAAAACAGCCTCCTCCCGTTTGTTCCATGAGCAGATCCCAGGCCGAAAATGTCCACGCGTGAAGATGAAGCCGCTTGCACTGCGAAAAATGAATGCCGTCACAGCAGGAATAAAACCAGGGAGGGAGAGAGCGGCTTTGATTTAAAAGGTACAATCCATGGTTTATTACAGAAAAGAGTGATATCCAAATGATTTTTTTTATGATACATTATCTTTTATACATTTTAATGTCTTTTTTATTTCTATTTTAACTCATTGCTATTATTATTATTTTTATTTTTTTTTTTACATGTAAACAGGAGCGAAGTAAACAATGTTATTCATACACTTCATGTCACAAGTCCTACCGCCCCGCTGTACAAGAACATCTGGGACCACTGAGGAGCTCCCATGTCAAGAAATCAGGAAGAGCGCTATAATGGAAAACTGCAACCCCACCTGCCCCTCTCCCACCCTACCCTTTGTGCGCGGCTATGTCTGAGATGTGCAAGTTCATGCCTTTATTACTTATTCTGTCGTGCCCATATTGTGCTATTGCCAACAGTATGAAGGCGTTGGAAACACCTTCCGCCAAGATGCAGCGTTAGTTTTTGGGGAGGAGGTGAATCGACGCCCCGGAATGGAGACAATCAGCCCGGGAATTATATCGTAAACGTCCAAAAGTCACTAAAATACCCTTCAGATTTAAAGGTCCCACACTGCATCTGATATCACATCTCCAGGGGGTCGACGCCAGGTTGGTTGTGTTGTCACTAACCGAGGAGGGTTATTGGTGCCCTTTATGACATCACAAAGGGCTGCTTTCCAGAAGTGGTATTTTTTGCACATTAACACTGCAAAAGTGGAGTGAGCAAGAAGCAACACAAGACTGACTTCTGTAATTGTTAGAAATAGATCCATGCATGGAATCATGCACAATGTGGGACCTTTAAATCCTGCAGCTGTTAAATATAGTGAATAGAATTTGAAAGTTCCAGCAGTTTCCTCGTACCATTTCTTAACAGACACCCAGGGGCCAACTTACAAACTCATTCTGCAGTCTGAACTAGAATTAATAAAATACCTTCATAGTAAAAAAAACAACAATAACAATCAACGCAGAAGAAGTAGAATGGGGTAGAGTCGG
>NW_027466070.1:1452500-1475000 GCF_046127955.1 Nelusetta ayraudi | reverse complement strand
AGGCAGACTGTGCTTTGGAAAAACCTTCCATCTGGTGCGCAGCGTTAAGACTGGACCAAGCGGGCGTGGCCACATTTAAAAAAAACATTTCTACCTCAGCCAGTTGGCTTTTGCAGGTCAAGATCACAGTGTTTTTTTGTTCTTTCCTCCAATCTACAGGCAAAGCGCCAGGAGAGCCAGGTGGCCATACATTTCACGGCAGGAGGAGGGTTGTGGGTCGTCCTGTTCACATGGGGGAGGGGTCAGCGACATATGGCAGCGCTGAAGCGCACATCCATATCCTTACGTGATGAAAAACATTTGTTTTGCTGCTGGAGGGCCTCTAAATATAAAAGCGACGGCGAGGAGGGCGGGAAGAAGGGAAAGGAGGGAGGGAGGGAGGGCGAGGACGCTGACCTATGTCGGTCGCCCGGGCCGGCATGGGTCTCCGCCACTGAGTGACGAACTTGTAGGCGTCCAGGCGGATTTCGATGATGTTGTTGAGCAGAGCCAGCAGGGGTGCCAGCGGGAACGCCGCCACGAAGATGGTGGTGAAGCCAAACTGGAGGACTGCGCACAGGACGAGAGAGAGAGAGAGAAAGAGAGAGAGAGAGAGAGAGGGAGAGAGAGAGAGAGAGAGAGAGAGAGAGAGAGATGCTTGGATGAGCTTCACAGGACGTCAGTCTGAAAACCTGCTGTTCACATTGAGCTGTTTTCTGTTTGTTTTTCTTACCCATTTCCAGGTACTCGTCCACCAGTCCGTGAGCGTTCATGGGCTGCAGGTTCCAGTCTTTGTCCCACTGCGGCAGCTGCGTTTTGTTCTCCACGTTCTGACCGCCTCCGCCCCCTTTCTTCATCTTCCGGCGAGACCACCAGTTCTGCAGCAAGCTGAACACGGAGCACCGGCGGCTTTACCGTCACCTCAAAGCAAATTAGCGTCGACAGAGCCCTCCGCCTCCCGCCGCCGCCGCCGCCACCACCACAAGAGGATTCAATTTGTCTTTCATATGCTAATACAGCCAAATGACAAACGTTAAAATGAATAATAAAGACGCTACTTAGCGGCAGAGTCTTTGAGCTCTCGGCTTTATGACACATAAATCAGGGGGCTTCTCTAACAGCGCTCTGACTCACGGGTATCCGAGCTCCATGAAGTTGTTCCAGATCTGTTTGAAGAACATGATGACTCCCATCTGCAGGCAGAGATCGATCAGGCAGCCGCTCGGATGGCACTGGAAGAAGAACACAGTCTCAGTGCCGCGGTGTTGCATCATTTTCACGTCTTTTGCCCTTTTCATCCCAGACTCTGGCGGAGCCGCCTGGCACGGTTACTGATCTGAAGGCCTGGACGGATCTCCAGACGACGGCCCATTTTCTTTATTTCTCTGACTGTGACTGCGAGAATGAGGGATTGTTAGCTCCTCGCTAAAACTGACACACTGGACTAAGCGGGCAATCACATCAGGAGTGGAACAAGCAAAGGATTCATCAACATATTGTTTCCAAACTGAAGCTTAAGTGGATTTTGCATAATGGGAAAAAAAATAACAGCGTTGAAGGTTTTTCAAAACAGGCTCCAACACATTAAGTCAATCGGTTGCTAATCAGTAAAATTTCAAAACAACAACAACATAATTAACATGAAGTTTTCTGCCACCAGTCCAAACGTCACCGGGCAATAAGTGGCCCACTCACCTCCTCCAGCCTCCATCGATTAAACAGCTTATTGTATTTTCCAGGTCTGCCAGCAAACCTGAAGAGATTGAAACGGCCAACATTAGCTGCGAAATCCAATAAAGAAACTCTGAGCGGCCGGCTAAACAAACAGAGGGGCGCTAATTAGGTCGGAAAAGCGTCACGACGCGCTCACATCTGTGATCGCGGCGGTAAAAGATGGTCTGAACTAAACTCTTTAGCAGGGGAGGAAGGAGGGGGGGAGGTGGGGGTATTGACATGAAACATGAGGGTCGGGCGCAGGGCGCAGGGCAGGCAGCCTCCTACCTTCCCAGGAAGAAAGCGATGTAGAACGTGGAGCTGTTCAAGTTGACAAACTGGAAGAGGAACATCTTGAGCGAGAAGCTGTTCTCCCACTCGGACTCGGTCCGCGGGTGCTCTGAGGAGGACAGGGGGGGGTAGAGGGAGGAGGAGGTCAGTGTCAGCCAACCATCTGGGAGGCAGAGCAGAGTGGAAGTGCGGCAGGGAGGGGTGGGGCTCACCCAGGTTGGTCAGCAGGTAAGCCACCTTTTCATACACCTGGTGGGACGAGAGCATCATTAGCATGGACACGGAGAAGATCGAGGAGGTGTTGCTGCCTGCCACAGTGGGGCCGGACCAAAACTAGAAGCTCTCAGCAAATAAAAAAATAATAAAAAAAACAACAAAAAAAGCCCTTCTGGTTCTTCCCGCGACAAAACTGCCAACAACAGATTTGTTTGACGTGCGGTGTCTGCACGCCTGCCACCCACCACATTGAGAGACATGATGATCATGAAGTTGATGCAGACGCCGGTGCCGGAGGTGGCAAACTGCCAGTTCTTCTTGACAAAGTACCAGTCGAGGGAGGCAAACTGCTCCATGGCGATGAGCCGGAAAACCACCACGGCAAACACGGCCGTCAGGACCAGCGAGATCTGAGCAGACGGGAGGAGGGGGAGGGGGGGAGGGGTTGGGACAGGGGCGGGGGCAGGGTTGAGGATGAGAGGAGTGTCGGATTAGCCTGCAGATTAGTTTGGGATTGAAAATTCTGCAGCAAAAAAACCCAACAAAAAACAACCCATTTCAAATATTACAGCGCCCAAAATTCCCAAATCTTATCAGCAAATAATCATCAAAGCGGCTGCGGAATACTGTCGCCAGCCACCAGGGGGGGATGTTACACCACTGCTGCGTGACAGTGGCGCACTGACTGAGGGGGTGAAAATCGTGAGGGGAGGTGGGGGGGGTGGGCGGGAGATATGAAGATCAAAGGGCCGCACCATGAAGAAGATCCCCGACACGGACACCATGAGCCGGCTGAGTTTGTCTGAGAAGGGCTGGAAGGGCTCGGGCTTCCCGGAGATGGGGTTGACTCGCTCCACCCGTGAGTACTTGGCTTCGAACTGAGGCCGCAGCTCCTCCTTGATCACGACACACACACACACACACACACACACACAAGCACGCGTGAGCCACCGAGGAGCTCCTCATGGGGGCGATAGTGAACGAAGGGGGCGACGCCGACGCACCTCCTCCTCCTCCCAGTCGATGAGATCCCAGTCGTGCGTCAGCTCCGCTCGCCTCCTCTTCCAGAACTCCAGGAAGACGGTGGCTGCAGGGGACGGGGCGAGGAGAGAGGGAATCAATCGGGTTATTGATCGAGCCGGATGTCTTACAGGCGTGAAATAATCCCGTGACGGCCGAGGTTCGGATATCTGGAGGGAGATGAGTGCGACGTGATTCCAGTCGACGCTCCACGGCGGCGAGGAGTCGAGCAGAAGCGACGACAACAAACAGGATTTCTCTCCCGTCTTTCTTTCCATTGTACGTTGGGAAGTGAGGCTTTCTCGTGCGAAGGAGTCAGACTGGAGGCTCTTTCAAAGGGCAACCCCTTTGAAGGACTTGACTCTTGCCGTGTCTTGAGCTGCACACAAGCAGCCACCCGATTCTTCACTTCATCCCGTCAAGAGTTTCCATATGGACTTCGGTTTCACAACATTAGTAAACAAACAAAAGTGGCTGCAGGGCAACGAAACATCAAGCTGCATACGAACAGCTGTTAAGCATTAGTCACAGTCATCTTCATGCATTTATGGACCAACTGTAGTGGATTTTGAAGCAGCAACAATCTCATTCATTGATTCGAGTTGACTCTATTGGTGCAAAAGTCACTCTACCAACGTTCTCTGCATCTTTACAAGTGACTTCGCGTGTCTACTTCCACTGTTTGCCTCGCTTTACAGAGAATGTGTGTTAACACACACACAATGGTCGTATTTAAACCTGAGTCCTAATTTCGTGCCGTTGAAAAATGCTATGACAATAAAGCTTCCTTGAATGCTTGAATCCTTTAACCAGTCACAAAGTGATGTCACAAAGGGTCTGACTGGTAGCTAACTGACGACACACACAGCCCGGTTCTGCTCCTGTCCTGTTTTTGTCTTCTGCCAAACGTGTGGAAAATCCCACACAGCATCGGTTTCAGCAGGTGGCTGCAAACACAGGGCTAATTCAACAGTTTTCTGCTGATCTGTATTTTTCATTTTTGTTCGGGCTAGTTTATCACGAGAAGCTTCACTGGAGTCAGGGACATAAAATAAGGTTCTGAGACTGCAGAACCTTTGAAAAAGGCACGTGGAATTTCTTTTAGTGACAGGAAATCAAAAAAAGGAGTTTTAAACACATTCAACTCACTGCATTCAAATCTTCTTAAAAAAATCAAGGAAGTGCTTCTTGCGATTCAGGGCACGCGAAAAAGGAACGGCGGCGGCGTGAAAAAGCAGCAGAACCTCCAGACACAACAACTTTTCAACTGCCGTTGAAGACGCTGGAGTTGAATATAGACTGACCCACTTTAGATGGAGGAGAGAGAGCCGGAGCCGCAGCCTCTGATGCCTACGATCGCTCCCTTGGGGGGACCCAGGTTCTTTTTTCTTTCTCTCTCTATCTCGCGCTCGCAGCAGCCGCCGCCGCCGCCGCCGTGCACACGCTCAGTGACGCGGCTCTGCAGCTCCGCAGCTCCGCAGCCTGGACTTCCCTCCGCTCCACTCGGGTCTTCCATCCACCCTGAACTCGGGACGCGATGTGCAGAGTGTGGCCTCCGAGCGAAGGCAGATATATGGACGTGCGCCTGCAGACGCGCGCGTCCATATATCACGCCGCGCTCCGCTGTGCATTACAGCGCGTGCACGTCGCCGCAGCCTCGGGGATTATCGACGCTATCACTCTGCAGAACTGACGGCCGCCTCACAAAGGGAACCTCCAGAGGAATGTGAACTTATCCGGCTAATTAAGCCGGGCCGGCGCTGTTATTAAGTTGTGAGGCAGCTGCTCATTAATTCATCGAGAACGTTTTTTTTTTTTTTTAACAGCCGAGAAGCGTCTGTGTTCGCTGAACTCTGGGTTGAAAAATACAGGTTTCAGCTGGTCCACTTTCCAGTGTGGAAGAGCAGAAGCAAAAGCTGCATAAATAGACCAGAATCCCGCAAAGGGCTTTTTTTTTTTTCTTTTCTTTTTTTAGTATCAGCCGAGGACCCTCGTTCATCTCACGCTGGTGGTGAATGCAGGAAAAGGGGGACAAACAGGACGAGGCGCCGCTCCACTTACCCCAGATAGCCATGAAGATAGCAAAGAACACGGTACCGCCGTTATCAAACAGATGGGTCACCTGGAAAACACAGGCAGGCAAGCAGCAGCATGACTTTTCCAACAGGACAGTCAACAAACATTCTGGCGTCAATTTAAAGTTTCATTTTTGTAGTTTGTTTGTTGTAGGCTGCAGTGTCATCAACTGCTAGCTGCTCGCTAAACGTGTTTACAGATTAGCGCTGGCACCTTCTTGCCGAGACGCTAACCCTGCTAGGCTAGGCTAACATAGGAAACACTGACTGGAAGTTGAACGAGGTTGGCTCAGAATTTAGCTTTTCTTTATTTTTTTTTTGGCTCTAACAATCATGGCGACCTCAACTGTACATCTGTTACTGTTACGTCTTCATTAAACATATGCGATTGTTTGTCTGGAAAGACAGACGTAACCATCTAATATTATCATATTTCATAAATAACTATTAAAATGACAATTCAATTCATGGCATTGCTGGCAAAACGCATCCGCAGACCCACAACAAAAAGCTTTGTAGCTTGTAGGTGAGTCGGAGAGCCACACTGACCTTTGCATAAACACAGCTGTCACTCAGTGTCCACGGTTCACAGGTGTCCTCACACATTGGACACATGATGGTGGTGTTGGCTTCACAGATCTCTTTACTGACAGGAAGGAAGAGAAAAATGCGTAAAGAGGCAAGAAAGGAAAAAAAAGACAACTAACCAACCAACCAACACAGTTTTTGGGATGAGAGGGAGCGGCGAGTGAACAGCACACCTGACTTGGCTGGAGTCCATGGTGAAGAGACCATAGAGGAAGACCAGAAGGCCGACCAGGGCGGCGGGGATCAGCATGCCGGTGTACCAGCCTAACCAGGCAAAGTAAAGACCGATCTTCTCCCCGAAGTACCTCCTTGGAGGAAGACAGGAGCGGCCAGAATTAACTGGGGTTAATTCTGCTGGCGGTTGTTACACTTAAGAGTGCTGCAATGATGGACCAGGGAGCTACGGAGCTGAAAGGTCACGGGGTCATGCAATGTGGCAGCGTGAAATCAATAAGTGAGCGTATCGGCTTCCTGAAGCTCAGCGCTGAAGGTGCCTTTGGTCACCCAAAGGGTGTAATTTCTCAGCTCTTTGGAGCAGCGGGAGAGACATGAGAGTCATGTGACACGAGTGAGAGAAAAAGTTATTTGTATAACACCGGCCAATAAAATAGCAGTTAAAAAATAGAAAACGTGGCATTAGGAGGGTGCTGTTAAAGCTGGAGAATCGACAATTTCACATTCGGAGGATCAGAAGAGGAAGAAAGTGGCTCAATTGAACAGCAAGGAAACACTGTCATCGTGATACTGAAACATTTTAAATTTAAAATCAATTTTTTTTTCCACTTTAATAAGCTTCCTCCCATAAGAAGTGAACTAGTGTTGTAGTACTCCAGATTGGTCTGGGTCTGAATACCAGTCTCAAGAGCTTTTTAAAGGTCTAGTCTTGGTCCCAAACTCCAAATGTCTTGGTCTTGTCTCGATCTCGATACTCTCTAGTCTTGATAATGTCTTGGTCTCGGTTGGTCCGGTCTTTACTACAACACTAACGTGAACCATTGAAGTGGAGAAAAATAATATCATGATAGTATAAAAATAAGAAAATGTCTGGCAGAGAGCGTGTAAAAAAGCCTTTAGATGCTCATTAAACTCCAGGCCAAAGTCAACGAGGGCGTTTAATCCCCAAATCCTCCGTCCCTAATATCCAGGCGATTCTTCCCACTGTGATCTGAACCCCCTGGATATTTTCACCATCTTGCGCTTCACATGGGGCACCAAGAACAGAAAGACGGGCCGTCGTCGAGGAGCTGCTGGCTGAGCGCCAGTTACCTGATGAGATCCAGCGGCTGGTATTTGTACCACATTCCCCAGCGAGCCCAGCGCTCATACAGTAGGTGCCGGTGGTTCTGGGCGCCGTGTGTCTTGATGGGGTGTCGGCTCTTGTAACTGCCCTAGTGAGACAAGCGACAAGGAGGAGGCAGGTGAGTATTTCCTTGTTCTTTTTTTGTGAAGTAGCAGTACAATCTGGCAAACAGAGGAAAAAGACGTTAGTCACCTCGTGAGGAGGAAACGCAGCCTCGTACGTGTTGTTTCCCAGCAGGCGGTTGATTCCTGCAGAGAGGTGATCACATCTAAAATTCAGTTGCGTGTTTTTCGATGAGGGTTTGTTCAGGGCTCCCACGGTCGTAAGAGCCTGCTGCTGCATTATGCAACAGGACGAGGCGCCGAGGTTTCGCCAAAGCACGACACAGGACAGAGGAAAACACGGCGGGTGGGCGGGACGTCAAACGGCTACGAGCACCTGGGCGTGCTGCTCATATCAGTGGCGGTAGTAGGATACAAGGACGCTGGAAAATTAAATTCCAAATTTATCTTTCAGTTTTTTCACTCTCCCCTTTTTAAAAACTTTTCATCAACCAGTGGAAAATACACACAAACAGGTTGCAGCTATTTTCAGATTTGAATTTTCCTCTCCTGTGTCCCTGATGATTCAGCAAATATTAAAACATGTTGTGTTTTATTTCCTGTAGAATTTAATGTTGGAATATAATATAAAAAAGGGGAAGGAAGGGAGTTTGGGGAGGTTCTCCTACCCATCTTTAACTTTCCATCCTCGTACTTGGTGCGCTGCAGAACGTGGTGGACGATCCTGCTTCTGGTGGAGTTGGAGAAGAAGGTCTCTCTGTTGTTGATGGTGAAGCTGAAAGAAAGACAGAGTTAAAATCTGTGAAATATTTATCTGACGCCGGAGAGACGACCGTTCAAAGCCTTGTTTTAATGGCGGGGTATCGTTTGCGTTCCTTCTCAAGCAAGCAGTCGTCTGTTTCCTAATAGCGTGATCTGAAAACAGAGAAGGGTTCTGGTGACGGAAGAGTTTTAGCGATGCCTTTGATCAAAGTGGTGCTTTGACAATGGAACCGGAAGAGAAACTGGGGGAGAGATCTGAACGCCTGCTGCCGGTTCATCCCGAGTTACCATCAGAGTTCTGAGTCAAAGGTCCAATTGCTCACATGACATTAATGCGAGAAAATGGGTTTTCGCTTTATGGAAGCAAAACAAGATGGAACATTTTTCACAGTGAACACCACTCAGAGATGAAAGAGGGGAAGAGTTTATTTAATGTGGAAAAAGCAAAAACTATTTGGAAAGAATTTGGCATTTCTATTTAAAGATCCCATTTTACCCGTCGTCAGATTTAAATTGTATGCTGTATTTTCTTCAATCAGCAATTAACAATCTTAAAAAACTCTGCAGACATCCAGCAAACGGTATGTTTAGCCCTGTGTTTGCAGCCTAAAGCTAAAGCTTAGGCTTTTATGGATACGTGTTTGAAAGGGGACAAAAACAAGGCTGTCTCAGGGGGTGGAGCCAACACCTGGCTTGGAGATGACGTCAATAACCTAAAAAAAAGCACCTCTTGTGATGCCACAAAGGGCTGATTTAGAGAAAAGTGATTTGCTTGGTGTGTTGCGTGTCCTGCTTACTGATGCGTGCGCGCTCTGCTGAAGGGGGCGGTGTAGCAGTCGGTTTCCTCCAGGTCAGGCAGAGCCTCCTTGTCCAGCTTCATGGGGTTCCTGGGCAGCCAGCTCTTGACCTGCCGATATCGCCGCTGAAATCTGCTGCACAGAAGTGACGGTATCAGTGCCACCCATCTCGTCTCATTACTCATCGGCTCGTTTTGGACGTTTTTTTTTCCTTCTTTTTTTTTTACACACAAATGCACCTGAACACTCATCGCTGCCCCGACTACTGACATTTCCTTTTCGTTTGTGCTCCTTGTGACTCACGAGGCTGCCAGCCACTCATGCAAGATGAAAAGCATATAAAAAAAAAAACAAACTAAAATACTCCAACCTACGGTGTTGTTGTTCTTTCATGCAGCTGCCAGAGTTTTGGAAGCTGGCTGAATGAATTCCATGTAAATATGTTGACAATATCAAAAGCGGACGTACAATTTCCTTTCCCAGGCAAAGTCATTCATCTGAGCACCGACAACAACTTCAGACCTTTGGCGAGAAGGAAGCGTCTGCTTCAGAGCTCAGCGAAGTCTCTGGTTTTTCAATCACACTCGTGTTTTTCTTCTGCATGTTTTACAAGTAGCAGAAGTGTATTTTCATCTGAAAGGTCATTCAAGCGGGAAAAACTGGCCCTTCACTTCTCCTTTCTTTCCACACGGGCAAGAAAATGATACATTTGGCAGTGCTGCTGATGATTTGCCCTGACGATCTGATTAAATCCAGAACACGGTCGACTGCATTCAAACTCGCGACCAAAGAAAGATTGATAAAAAAAACAAACTAAAACACTCCAAGGAGCCACAAGAAGCAGTATAAATAAAGTTGCACTGTGGGCATGAATGTGTGATAACTGTTTAAGTGTTTCCAGCTTCAAAATGTAGTTTTTCTCCAGACCTTTTTGAGGCGACATCATTAACAATGTGCAACCGGAGCAGTTAAGATTTGAATTATAAAGTCTCTGCAGCGTGTATTCAGCGACAAGGGCAGCAAGAGTCTGCAGCAATTTGCTATTTAAAACCACAGAAGAAGAAGGAGAAATTTAATCTCAACTAATAAATCAGTTTAATCAAAAGAGGCAGAGCAAATGACATCTGCAGCGGCTTCACGGGAGTTTTGCTCTGCGTGTACGGGATGAATATAAACAGGAATTCACGCTGGCGTCAGGCAGCATCTTATAAATGTTACGTTGCAGAGCCTCCACACAAGCGTGTGTGCGTGTGTGTCTTTGGAGGAGAAAGTAATGATACAACATCAGCCGCCTGCCACCACCTGCGCACAGCCCATTTGTTCAACTTTACCGCATCGCCCATTAGCAAACATAGAGAAGCACACAGTTTTTCTCTGAGCTGATCCGCCAGCAATGTGGCACACAAGAGCTCGGAGGGAGATGAACTAAACAACAACGGAAGAAGAAGAAGAAGAAGATAAAAGAAAAAAGAAAACAAAAAACGTGATGGATCTCCACGTTCAGAGACGGCGAGACTGAGTCTCACTTTGCAGGAGAAACAGAGACGGTGCTTTGTTCTGAGCAGGACGGGTGGGCGGGTGGAAAAGAGGTGTGCGACTGTTGTCGCCTGTCGGTGTAGGTGTGTGGAAGCCAGCGTGAAGCGTCCATGCATTAAACTCGCAGCATAAGATGACACCGCTGAGAAACATCTCGAAAGGCCTTTTTTCAAAACCTTACAGAGACAGTCGACGTTTCTGATCCACGCAACTGTTTTTGAGTTTGAGAGATAATTCCACCAAATAGACCATTGGTGTCAAACGCCGGCCCGCGGGCCAAATTTGGCCTGCAGTTTCATCATATTTGGCCCGCGGGCCTATACAAAAATCCCTACTAGAGCTAGTAGTACTGCTAATACTACAAATCCCAGGATAGGACGTTCATTGAAGGACGTTATTATGACTTAACTGGTTTATTGTTGTTCTTTTATTTTGAAATGTATCATTAGCCCGTGATTAAGGTTACTATTGAAATTTGAGGCATTTGATTTTTCTTTACATTTTGATTTATTTTGATTTATTTTAATTTGAAATTTGAAGTTTTCGTTGTATAATATTAAGCTTTTCTTGTTCCATATTCAGTGTTGAAGCAAACTCATTTGGGTCCATATATAAAAGGTTCACTGTTATATCAGGAGGAAGATTATTTTCAATAAATATCAACGTTGGTCGTGACTTTGTCCAAGTTTTACATTTTGGCCCCACTGTGTGTTTGAGTTTGACACCCCTGAAACACACGGACTCCAGCATTAAAAAAAAAAAAAAAATCATTTGGACTCTAGGATGACACATTTTGTGTAGGACATTTATGAGGAATAGGCCTTAAAGAAACCTGGCGCCAGTTCTCTGACCAGCAGGTGAACTCGGAGGAGGCGGAGCTCACAGAGCGTTTCTTTCAATGAAGAGACTTGTCCAGGCTTTGCTTTCAAGATGAAGGAGAAATTATGTTGGTTGATGACCAGACTGAGCACCCCCCCCCCCTCTCTCTCTCCCCCTTGCTCTCTCTCTCTCTCTCTGTCACCCCAGCATCGGGTCAGGCTCAGTGGCTCCGGCCAGATTTCTGATCAACACGCCACGATTCCTTGCTGCCTGCACAATGAACTTCTGTCTTGAAAACCATTTTAATTGCCCACATGGCAGCAGGTAGTAACGCTTGTGAAATCCAGGCTGTGAACCAAAAGGTGAGTGAACTCTGACAGGTTTGGCTCCTTCAACTCGGAGGCTTTTTTTCCCTCAAACATTTAAAAATAAAGAGTGAGTCGTTTGCTTTTTTAATTGCCTTTTTTATATAACAAATCTTATGAATTGATCCAACACTCCCTGTATTTTTATTATTATCATGCTGTTTGTCCAAATGTCTGCAACGAATCTCATATATATTTATCATTTAGTTTAATTAATCACTGATTGTCTTTGTTTGCAAAAGACAACTTTTTTTCTTTTTTTTACTTTTTTCTTTACTTTTGTTCCCGTCTCTGTCTGTCTGGACTCCGGCGAGATGAAGAGATGGATTCTGGGAATTCGGCGCCGAGCCTGGACATCACTCGTGCGCCGCATCAAAGCAAAGTGAGCGCCTGTCTAAAAATAGTATGCAGATGAGCGTTTTTTTCCCCGCAGCTCGGCATGTCTGACTGACAGATTGCGAGTTTTCTGTAGAAAAGGCCAGTTTCAACGCTGTGTGCCGATGCTGGAAAGTTAAACGACTTCTCTGTGGTGCCAAAAACCTGTCAGAGTTAACAGCTGATGATTTAAAGAACTCGTAAACTGTCGCAGTGGTTAGCGGCCGTCGGATAAACCCTTTGTCCGGACTCGGCTGATGCAGGATTCTCGGGGACTTCCTGCTCTGGTTGGAAAAATGATTGTTGCCGCTGCTCTCGCCGTTTGAGGTGACTGATAATTTTAATCTTAAAAACCAACTCCGGCCCACATTGCCGCCGAGGCCTCGCAGCTGCACCGCTCATAAATTCCATTACATATGTCGCATGCATCGGGAGAAAATTACACTGCGGAACTTTAAAATCAACTTACCTGCCCAGCGATTTGCTCTTCCAGTCGGTGTAGTAACATTTTTTCCTTCAAGTAAGAAGCAAAAAAAAAAAAAATTTGAAATTTAACAAGTTCAAGGAAGCATCCAAGCTAAGAAAAAAAACACCGCTTTAGCATAGCTGCTAACCTGAAAGGCATCCGGATGTTCATCTGCTCTGCATATTTGCAGAGTGTGTCCCAGGGGGCGTGAATCTTCACAAACATGATGTCGTTGTTCGTCAGGGAGGGCTTCAAAAATCGAACACAGGCAAACAGGAGCTTAAGAGTGACGTCGAAAGATCCAGAAGAAGTCTGTTCAAAGCTCCCATAATCCACAACATTCACCTCCTCAGGGTTTTCTAACATTCATTTTGGGTTTCCAGTCAGTGAGAGAGTGAACCCTCTTGAATGAAGGAATAGTTTATCTGCGCTTACAGTGTAAAATAATGCAATGTTGTGCAATCAACTGACAAAAATGAAAAGGTTTCACATTATGTGCACTCACATCAAAAATAAAACAACTCTGTACTGAAAGACAAAGTTCTGCAATTCACCCCCTTGTGACATCACAAGGGGGCGACGTCACTGACACCACTGTGTTTTTGTCTCCTGCAAAACTTGAGCAAAGGTCCAGCAAAGCCTTATTTTTTTTTATAGAAATCTATTGACTTATTTTTGGATAAAGATGTATAAATCTTAAACTGAAAGTGATCCTTGGTCAACTGTACCTCCTTCTCCAGCATGAGGCCCTCAGCCCGCAGGTTCCTCTCGAAGGTGCACCTCTTCTCCACCTGTGGGCTGGACTTCTTGTACACCAGGATGTAGTCGATGCGTTTCTTCCCGTCCCGGAAGAACAGGCCGTAGGAGCCGTCCGAGTTCTTTGCCTGCAACAGCCTCTGGATTGTGAGTGAACGTGGACAAGCGGACGCGCGCGGCAGAAACTGAGCAGTCGTTACCTGGAGCGAGTTTGTGCGCCGCACGGACTCCACGCGGGCTTCCAGCCGGGCTCGGCTGGCCGGCTGCACCAGGAACGGCTCCTCCACTCTGGTTTGGCTCGGCGTGACCTCCGACTCCTCCACGAACTGATCCTTGACATCCTCTGCAGCGCGCGTGCACACACACACACACACACACACACACACACACACACACATACATACAGACAACACAGTTGCTGAAACAGTATTTCCTGTTCCCCAAACTTTTTCGAATCATCTTAATCCAATCAGCGTCGCTGAAATGAGATCTGAGCTTATGTGCCTGTACGTGGGCAGCAACCAGTGAACAGCACCTTAATTCAATTTAACAGATCTTTGCAGCTCTGTTGAAAAAGAGGCCAATCTTTTTATTATTTTATTATTTTTTATTTTTTTGCTTCCTCCGTAAGTCTTAACACATCCCACTGATGTGCAAAACGGGATAAAGTGATGCCGCACTTGCAGCCAAGAAGGTGGCAAGTCTTTGGTCACGACACATCTTGTTCTCCTTTACCCAGTTTGGCAAAAAAAAAAAAAAAAAAAGAACGAAACAACATAAACAATTCAAACTGTTTGCAGAAATGATGCATTCATACATTTTATACAGACAAAATATACTCAATATAGTAAAAATGTATATCCAGCTAGCTGCATACACAGCCCATGCTAGTTCATGAGAAAGGAATGACACATATTAATACAACAATAAATTGGCCCATATTGAGAAACACAGCGCGGTTGTGCAGCACAACAGAGAATGAAATGAGTCTGGAGGTCAAGAGAAGAGAAAGAAAAGACACAACTGTTGTTTGAAGTCTGAAGAATGTGACAAGAACGCTGACAAACACAAGCAATTGATGCACTGGTTCAGCTTATTATATTATATTATATTATATCAGAGATAAACAGTAATATTCCAGAAAGGTTTCCTGCCCCTCCACGCTGATGAAGTGTGAGGCAGTAGAGAGAAAAACAGCCCATGTGTCTAATATTTATGATTATTTACAAATCAGCCAGAGATTAAACAAAGTAGAACTTGATAAATTGCTTCCTGGCTGAGATAAATTCCCAGCATTACGACAGAGACAAATCTGCTAGGTCCAGTTAATGTAACCAAGATTGCAAAATGGTCCCGCCAAGGTGATGAGAAGAGACTTTTCGCAAGTAAATTTCTTCTCTAATTGCAATAATGTGAACTCCCTTCAGGCTGGGAGCCAACACCAATCAATCACATCAGACATAAAAGTGCCCAGAAACAAGCCAGAAATGCGGCGGGCTGTCGATACTTCCCATGCATTCACTTTTCTAAACTTGATTCTCCTGCATTGAGTTGTCAGTTGATTGCTGGGTCACATAGAGACGCAACATTCATTCACACTCACACGTACAGACAATTTAAAGTTCCCCAGTTTGCTTCCAGTGCATGTTTCTGGACAGCGGGTGGAAGTGGAAGAACCCAAAGAGAACCCAGGCAGACACAGGGAGAACATGCACACAGAAAGGCCAGTGGCCCGGGGATCGAACCCGCAACCTTGTTGGTGTTGGTGAGGGGCCGGTGCTGCAGCACCAAGTTGATAATTTCTCAGTGAAAAATAAATAAATAAAACTAAAAAGTGAGAGTAAACTTTGGCTACAGCTCCAATGGATCTGCTCAGCATCAGTCCAACTCTCTTCCCTGCAGATCCTGCAGGGAAGAGAGTCCAGACCAACCCCCCCCTCTAGCTGACAGCCTCTCTTGGGCAGAATCACCTGTGCATGGGACGTCCGTTTTTAATCAAGACGCTCATTTTCACTGAAACGGCGACAGCTCACTCTGCGTCGCCTCGTTTGCATATAACCGCAACTCCGCCCCCGCCCCCCCGTCATCTCTGGACAGCCTGGCGCTCAGCAGCAGACCATCAGTAGACGACTGGAGAAAATTGCCTGGAGGTTTTCAATGTCAGTGCATCAAATTGGACAGGAATAGATTCTTCTTCGTGCCCCCCCCGCCCCCCCCCCCCCCCCCCCCCCCGCACCCCCCGACAGGCTTCCGCGGTCTAAACCAGGCCGTAATGAAGCCTGAAACTGTGGGATTTCCCCACAGAAACCCACCACTGCTGCAGACACGTGTGGCTGTGTTCAGCGCCGAGACAATCGGCCCCGGTCGATATCAGCCCCGGGCGTCTAAAAAGCCTCTCCAATGCTTCCTGCGAAGCAGCGAGAGACGATGATTTCTTCCCATCGAGCGGAACGTCTGATTAAGGCGGAGAGAGGAATGGTGGTGGTGGTGGTGGGGTGGGGGGGGGGGGTCGGACAATGCGGCGAACAACCGCAGCCGGCAGTGACAATAGAAGCCGAACAAATAAAACTGTGATGGAATAATTTTGCAGAATAGCGGCGCTCATTTGCATAATACAGGCGAAGGCGGAGGCCTGCAGTGTGGAGAGAGACGGAAGTTCATTTCAAGTTTAGAGGCGAAGACGAGCTGAAACTCATCACCAGGAAAAAGAGGTTGAAAAACTTTGCATTTAAATGGGACTAGCGGCTCTCCGATCTGTCAGTGAACTTCCTAGAACTGGGAGAAACTTCAATTGTAGCCTTTGTGATGTCACAAAGGGCACTGGCGTCACTCTCGCGTTGGTGACAGCAGCCTCTGCCAGCTGTTGGCTCCGCCCTCTGACACCGCCTTTGTGTTCATCCCCTTCTTCCAAACGTGTGGGAAGTCGAACAGAGCATCCGTTCCAGCAGGAGGTCTTTTTTTAGGAGGAAGGTTGCAAACAGAGGGCTAAAAAAAATAATCAAATAGAATTCTACAATGTGAATAACATTTTTTGTGTTAATGCCAGATGGAAATAGAAGGTCTGAAGTCCCAAAATGGGTGCAACCTTTTCCCCAGCAGGAAGTTAACTTGGCACAGCAGCTGGACGTCTGAGCTTTCAGGATTCTGAAATGTCAGGCAGCGAACGCTGCAGGTTGTCCTGAGAAGCCCCGGGAAAAAGACGTACAGGAAGTGACTGCAAACCCTCGCTGCTGCTGCTGCTGCTGCAGAGACAGTTCTCTCTCGGAATTGCACAGCATCGTTAAAAGAGAAACGGGGAACGGTGCCAAAAAGAAAAAGCGTTATTCAGCAAAGACGTCAAAGTGAAGATGGCCGACTGACTGACCTGTGTGCGGCGGCAGGAGGCTGCAGGAGGTGCTGACGCTCTGGCTCAGAGCGTCGGCCTCCGGCTTGGGCTCCGGGCTCAGAGGCACAGACAGGAAGTGGTTGAGGTTGATGGGGTGGGTCTGACTCTGGGCCAGGCAGGGCAGGCTGCGGCGAGACGGCTTCAGGCTCTTCTCCTTCAGGATCTCGCTGATGCTGGTGTGCATGCCTGCAGGGACCAGAGCACACCCACAGTGAGCGAGTGAGTCAAAATACAAACGGGGCAAAGTGAAAGGCTGAGTAATGATTTTTTTAAAATGTATTTTATTGTTTATTTTGTCAAGAGATTGCTTGCATTCTTGGCTTGGTACGCTGTTGAGACTCTGCCCAGAGAGGAGATGTTCAGTCTGGATTACACAGGCAGAGGGCTGAGCAGGGATACGCAGAGTCAAAACATCCCACTGTCAGACCCTGCAGCTCACCGCTGCCTCGGATGACTGATGGGCTCCGCCGCCGTGGGAGCCCGCGACGGGGGAATGGCCACTCTGACTTTATGAAGGCGGAATAGGCCGGCTGGATGAGGTGGAGCGCGGTGGGCTCGGGGAACGGCGAAACCGCGGCCACTTCTGCCGCTCGCTGATGAGGAGCCATAACCGTTCAGAAACAATTTCTTTGGGATAATTTTTACATCAAGGACCGTTTGATTTGTCGGCGCCTCTCTGTGTGTGTGAGTGCGTGTGTGAGTGTGTGTGTGAGTGCGAGAGCTTTAAAGGAGAGTACATTGTAAATGCTGCTGAGCGAGCATGTCGCTGCCAAACAATGAAAAACATGAACCGATAATAATGCATCATAATAACGCATCCAAAACGACAATAAAATAAAAGAATCATCCCTGATGCCATTACGACTCAAAAAACCTGAATCTGCTTTCTTCCTCATTTTACATCCTTTACTTGCTGTGACTATTTTTTCTAGTGCACAAAGAGAATTTACAAAAGCAAAAGAAAAGGCTGCATAAAACAGCATTTGAACAGCGACTGGAGAGTTCATCAGAGTTCATCTCTGAAATCTCGCATGTTTATTTTTCCTCCCTCCAAATACGCAGTGTTTTCAATCAATCGGAAAATTTCTCCGCATTCTTCGACCAATTGGATCCCTTTAAAGATAGAGAAGGCCCCCTCCTTCTCTACGAGGCATGAGAGTCAGAGGCGACTGCTCCAAAGTGCCCGTGTAGAAAAACACCAGGAAAAGAATAAGACGACAGGCGGAAGGCCACTGTTTAATCAAACGTTAATTTCAGTCATCACAAAGACGAGAATAATAATAATTATTCGGCATTATGTCGGGACGAGAACTTGCAACGGAACGGAAACTCGAGCCAACAGCAAGGTAGTGATTGGAAAAATGGGAAGGGAGGGCTGAATCACTTTACTCATCAACTGTTCCATCACTTTATGGGCCACGGGGCCGCTGATAACGTTCGTCCTTCATAGCAGAGTGCATTAAAACCGTCAGCACTCCCCCCCCCTCCATCAAATCACACGCTGCAGCACGGCGGCGGCGGCAGAGCGCAGAACTACGCCGACGCGCCTTGTAGGAGCCGAAAATCACGTCAATTTAGTCGCGTGCGATAGGAGCACTCACCTGCCCGGCGACACGGCTTTCTCATTAGCACGCTATAGTCTTATGAATGGCCAGCAGGGGTCACCGTGAAGGGCACTGCAGCAGCGTGGAACACTGTGACTGGAGACGTCACACGGAAACCGTAGGCGTTGGGAAAGAGGAGACCAACCTTGCAATCTAATTGGCTACTGACCGTTTAGCTAGCAGAGCCCCACGCGACCTCTTTCAGCGAGACGCCAGCTGGCTGCCAGTTTAGATTTCATTCATACTTAATTGTTATTTTTGAATAACGTTCTTTCTTACATTCATATTGCACATTTTGACCACTAGAGAGCAGCCTAATAATAAAAAGCCGTTTTACACATGCTTGATTGAATCAAAGACAGAGATGGGAGGCGTGAGATTAGCTAGTGGCAGAGGGCATTAAAACCTGCAGCGATTTCAGCCTCCTAAAGATTACTTCTTTGTTTTATATATTTAAATTTCTCCATATTCATCTCTCGGAATTCGTTTAGCCACGGTGCACAACTAGCTTTCAATTTCTCGCATCACCCGCAACTTGACCTCTCTTGTACCTCTGGCCAATTTATCTGTAAAGCCGACTGCTTAGAGAATCCGTGGGAAATGAATACCCGGCTGAAAACAGCCGTATTATCGGAGGCCGGCGAGAGGAACGAGCGTCGCCAACGAGTCCGCACGGGGCCACTTCTCAGGGGCACGTGCGCGTGTCTCGTTCACAACCAGTAGGGGTCACTGTGAAGGTCATTGTCAGAGGAACAATGGGCGGCGGGGAGAGTGATTCAGCGCGGCTTTCATAATCAATTCTGAGGAAATACGCAGAGGTTAATAACACTAATGAATGAGCGGGCGCCGGCCCGCCGCAGCCCACCACCCAGGAATTCTCGCCGTGACCTTCCTGGAGCGCTCGGCCGCATTGACAATCCACCCCGGAGTCGCCGGCGCTGTGAGCCGTGCACTAACTCATCCCGCCCCACCATTGATCCGGATGGGATTTCCCAGGGCCGCTGAGCGAGAATTAAGCCAGTTAAAGGCGTGAGGCAACCGGCCAGCCGGCCCTGAGGGAGCCACTCATCACGCGAGCTGTTTATTTCTCAAGAGTGAACGCATGTTTTCGCCCCGGGGGCTCGAGACAAAGCGAGAGAGACGGTGCAGTGGGACTCATATCTAGGGGTCTTCCTCATATATCAATTATAAAATCATTATTGTAAGTCTTAGACTTCAGTGTAACACTCTCACACGATTAGTTACCCCCCAAAACTCCATCAATCTCCAGAACACAGCTTCTGTGTTTTTTTTTTTAGTTCTTTATTTACAACCTTATTGGCCACCAAATTTCAACTTCCTGCTAAAGCTTGATGCTTTATCGGACCTGCCATGTGTTATGAAAGAGACAAAAACAATAACAGAGGGTCAGGTGCTTCCACTGGAGAGATATCTGTGCCCTTTGTGACATCACAAATGGCTGATTTCCAGAACTGAATGAATCTCCACACTTTCTAAAAGAAAAGTCGAGGAAAAAATAATCACTGGATGGATTTGTCTCAGTATTGGGTAGTTCCCCCATATATTGTTAAAAAACAAGGGTATTTTGCATCTATGCGGGCCTTGAAAAAGAAAATAAATCTCATCTATGTTGACTCAGAATGATGCAGGCACAGAGGTGCAGGCGAGCAACTTGTCGTGTTGTTTCCAGGGAAGTGGATGTTCCTTGCGCTCTGAATCTGTTCCTGCAGTGTGGGCAAACTGTCTTATATTACTGTCTCGTAAAGGGCCCGACTGTGGCGTACAAATAACATCCGCAGTGACATTTCCAATAGCTGAGGTTCTTCTGCATCAGCGAGCAAAGAGGTTTGTTTCTTCAAGCTACGGAAATTTTTATAAGAGACGGCAGCGAGCTCGGCCCAGAAGCCTGTAAAGCTCAACATTCTCTATCTGGTGCAGCAGCGCATGTGAAAATAATAGCTCACACAAATGTCAAAGTCAAACAAATGTGTCCAATCTGTCCCACTACACACTAAAAGTACACAGGCTGGATTTGACATGTGAGCCGCAGGTCCAAACCATCACCGACGGATACTGAACAAGACCTAACACGTCTGAGACGTCATCAGGTTGCAGCAGGCCGAGCTATTGGGTTGCTACGAGTTAGCGAGGGTCCCACAGGAGCGTCAAAGTTTAAAATAGACGGGCAAATTGGACAAGGGTGGGCGTGGCTTTGAAAAACGCTGCCGGGGGGGCGGAGGAATTTTCAAAGCAGCCGCAGCAGCGGCCGCATCTCTCAGGCCGGGTGGACGGTGAAGGACGTCGTCCGAATCTGCAGCAGCAGCAGCAACAGCAGTGGCACGCGGACTTGATGAACCGTCCTGCAGCTGTGAGAAACAGTCTGAAGACGGCGCGTTGGACAAATCCATATAAATATATAAAGGGCTCATCTGATGTGAAATCCAGTGTTTAATCTGGCCGTGCACTGGCTAAAACTGGCTGGTTTATGGAGGAGGAGGGAGGGGAGGTAATCCTCTGTCTGTGGGCATGTAGCCTGCGCGTGTGCATGTGTGTGTGTGTGTGTGTTGCAGCAGGCAGCAGTCTGTGGGCTGTGTGAGTCCTGCACACAGAGCAGAAGGGACACAAGGGAGGCGAGTAAAATAAGAAAGCAGATCAGGACGCCCGAGGAGCAAACGTTTGCTGCGAGGTGCTGTGTGTGTGTGTGTGTGTGTGTGTGTGTGTGTGTGTGTGTGTGTGTGTGTGTGTGTGTGTGTGTGTGTGTGTGTGTGTGTGCGTGTGTGATTTGTGTGTCCAACATCCACCCAGGATGATCCGAGGGTGAGCTGGACGGGCTTCAGAGAAGGTCGTGATCCAGGATTTGGATGTCTCCTGTGCGGCTCATGACAATCTTGTGCTGTGACACCAGATGTGTGTGTTGTTTTGTCTGTTTTCTTTTTTGAATTTGGTCCTTGTTTGCATTCATATGCATCCGGGTTTTTACCAAGTTTGGTCCCCAGTCATGATTACTTCGATTTTCTTGGTACATTATATTTTTGGTCTACATAAATGATTGTGGATTTCTTTGTCAGATTTCAGCATGTGCGTGCAGCGGGCAGCGTTTGCTTTTCCTGGTTGCACTTGTGAGATTGGGAGACACTTTCCAAATTTAAGAGACTTCAGAATTCGGACAATTCGAAAGAGAGAAAATTACTCGCGCCTTCACAAGACTCCTGTGAGAAAAAAACCAAAACCATGGAGACACAGAAGTAGCACACAGTGGCAAAGTGAGAATTCAGGTCAGTGGGCTGCTTCTCCTCGCCGCTGCATGTTCCCTCAGTCGATACCTTCAATTATTCATCCGTGTTCAGACCACGCCACTGCCTGCTTTCATCCCAGGAACATCCTGCATCGGGGCCACAAATATTATGATTACCTCCCTCTTCCCTCCCTCCCTCCCTCCCTCCCCAGTGAAGCTCAGCTAGAGGAGGGAGGGAGATGAGCGGAGCGGAGGGGAGAAAAACAACTGACTCACTGACTGGCCCCAAAACACTGCTGCTGCTGCTGCTGGTGGAGGTGGAGGAAGGACTGAGGCGAAGCCGTGAGCCTCTCCTGCAGAAAACATTCTCACAGCAGCGCTTCAAGCCGGGCGCTGGCGTCGAATCAAAGAACACACGGACGACGCTCGCGGTTGAGGATTTAGCGACGTACCGTTAGCCGTTATTAATCAGCCCTCGCCGGGTTTCTGTTCCGCAGGCAAACAACCCAAGAATTGGCGCTGAACAGTCGCACCCCACCGCCCCGGTGCGCTTGATCTTGCGAAAAAGCGCCGTGGTAGACAATCTCGCAGCGACCTTTCCGATCAATAAACTCCAGAAGTGTGAAAAAGGTTTGTTTAAAGAAATGGTGCGTTGGCGTCGCCGCTTGGCTGGCGAGTCAAAACGTTTCTGGATGTGCTGCAAATGCACAAAGAAACACTGGAGGCAATCCGTCCCGTTGGATGTATGAAATACAAGCATAAAATGATCTTCTCTCAGAATATCATTGAAACTCTTTCAATCAACTGAACAAAACATTTTTTCATTCCATTTTCACTGCCCGCTCTCTTCCATGCTGATTGTCACTCCTCTGGTTAATCGTTTCATTCCATTTAAATACACCAGACTGTCAATGACTTCTAAAGTCCGTCCTTCTTCTCCAGCTTACTCCACTTGACTTCAGAAAGCTCGTGCTAAACCATCCGAGGGCCCTTTGTGACGTCACAAAGAGAGCTTGACGCCTCTTCCAGGTCAATGACAGCAACCCCTGCCAGGCGATGGCTCCTTCTCAAGCTGCCTTTTTTCATGCCCTTCCGAGCAGAGCCTGAGTTTTGTGTAGAAGATCTTCTGAAAATGGGTTGTTTAAGGGAGAGTTTG
>NW_027466070.1:1410000-1450000 GCF_046127955.1 Nelusetta ayraudi | reverse complement strand
TGGTCCGAAACAAAGAACATTCAACGGTCTTCTCCTCCCTTTCCTTATTGAAACATAAAAATATAAGACCTTAAATAACGAGAAACAACAAAAACAAACAAACAAACAAACAAACAAACAAACAAACAAACAATCCGCTGATGTCCCTGCGGACGGTGGCGGCAGGTCGATACTGTGGCGGCCGCGGTGCCGAGGACAAGGACTGATCACCTGGCGAGTGTTTACTTATCGAGCGCGAGGAATTAGCCCCGCAGCGCGGCCGCCAATGACGGTTCAATCACGGTGTAGTTTGCTCCTGATCTGTGTCACCGGGTGGTTGTTGTTGTTGTTGTTGTTGTTATTATTAGCCCGACATGCAGAGACGCTGGAAAATAAGACAGCACGCTCGATGGCGATAAGACGCTCCTTGCAGACAACCTTTACTTCACCTCTGGCAACAAAAACCTCCCCGGATGCTGCTCCACCCGTTTGAGTTTGCATCTTCACTCAAAGTGCGGAAAGAATCAAAAGCAAACACGAAACGCTGCGATTTTTGGTTTTCTTTTTCTTTAACTTCGCTCCCGGGTGCACTTCAGACACTCTCGCAACCTCTGACAAGGGCTGGCGGGCAACAGTCGTCCCGCCGTGAAACCATCACGCACGGGTGATGGAGCCTCCACGGTGTGTTTGGGACCATTTCTGGTCCGTGCCATCGGGAAACATCGGTTCTAAAGCGTCAGCCTCGGCAGTGACGCTGTGCGTAACATCAAGAAAAAAAAAGGAAAAAAAAAAGCACAAGGCAAAGATCAGAAGACCTCCAAACTCTGCGTCACATCCCGGACCAAGTCCCCGAAGTGCCGCAAACATAAACTACTGAACTCGCAAAGCGAAAAAAGAAAAAAAAAAAAAAAAAAAGAGAAAAAGGAAAAAGGAAAAGGAAAGGAAAGGAAAAAAGTGTGTGTCGGCGCGCGTGACGCACCGGGGCACCAACCTTTCTGCTGCTTGAAGGACTGGATGGAGCCCGAGTGGTGCACCATTGCGACGGTCGGATGCGCCCGATGCGTTTTCTACACACTCGAGAAACGAAATCCGCGCTTCGAGGAGCCAAACTGCGGCGAGCATGTGAGCAGCGAGTGCGGCGCGGTGTGCGTGGGTGTCGCTCCCGCAGCTGCCATCCCGGCCGGGAGAGCTCGCGGCGGCCGAATGCGCAAGAATAACAAAAACCGAAAGGAAGAAAAAAAAGGAAAAAGAAAAAAAAAAGGGAGGAGGAAAAACCCACGAAGCAACACCTGTCTCAGCTCCGCATGCTCCCACCCCTCCGACACCGACACCAATCACCACCATCATCACCATCCGCGGCCGTCGCCATGGCGACGAGAGGCAGGGGCGGTCCTCGCGATAAGCACGCGCTCCTGCCCTCCCCTCTCCTCTCCTCCCCCTCCCCTTTGCATCCTGATTTACTGACTCCTAAATAAGCTGCGGGGAAATCAGCGGCTCCCTGATGGGCCGACGAGGACGTGTATTGATTCCCCCATCAATCAGCACGTGCCACCCCCCCCCCCCCCCCCACCCCCAACCCCCACGGGCTCGTCTTACCCACCGTCCCTCCTCCTCCCCAGGGCATCACACGGGGTTCGCAAGGAGGCGTGAATTATGACGGCAGTCATCGCTGGTTCTTGAGATGACGTGAAGGAAAGGCACCTCAGAGTATGACATAATGGCCTCGAGGTAATTTCATCATTTGAGCTGCGGTGGAACGTGTCACCGCTGCAGGTGACGAGGCCGCCGCCTTCCAAGGGCAGCTGGAGCAGAAGCAGCGGCAGGCTGAACAGGCAGGGCAGAGCGCTGGTGAGCAGTGTTAACATTCACCATAAAGCACAGGCGAAGCCGTCGGATCGCCAAGCTGGAACGACTTTTGGGGGCGCAAACTAGAATACGTGAGCGGCGAACCCAGGGGCTGTTTGATTCATTAGCCCCGGCAGGTGTTGAGAAGCTCCGGGCTGTGAGAAAAACTCAGAGGAAATCAATAGTATGTCGGCCGTACAGCTGGAGGCCCCACGGTAGCGGCGGCAGGGGGAGACCCCTCGGTGACAAACAAACATTATGTCACCAATAAAAGCTGAGCAGGGCTGCCGCATGTTGACTTTACGGCTCGTCGTTCTGTATTCACCGCACAAAGGGGATCGCGGTCATAAAAAGGAATAATTACAAATAAATCTGGAGCTCATCATCCTCTCCCAGTGTTGAATGTCGATGACACCCTGCAGGGAAAATAATCTGCTTCTGAATTCTTTTACATTGCGCAAAATCCACCAGAATGGATTGATTTGTTTCTTTGTTTCTCCAGCCTGCCAGTGAACTTTCCTAGAGTGAGAGAAATGAAGTTTATGTCTGACTTCCTCTCGGCAGAGCAGCTTCAGCGGCAGGCTGATTCCACCAAGATGGGAGACTGAACGTTGCAGAAATCCTTTCCTTCCAGCCGCCATCAAACTCTTTAATGTGCAATAACTGCTATTTTTTCCAGAGGTCACTCGTCACGTTAAGGGCACAGACAACCCAATCCAGGTTAGCAACAACACCTCTCCTTATCAAGGGGCTGGCTCCGCCCCCTAAAACCAGCTTGTTTTTGTCTCCTTGCAGACACATGGAAAGCCCAACAACAATCCTCAGTTTTAACAGAGGGCTGTAAACATCGGGCCAAACACGCTGTTTTCGTTCCCTCCCCAATGTCAGAAGCTCCTTGTGTGTATGTTTGGCAATGCCAGCGACACCACAGTTAACTTTCACGCATTTAGTGCAAAAAAAAACAAACAAAACAAACAATTCCCTGCAGCATTGTGTCCTTCATGTTGCTGTTAATTGCGGCGGCCTCGACGATGACTGATCTTATCTCGGATTAACGGCAAGGTCACCGCTCCTACAAGCCATCGCAGCAGGCTTTAAAAACCAGCGGACCTTCACTCTCGGTTCTGTAGCTCACAGGACGACAACCCTGGCGTCGCCCACACGGCGGAGGCTCAGCGAGCTGACCGCCGAAGTGCCCGTCTTGTCTGCGCTGCTACATTCTGCCGCGTGACATTTGATGCAAACACCATCTGCTTTCTTGCAGCCCAGCACTCCCCCCCCCCCCCCCCCCCCCCCACTGTTCTGGTATTTACTGGAGCAGGGTGGGTCAGGGTGCCGGGCCTAGTCGGCGGGGTACCTGGCGACTGCAACCGCTGGCCAGATGAATAAATAAATCAGCAGCTCTCACTCAGACTGACCGGTACCACTTAAAATTTCAGCTGCCACCACCCCTTGCCTGCTTGCTTGGAGATGTAGGTCAGATGAGAGCGGCTGCAGAGGGAGAGCGCTTTCAGGGAGGGGAATACTGCCATCTTGTGGCGACTGCGAGGGGGCTCTGCTTAAGCTGCGCGTCTTAAAACTGAGAAGCCCGAGCGGATGTTTGTGTCGCCTGACAGGATCCAAGGAGTGAATGAAGCTGCTGTTCCCGCCGAACAAAAACGGGTTGTGTAGCTGTGACAGACCTTCGAGTCAGCCGCCCCAGCTGAATCCTGAAAGGCCCCTGCAGGATTCAGCTGGGGCTTCCGTCTTAGGGTTTGTTGTCTGCAGCTGCAGTGAGGCTGTGTAGAAAAGTAATATTTTGCCAAATTGAGAGGTTCTTTGCAAATAGAGGGGGGGGGGGGGTCAAACCTCCTGCTGAGTACGGGGCTCTGTGACTGGACACTCTTCAATATATCGAAATGCTGCTGTTGCACAATAGTCTGCAGGCTGACAAGGAAGCTGGAACAGCGTCAACAGCAGCAGCTAAATGATTGACTGACTCCTCGGCACAGAGATGTGCTGATGGAGCTGATTCAAAAGCATGAGAGGGAAGAGTTCAACTTGAGACCCAAAAGATGAGACTCTTTTAAAGCATGATTATGGGCAGGGCCTTCTTTTTTATATAAAGTCCGGCCAAGCAAAATTTGATAAAAATTCAAATGCAGCAGAGGAGTGGAAACCAGAAATGACTTATAAATAAGGTTTATATACATGGATCATCAACTGCATCGTTAACACTCACAAAATCAACATTAAGCTTTTGTGATGTCACAAAAGGTATGAATACCTCCCCTCCGCCCTCTGCTTTTGTCCTATCCCAAATATGCGGAAAGTCCCCCCCCCAAAAAAACATCAATGGTAGAAGGCTGTAAAATGTAATAAAATGATAAAATATGCATTTTACCCTGGAGCTATCGGGATGTTTTTGGATAATTAAGTGTGCAAGGCTGCTCCAAAGGGATCCACACTGAAGAATGCAGATGTGCAGCTGGCTACAATATGGAATCTTTATGGAATCAGCTTCAGTTCTCAGAGCAAAATTCAAGCGTTTGGAGATGGAACGGGCATAAATCATGAACATAATTGGCGTTGTTCTCGGATTGGCAGACTCACCGCTGTGGACGCTGCCTCCAGACTGGGAGCTCCAGGACACTGATTGGCTGCTGGGCTGAATGGAAACATGGCTGCTGGAAGCCTGACTCTCCAACAGGGGGCGATACACCGAGGAGTCGGGGTGACATGACCCTGTACACACACACACACACACACACACACACACACACACACACACACACACACACACACACACACACACACACACACACACAGCTGTGGTCAGCGTTAAGGTCGTCTTCATTACATTTTAAACATTAAATTAAATTAAAATCAACCAGAAGAACAACCCACCTGCTTGTGTTTGATCAGTAGGTTTTATATGTGGTCATGGTGGTGGTCTGGCTGCCTGTTTATTACTCTCATATTACAGCTCTCATACATTCTTAAACAGGTCTTTAAAATGCCTTTTCTCCCTCTGACACCTGACACCAGTCGAGAACAATGAGTCCAATCCGAAAGGAAACCAGCCGACCGAGTCCGATGTGAATCATTTCAATCAAACTCGGCTAAAGAAGAAGATGCATCCTGAGAGACATCAGAAATGTTTATAAAAGTCAAATGATGCAGCTTTGTATACATTTGTCCCCTTGCTAGTTTGCCTGCAAGAGGAGGCTGTTTGATGACCGAATCAAGTATAAAAAAAAACACTTTGGTTGCAAAGTATAAAAAAACTGCTGTTGATGAATGTGATGTTTACAACAGCAGTAAATGAATCAGTGTGGCAGAAAACAAGCAAACAACAACAGCCCTGTCTATGTCTGCATAACAGCAGAGTCGTTATCGCGTTATTGTAATTGCTTTGTTACATAATGCACCGGCGAGCGCTGGACCGTCACAGATAACCCAGTTAGCCTCCGCTAATGCATTTAAAAGTGTCCATGATGGGAAAATAAACATGCAGGCTCAGAGATTGTTTTTATTCGGTGTTCGTGCGCGCACATAGCATATGTATGCATGCATGTGTGTGTCTGTGTGTGTGTGCCAGGCTTCATTAGGGCCAGCAGAGAGCGCCGCAGGCTGCAGTCAGAGTCCAAACAGCGTGACTCACAGACACTCAGAGGTTCTCCACATCTCTGAGACGACTCTCGGCAGGTTCGACAGCAGCGTCTCCCCTTCAGCAGCTCAGGGGTTAGCAGGAAAATATTAAAAAAAGAGACAGAAACAAACAACCCCGGCAGCCGCGCGTATTATTGAAATGCCAAATTTACATTTGCAGGGTTTTTTTTGTTTTTTTTTTGTTCCTTGTTTCACAGCAGCAAGAGAATTGCTGTTGGAGGGCTGTGCAACCTGGAAGGGCCTGATGGATGGCGAGGAGGGATCAGTCACGCACACGGTTGATGCGAGGAGGAAGGAAAACACACACACACAGTTTGACAGGGTTGGGGTTGGGGTTGGGGTTGGGGTTGGCTTCGTGGCAGGTTGACTCTCAGAGACAGAGGGACAGACGTGGAAAGTGCTGCGTCGGGGCTCTTGGAGCCGGGACATAAGTCCGGACCCCCCGCCCCCGAAATGTGGCTCGTCCATTACGGCCAAGCAGTCTAAGTGCAGCAATCTAACTGTGGCGGAGATTTCCAATCTGCAAAACACGCAGAGGCGGATCGATTGATGAGCAGGTGCTTCCTGCTCCCGACTTCCTGGCAAATGGATTATTTATTTAAACGAATACAAGTCGGTGGGTCGCTAAATCCCTCTCTACTGCGTTGACCCCTCATCCTCGACCTGAGAGCTGCCGTCTCTCTGGCCATCGTCCCCAGCAGTCAGACTGTCGGGGCAAAAAAAAAATATATATATATCTTAAACAAGTACAATCAATGGATGTGCATCAACATCTTTAAGCGCAGGCCGAGCCGGCGTCAGCAGCCTGCACGGAAAACATAATGCCGTTACAGCGTCTCCGGCAACTTTGAGATTAAATCAAGGCCTCGTCAGTTCTGATGACATTAATACAAACGGACTGGAGGGCATTAACGCCGCCGCGCTCTTCTCTCCGCTGCTGCATGAGGGCCTCGCCCACCTGCCTCGCCCACCTGCCCCGCCCACGTCAGGTCCCGCGCCTCTTAACCAACCTGCATTAGGCTGTCAGCGGCGATCACTGGGGGCCGTCGCTGAGCGCTGCTGCACTATCACAAACACTCCTGTCTCCTTCTCTGATCGAGAGGGCGCTGATAAAAAGCTGGCGCCCGTCAGGCGCAGCCTCAAATTGAGATCCTTCACGATGACTATCGCTCCCGGCGCAGATTTATGTTGCGCTTTAGGTTTCCACGGAATGCTAAATTGACTTTGCCAATGTTTTCTGTCTCTGTTCTTTCCATTAAAAAAAAGTGGTAAAAGTGGTAAAAGTACATTGTTCACTTCTTTTGGTTGCTCCACTTTGCACCAAGCTTGGAGCTAAAACACCCAGTTGTGGGAATCAGCACCTTCTGATGTCATAAAGGCGATGAACTCAATACAACTACGACTCTAATACAGCTTGACTGAATTAAGTTCATTCTGTCTTTTCCTGCGATTGCTTCTCGTTCGTTCTTTTATCTCGGACAAACATTTTTTAAGGTTCGTCATCATCGTACGCCGAAATACGTCAGGTAAATAAAACCTCACAAAATCTATGTCTGAGACTAGAGCACCAATGAGATCTAATGCAGTTTTATTACGTTTAACGTTTTGCCTGACGGATGCCGACATCAGCTCTCTTTCCATGAGAGGAGGAGACGAGGAGTGTTGCAGAGATGCTCCGGCGGCCTTGAGTGATCACCATCGACGGGCTAATGGTTGGTTACGACACGTGAGACAGGTAGGCGGGGCCATCGCGTAGTAATGGAGAAAGTGCAGCGCTAATGGGCGCCGATATCTCGGGGATCAGGAAACTACTGTGAAACCCAGCAGCAGGAGGAGGCTGTAAACACAGGGCTAAACACGCAGTTTGCTGAAGATCCTTGGAGGTTTTTTCCTTCTTCTTTTTTTTTCCTTTAAATAATTATTAAAGAGGGGCTGCCACCAGGGGCGCCGCTGGTGATTTTGGTCCCTATGATTAAAAATCGGATTGGGCCCCCCTCTCATAAGCACCATGTATGATAATGGTCTCCTCTGGGGCCTCCCATGGCTGCTTGGTGCCCCCTTGCTGCTCCAGGCAGCCCCACAGGGGTCTGGGATGAAAGATCATTGGCTAGAATGAGGGCCATGCTCAAATAAGCACAGTTTTGTTATTTGTGCACATTCTCCTCAAAACCTATACAGAAAGTAAAGTTTCGATTTCAGGAAAGTAAAACGTGTGAGTGTCACTTGAAGCAGAGGATCTCCCTAAAAGGCAGAGAAATGTAAGAAATAGCAGAGGGGGGGGGGGGGGGGGAAGAGACACCCCAAGATCAAGACCACCGGGCGAAGGTGGTCACATCCAGGCCTTTAAACCAGGTTGTAAGTGCTAAGTAAGTATTTATGCTCCAGCGCAATCAGGCACCACGTCCCACTGTTTGCACACTGCTGTGGAGAGAGTGGAGAGTGGAGAGTGCAGAGGGACAATTGTATTGGCCAGGAAACGGCCATAATTCCTATCATTCTCTTCACCCCCCCACCTCATTTATATATATTTTGCCAGTTTCATCTTCGCCCGGGGGCAAGCTGATTTAGAGGAGCTAATAAAAGCCACAGCACTCATGCACTGCTGAGCTCATTAGGCTGAAAGACGGCAGGCATGTTTACTGAATTTCCCTCGAAAACAGTCACGCTCTCGTCTGTGCGGCCAGCGGATGGGTACGGATGTCTCGGGGCGAGACCGGAGGAGTGTAAACGTGTCAGCAAGAGAATGGACACAAAGCAAACAATCCCTTCTGCGGGGGGAAAAAAAGATTTGACCCCTTTACCAAGACCATGGAATGATGGCAAGCCCCAGGTCAGAACTTGACACTTAAGTCTTTCTGAAAACTAAAAATAAGGAACTGCAACATGATGTTTTTTTTTGTTTTGTTTTTTGGATGAAGTTTTGGATTTATTTTAGAGTCATGCGCACCTTTGACTAAGACATTTTAACTTTATATTGGAAGGTATTATACTGTAAAACTGTGGCTCAAAAGTGTTGAGACTTGGAGGAAAAGATGAGTTGCATCCCTTAAGGTTTCAGAGCGAAAGTCAGAAACTCACCTATATGTAGATGCAACAATATGTGATCCTATCAGGTTGAACGATAAACAGATCGCAATTAGCTGAAAACACACAGTAGCAATAATAATAAAAAAAAAAAAAACGTTCACGCAAATAAGGGATTGCATCTACCGTGAATGTTAAAACAAAACAGACGCCGTTTGCCGCTCTAAAAGCTCAGTTTACGCGAGAATCGCAGTCTCACCTACCCGTGGAGCTGTCAGGAGCCTGCGATACCTTCACCTCCATCGCACGCGCCCTCAGTGGAAGTCCCCCATGAGGCAAGTTTGTGAGAGACAACTTGTGGAGGTGCTGCCGTGCGGTCTAGCGAGCCTGCAACTCCCACCGTGTGTTGCACGGCGCCGCGGAGTGGATGGGTGGATGTGTAGATGGGTGGATGTGTAGATGGGTGGATGTGTAGATGGATGGGTGGAGTTTAAAGTATTGTCGGTCTGAAGCGGGGTACAACGTTCAACTCTCCGGGGCCATTGATCGCAGAATATTGACTGGATGGATGCGCGAGTATGACGGATCCCTCACCTTGCACTTTCCATCAGGCGTCCACGGAGGAAAAAGGCACAGCGACAGCAAATCGGTCCCTTTTAAAAATGATTGTTTTTCCTCCAACAGGGTGTAATTGAGCCTACTGAGCTTTAATCGACTCTCCCCTACTGAATGAGTTGGCATCGCCATTTTCGGTTTGTTTGTAATTGGGAAAAATGTGTCTGCAATTACAGCGTTTCAACCACACGAGGTTCAAACTGCGAACGAACCAACTGTAAAGGACAATCACGCTGTTAACCACTATCACCACCAGGTGTCAGTGTTGGATTGGAACTGTGAGCGGAGGGCTGCGCCGTAAGCCCCCGGCCCATTTCGTCATATTTGTGTTGCGTTCAAGAGCAGCACACCGCACGGGCCACTCCGCAATCAAAGATTAAAGCCAGAAACCGCCGCTATCGATTGCGTTTCACTGCGAGTGGAACACGAATAACTCGCCCATATTTAGAGCTGACACAAGTGTTTGACCCTGAATATTTACCGCTGTACAATGAAAGCATGTGGAGAGAACTGTAACGTGCCGTTATTGAACACAGCATGGGTGATTAAACTGTCACCAGGCAGCTGACCAAAACAAACACCGAGGGGGCTGAAAAAAAAAAAAAAAAATATTAGGAGTTGGCATTTGGTTTAGACCGTTTGTTGAAAATGCCGAGACGATTAAACAAAAGGTGCGATGAGCCATTAGGTCATTAGTTGGCTTGGAGACGTAGCGGAGCACGTAAGCGGTAGTCTGAACTAGCTGCTAGGCTAGGACGCTACGCTTGCTAGCAGCTGACAGCCGCCGCTAGCTAACGGTAACGTTATGCCCAGGCGACCCGCAGCCGCCGAGCGCAGACCCACTTTCACCTTAGATTATCAGTCCACGCCTTCAGAGATCAGGCACACCAGCCGCTCGGCTAAGCAAACGCCAGTTTGTTCCCTAGCTCGGAGACGGTAAGATCTATTTTTAACGCTACATTTCTGTCCCAAACGTCGTAACTCAAGCATGGGGATGTGCCTACCGTGCTTTGGCGGCGCTGCGGACGACGTCGTGGTCACTCCCGATCCTGTAAGTTGATTCACGTGCAGACATTTCCATGATACGCATCCAACTTTTTACACGTCGGTACGCAGAACTTCTTTTGGAACGTAGAATTTGTATTCAAACAGCTGCAGCTGGTTTCGGCCAGTCAGCTGTGGGACGAAACAGGCCGCCAGGCTGAGACAAGAGGCGTTGGCTTTGCTCAGTCGCTGTTGACACGGGCAGAAATGCCAACACTTTGTCGTAAAAAATAAAAATAAAATCTTTATCTGAAATTGTTTTTTAAAAAATTTTTTAGGAGACAAGAAGGCGACAGTTGGCGGAGGCTGCTGAGAAGAGGCAAAAAGAGGTGGGTCCGGAGAATTCATCCAAATGGGTTTTTATACTAGAAGCTTGTGTTGTATTTTCATCCGTAACTAACACTGACAGCGTCCATCGCCTAGAGTCTGTGGAGCCACGCGTCTTTTGCAGTCAAACATGTAGAATAAAGCTAAGTGTCCGTTAACATACTGCGGCCAAATATCTTGAGATAGAACTTTTTTTTTTTTACCTTTACCTTTTCTTTAAAATATACAAATAAATAAATGAATAAAAAATAATAATAAAAAAAATTGAAGCTAATTAACCCAATTTTTAACCCCATTCATGGCCAGTATTTTTGTGTTGTGTGTGCCTAACAATGAGCTCCTAAAGCAAAGCGTAACCTCTTCAGTTTCCTCATGAATACATGCACCCCGTTCACAAAACGGATGCACTTTGAAAGTGTCTTGAGGGATTTCTTTATCGCACAGAGAAGCCACTTGCACATCCGTAAGAGGCATGCTAAGGTGGCGGCCAGGTGAGTAGAGATGGACCGGAACAAACCCAACCCCCCTCACCCCCACCCTCCCGGCCCAGTGAATCCTTTGGTTCGGCTCACGTCCCTTGCAGCACCAAGTCACCGTTTACACCCCAGACATCCTGACACTTTGACAGTTCACCCCTCCAGTAGTGCGGATGAGCGCACTGAACTCTAACCCACTACCACGCTGCTGCTTCGGCCTCTGTCTGGAATGACCTGACTGGCAGCTGAACTTCCTGTTGCTGTGATTAATCTCACCTTTAAAAAAAAAAAAAAAAAGTTATTTCTTTATGAGACTGCATTCTAACAATGGATGCTTGTTTGTCTGCTTTTAACACGCAAGTTAAAAAAAAAAAAAAAAAAAAAAGACTTTCAAATGGTCTTCTGACGAGTTAAGTGCTTGATCCTCTTTGTTTCCAGACAACATACAGGGGTGTCAAAAACCCAGAAGCAGTTGAAAGGAAAAGGAAAAAGCAAGAAGAGACTGAGAAGCAGGCGATGACCACCTCTACATCTGGAGGTGGCGGGCTGAGGGTCAGTCAGCTCTTTGTCCTTGGTGCAACCGATCCAAGCTCAAAATTCAATACTCATCCAATATTTTTGGTTTTCTTTTTCTTTTTTCAGTGGCAGGTTGGCTGAACATCTAAAGAATCCTGATTTCTGGACTCAGAAGTTATAAATCCCCCTTTGAAGAATTGCTTCTGAGATGATGCAACAAGAGTTTCAACCGGCGTCCGATTATTTTTTCAAGATCACATTTCAAGAGTCCTGATGTCACCGGCCCTGCAGTTGTCTGCACAACCTGCGGCGACGACCAGCCGGACTCTTCCTTCCGCTGTTGCCAACTTCTAAAAGCTGCTCTGTCCAGCGCAGCGGCGCGACACGTTCAGGTTCATTTACAAACATTAATGATTGTGTTTGTAAAGGCCACCGGTGTCTGGTGCCCAACTCTGAAACACACACATTTATCACAACACTATTGTCTTTTCTTATATTTATAATTATTTTTACTTACATAACTCAGCATGGACACTGTAAAGCTACCGTTTTGTTTTTTTTAAACTGCATTCTTAAGCTAACATTTCACAGGTCAAACACAGATTCCGTTTACAAAGACATTGAGGTGCTTCTCTGTAGGTTTAGCGCAGGCTCATTATTTTCTGCGCTCCTTTTGTCAGTGACACAAAGACCAGTGCAAAGGGTGCCATTGTATGTCGGCGTCTGCTGAACGTGCCTCGTAGGGATTTTCCAAGGCAGCGCGGATGTCACATGATGTCAAAGGCGCCCAAAAGGGGCCGAGGGTGCAGTGCATGCTGGTACGTCTGTCTAAAGTTAGACATTATTTAGCCTCCACGGATTTGTTCCTGAACCCACAGCAGCTACGGCTTGTTGCTGCATTCTTTTTTTCACGCTGCACTTTCCAGGGTGTTGTTTTGCACTGGTCTTTGCCCTCAGTCTCTTCAAACTACTCTTATTGTTTTCTGCACACGGAGATTGTTTAATTTTGATATATACACAGCACTGACACTATGCCTGCTTAATTTAAAAGGACATACGGAATGTGATGAAGCTTTTGTTAGATGCGTTTGACATTTGGCAGAGGCTCGCCGACGCTGGGTAGTTTACCGGGAGAGAGCCGCGGCGCCGTGTTAAAGCAGGAAACTGATGGAAGAAAAAAAAAAAAGAATTTGTGATGCACGCGCAGACTGATGAAGGATTGACTTTCTTACTGGAGTGGTTTTTCTTTGAGCCTTCACTTAATCCTGAAATGCTTCTGGTGCTCTTGACATTTTGTAGAAGAGGAAATCCTGCCAAGTTATTTGTTACAATAAATGACCTTCAGCTATACTCCTGTGTGTGCGCTTCACTGATGTGTTTGGGGGTGAGGTGGGTTGGGTGGGAGGCAAGTAGCAAAAAAAAAGAAAAGTCAGCCAAGTAGACGTTCAGTATCAAACTGAACTTTTTCGTGAGACTTTATTGAAAATGTACATCTTACAACTGGATGTATTATCGTACAAACATGTAAATAGTTAACTCTATATATTGTTGATTATGAAAAAAAACTCAAAAGGCATCAGATCGATCGTCCCATTCCCAAAGTGACCTCCAGAGGTCACTGACAGTTGTTATGAGCTTTTTACTGAGCAAGACGCTTCTTTCACTGGCAGTCGGGCAGGATAAGAGCTTTGATAATAATAATGGGCATAATAATTCTAAAATAAAATTAGGGATTGATAAGGTCATAGCATACAAAGACAATGCATAAAAGCTATTTTTTAAAGAAGCCATTTCCACAAAATAAGGTTTGGTGATTGAGAGATTTGGCAATTTCGTACGGTTACGATACAATTTAATGATTAAATAAGCAGGTGCATTTTTTATTTTTTTTTGCTTTAATATTGATTAGCAAACTAAGACATTCAAGAAAATGGGCCTCTTGCTTTCTGCCGTCATAGTCGTCATACTGCTGAAAACTACGGGCTGTGAAAACATTTTCTTCCTTTTTATAAAAGCATGTTTAATAATTACAGCCAGGTACCAAAGGGCTGTTTGGCTATAGAAAATACATGTGTTACCCCTAAAAAGAATCTAATAGATATATAAATGCCTGAAATCTAAGTAGTAAATTAAAAAAAAAAATGTACAGTTCTGCCTTTTTCCCAATTAAATTCATCGTATAGTAAAAACTGCATTTGAGATGTCGCGCCAGGCTGCAAACGCTCAAAAAAAAAAAAAAGACCAAACAAACACCCAGTTACCACCCTTTTCACACACACACACACACACACACACACACACACACACACACACACACACACACACACACACACACACACACACACACACACACACACACACACACAGAGAGAAAAGAAGCGCAACTGCAACACGAGTCTGCCTCTCGCGGACAAGACGTCGCCGTTTCTCACAAGGCGTCTCACTTCTTGCTGCGGTAGTGAGCGGCCACCACCAGGTAGCTGTCGGGACTCAGCTCTCTGATGCCTGCCGACTTGCCGCTGCTGTTGACCGGCGACGTCTTGCTTTCCACCCGCGAGAACTGCAGCATGCGGCAGGGGTCGTGCTTGAGCAGGTAGCTCTCGAAGGTCTCCCAGCCTCCGCCGACGCGCACCATCACGTGCTTGTTGTGCAGCATCTGTTGGGAGGAGACGGGATCAGGGTGTTACTCGTGACGTGCCGGAGCCGGAGCCGAGCCGAGCCGAGCTGAGCCGAGATGCTTCTTTTGTTTGAAGGGCTGCTGTCATTTCACTAATGGAGGCTTACGGAGACGGAACGGCTGAGTTGGATGTGATGGTTGCTGATCAATATCTCAGATGGGGCTCGGACTGATTCTCCTCAGAGAGGAAGGAACAAATTAATTTTTCAATAGCTTTTTATAGCCTGTAATTAATAAAGAAGGAAGTGATGTGGTTGCATTGTGAAAGGTTCACTCAGGTAGAATCCTTGAATGTCTGTTCATGTTGAAGTGACCAGACACGCAGTAGCATGAAATGTTTCAAAATCAGAAAACGTATCCATCTGGAAAAGTAAAACTTATTCATATAGCACTTTTCACAGATACAAGTTCAGAAAAGTGCTTTCCATTAAACAAAACATATACGTCAATATAAGACATCATAAAATAAGCAAAAGGCAAGGTGTCTTGAAAAAGTGCTCAATGTACAGTAAGTAAAGCACAGTAAGATGTAAAAGCAAGAAAAAGGAGGTGATGAACTAAAATCCTGTCTCAACGGCCGTGTTTTCAGTTGTTTTGTAAAATGAAGGGCTCCTTCCAAAGAAAAATACATTTTAAAGTTTATTGGTCGGACCTTCTTTCTGTCAAATTCAAGATAAACCAATCAGGGGTTTTTTTTTTTGCTGCCAGTTGCTGCACATTCCGTGGACTGTGTTGCGGTTCACTCGAGTGCTCACAGGTGTTTGAACTCAATCAATCAGTCAAGAGGAGAGAAAAGCCTTCAGTGCCCACTTCTCTGCACTCCCTTTGATGAAAAAATGACTTCTGACCAAAGCCAGCGCAATGCGGTAAAGAAAATTTGAGCGGTTAATAATTTACAAAAAAAAAAAGGCCTCAAATATATTAGAAACTACCTGACAGCAGATCCTTTAAAATCACCTTGAAAAGCCATCAAATCTCTGCTAATAGCGCTGGGTTTGCAGAACGCCACTTTCAGAGGAAACACATTACAATCATTGATGTTATATTGCTTTTCTGGGCTCCACCACAGTGGATGGAGAGGGCAGGGCACCGCGCGACACGTCACCACAGTCCGTCCTGATGTGAGGCCTCCTGCCCTGCAGCGGCATAACATTCAACATTTATTAGCCTCTTAACGGAATCAATCAGCGGGGGCAGCGGCAGGGCACGGCTTCCCATCAGCAGCGCCGGGGCCTCGGGCTCTGTGGCCCTGGATTTAATGGGAACGGGGACGGGTTTCAATCACACCGGGAACCGGACCCCTTGTTGAAGACAGAGGCCTGAGGGCTGAGCGGGGACGGACGGCCTCTCCTGCGTCACCCGGGACCCTCACGGAGGCTGCAGCCACATCACCTGGTCTCTGGGAGGGGAGTGGGTCAGTCTCACAGGCACGCAGCGATTATTGTGGAGACTGGTGCTCTGTCAGGGTGAAGCAGCTGCTGAGGCCAAAGGCTTATGGATGCAGACGGTCCTGAGTTCAAAAGCACATGTCAACATGTGGCAGCATCCATTGTTAAAAAGCACGCTTTTCTTTTTGAATCTGCAAGGGCAAACGTGTGATCTTCTCCAAATATTCACATTTTGTATGAAAAAATGCACAGCAAGCAAAGCATCAACAATCCAGCACATAAGTACTGCCTGCAGGCTGTCTGCTGGTGTCTGGCACACACCCAGCCTCCAGGTGGCGGTATAACTGGGCCAATCAGGCGCAACAACAACTTGCAGCAGTAGAGGGAGTCCTGCGTGCATTCATTCCGAATCCTGAATCGTGGCGCTGGAGCGAAAAGGTGGGAAAATGCAAGAATGGGCCATGTGACACCTCCAGCGTGGAGGGGGTGTCGTGCACGTGCACTATACGGGACACGTGTTTAAAATAATAATAATTTAAAAAAAAAAAAAAAGCAGGAGGAGAGGTTTGCAGACTGACTCGAGAACAACCAGGTGCAGTTCAGTTCAACTCTTTAAAACAATGGTAGTATTAAAATACATCCAATGGCTGTCGGAAACGTTTCTCACGGTGAGCCAACTCATGCAAGGTCATGCAAGAAAAATAATAACAAAAAGAAAAACTAACATCCTGATGTTTTTAAGGAATTCTTGGCGAAATGTGCTGAAACATGCGGAAGACCAGTTTGCGGTGCTGAAAGCAGGTGAATCGAGCGAGAAGAGCCCCGCAGGCCTCGTTCACTCAACAACAGCAGCTCCCGACTCGTCCTTGGTTGCTACGCAGCAGAATAAAAAAAAAAAAAAGGATCTCAGACAAGTGAAATCACGACGGGCTTTTTGTTCAGCTTGTCTGGTTATTATTTGATGACCAAAGTCACGTGACCAAAAAAAAAAAAAAAAAAAAAAAAAATCCGGCGAGACATCAAACGCAGCTTTTCTTTTCCAACCGAGCCTCCAGAACTCGGCTGCAGCTTTTTGTTTCAATTGATGTTCAACCCCCGGCGAGTGGCGGCTGCAGTACACAGAGCTGTCAGCAGATGTCACCCAAGTGCACTCTCTCGCTTCCCGCTGTCCTCCTCCCCTCCATCTACTCCCCCCCCCCCCCCTCCTCCTCCTCGTCCTCCTCCTCCACCTCCTCCTCTCACATGCCGAGCATGAATCGCATTCTCGGAGGTGTGAATCCTGCTCGCGGGTTGCCAAGTAACTGGGATGTCAAGGGCACCGTTCCTACTTCAGCAATCTGCGCCCGCCCGCCTGCCCGCCCGCCCGCCAGCCAGCCAGCCCGCCCGCCAGCCAGCCCGCCAGCCAGCCAGCCAGCCAGCCAGCCAGCCAGCCAGCCAGCCAGCCTCTCATCTCTTCCTGGCAGCAGGACTCGGCATTGTTTGACTTCAGTCAAATATTTTTTTTCCTTTTTTTCTTTTTAACTGCTAACAAACCAGCCCACTGCATCTATATGGAAATATGCGGCTGCTATTTTCATTCTGCGGTCCGGCCAGACACGTTTTGTTTGGCCGAAGATGGACATTGTCGGAATGCCATTACCAGTAAATGAGACCTCACTCGCAGCAGAGGCGGGTTCCTGTTCGCACACACACACACACACACACACACACACACACACACACACACACACACACACACACACACACACACACACACACACACACAGTCGCTTATTTTCATTCCAACGGTGGCCCCGCTACCTTCTAATCCCCCCCCACCCCCCCACTTTCATAATACAGCCATGTGCTTTTTACAAAGGGGAGAGCATTGGGGGCCGCAACGTGACACCCTCATTACTGTGAACCCCTGCTGATTCAAAAGCAATTAAAAATTGATGAGGGCCGTCTGATCAGAAAGAGACGGACTTGGTGCTGGCCTGCTGGAAAATTGTATCGATTTCATGGAGCCAGTTGGAGGCGTCCAGTCGGTCAGATCCAGTCTGCCACACGCTCAGTCTACGCTGAGCTGTTATGACTTTCACACATCAACACGTCAGGTTGTACCTGCTTCTCACTGCAGTTTTCCAGCTGTCAAAACATTGGACTCGAATCAATTGTCCGAGACCTCGATAGATCTCTAGAATACAGCATATTTAGCCCTCTGTTTACAGCCTCCTGCTAAAACCTTCATCTCAACGCTTCTCTGTTGGACCTTCCACAAGTCTAGAAGGAGACAAGCGCAATTGGCCGCCACAGAGTGGCAGAGTGGTCGCTAACCCAGAACAGGTTTAAGGGTACTTTGTGACATCACAAGGGGATGATTTCCAAACTGTGTGTTTTTTGCACACAGCTGAAAAGAAAGACGGATCGATAATCCATCAAAGAGCAAATGACTGGTAAAAAACATCAGTCATGTTAATTTTGCAAAACCCCCTAATGTAACAAAACTTCATAGTGAGAGTGAAAACAAGTCCAAGTGTGAATTAAATGGCAGACTTTTCCAATTGTTCTTTATCAAACAGACATGCTTGCACTTCCCTTTTAGTGCTTAGCTTTAATCACAAATTTGCATTTTAATTGCAATTTCTAGAGCTGAATCTTTACCTAAAAGCATTCTTTCAATGACCCGCGTCACCCGACTCACCCGAATGAAAAGCATCTTCTCCCCGACACGGTATCGACCCTGTGACTGTCTCTCCACGCAGAATTTATTCGGGCACCTGCAGGGCGGCTCGTCAGCAATTTGTCTCACCTGGAAAAAAAACAAACGCGCTCAATGGTGACGTTTCCGCGAGCGGGTGAAGAAAACAACCTGCAGGCTGAACCCCGACTGTCCCGGCTTACGGCGTCGTCCAGCAGCTTCCCCGTGCTTCTCTTGCTGGGGGCCACCTTGGTGGGGGTCGGCGACGGCGAAGGTGAGGGGGCAGGTGAGACGGGCGGCGATGGAGGGAGGCGCTGCGCCGGGGATTCTGGTGACGGGGGAGGCGGAGGGGCCTCCTCTTCCAGTTCGATCTCGTTCTCCAGTTTGATGAGGCCCGGAGGTTCCACGTGGTACCTGGACGCAGCCACAAGGAGGAAAATCTTTTAATATGGTTTGGTTCAGTTTAGTTTATTTCAGTCATAGCCTACATACACTTCAGAACAGAAGAAGGAAAAAAAAAAACAAATTCAAAGTTTGACTGAAAAAGGCTCAGGCAGAAGCAAAGCTTGTTAATGTCCACCTACTATTCGTCTTAAGCTACGCAAAGCATGGTATCAAGTGGAAAGAGAAAAAAAACTGAAAAACTAACATACACATGCACCTGCGCACATCCATAGCTCTTCTACCCTTTTTCCAATTAGAGACGTAACTCCCCAATAGAGCTGCACATAATGCTTTTTTGAATATAACAAAGGAAGTACATTGCTTAAGAAGAAGAAGACCTTTACTGATCCCATGGAAGGGAAATTTGCATAATTACAGGAACAAAAAAAGGCTAAAGTGCAAAAGATGAAGAATTAAGAATTAAGTTTGAGATCAGCACTATTCCACAGTTCAAAAGAAAGACTTCTTCTTTTAACTTCTTTTTTTGCTTTTGGTAACACAAGTTTGCATCCGTCTCTCAACTCATATTTACTCTCAGACACAATGAAGAACCTCTGCACGCTGCCTGGTAGTGTTTCACTTTTTTTTTTTGCTTTAAACATGATTTTGGATTGTTCTGTAATAAACCAAGTGTCTAAACTTCAAAACATGAGAATTTCAAAATATTGAACTAGTATGATCATAATATCCGGCTTTAATTATGATGCGTATGGCTTGTTTTGGCAGTAAAACAATATTATCAGTTGTGGTTTTAAAAATGGGAAAAAATGATGGGAGATGGTGAAAAAAATACACACATTAGACATATTCTTTGAAATTTATTTTCGCAAATATTTCTAACAGCAATCTGCCAGTGAATTCCTCAGATGTGTGATGAAGGGTGGAAAAATCAAAAGGGGAAGCTCTTACCGCGCCGCTATCCTGCCCAGCTCCAACAGACAGAGACACACCTCTCGTGGCTGCTTGTGTAGAACTGCAGGAAGAGATCACAGCCACAGTGTCACCGACAATCAGCATTTTCAAGAACGGCATCGCAGACGCACCGTGAGTGAATGAGTGAGGGAATTGAGTGAGTGAGTGAGTGAGTGAGCGGGACAAACATCAGCTTTAAAACCCCCCCAAAAACCACATGGAAATGAGTCTGGGCCAGATCTGCAATGTGAGGAGTGATCTTTCAAGCTCACTCAGCTGCTCCAAAGGAATTAGACAAACACAAACACACATGTTGGAAGACAGGCGCACACACGCACACGTGCACAAATGAGTTTCCCAGCAATCTTCACTTTGAACATCTGGCTCGATGAACATGCAGAGGAAACCACAGGTCACGTTTGACCAGGGTTCTTGAAAAGGTCAAGCAGACCAGGTGGCGCTGCAGCTCGCGTGGAAGTGACTCAATCGAAAACGATCAATATAATCAATTCTGAAAGGGAAAAATTCCCGGGAAGTCCGGTGAGACTGAAAGCTGAGCTCTTGGGCTCGTGTTTCCTCGGTGCAGATGGGCGGCAGCATTTCTAAAATTTCTTTCTGAAGAATTTTGAAGACTTTTTTCAGACATGACATGTTCACCACAAGTGATGCGACGCGACATGCATTTGCACATGGAACATCCGTCTCATCGGAGCAAACCTGCGGCCGTCACACACGCACTGATGGACCGACAGATCCCAGGTTGAGAGGGGAGAAGGAGGAGGGGGGGGGGGAGAAACGTTAGCAGACGTTATCGCACGTGTTCACAGTTCATCCGTCCGACTACACGGTGACGACGAGTCCGCTGGCAGCGTCCCTGAGTCTGCCTTTTTTTTTTTTTTTTTTTTTCTTCTCCTCCACCGACGCAGCCCTGAGAAACAATTTGCACAGTTGAGAATCGCTTCGCACTGCCTCGGCAGCTATTGGTCAGAGATGACGGGAATGTCTGAACCTCCTGCGTCCCAGCCGGGGTCGCATTCTGCGACTCTGACTTGCAAGGACGCGACTCTTCTTCTTTTTTCTTTTTTTTTTATGCACATTCCGGCTACATAATGCTAAAAAAAAAGTCATTCACTCTCCTGCGGAGGAGAGCAAAAAAAGAAAAGGAAAAAAAAGTGGTGCTCTCGGAGCGGCGGGAGACATTTGCATAGCGCTGGCCTACTTTCTCTCTGACTTGCATCCTTCTGTCTGTGCTCGCTTTGTTTCGCCGCTTCAGACGTTTCCTGCAGACGTGCTCACGTGTTTATTTGTTTTTTTTTTCTTCTTTTTCCTTCTTCTTCCGTACAGCAGGACCGACTCTACCGCTGTTGCTCCAAGCAGACCGCTGCCCTTCAGGGCTTTCATCCTTCATCCTCTGAGCATCGGAGGGAAAGAAGGAGAGCAGATGGAGAAACAACCTGGATAACAATCGGGCCATTCAGAGGAGGGAGAAACCTGAGCGCGACGCTGCAGCACTGGATTCACCGCCGTGGTGGAACAGAAGCGCGTTTGTCATGGGTACACAAATATCACACTGTCAGACAGTAGGATAATACAAGTCCACAGCATGATAATATTTACTGGGAAAAAAGTGTGGACGGTGATCTGTCCAACAATTAGTTTTCTTTGAGTCCATCAGCGTTCTTGATTTTATTTACTTTTAAAAAGCTACAATAAGCAATTTTGCTACAGAGACAAACAAACTTCTTCAGCTTCTGAGCTGCACCTCCTCACCGTCCTCTTAGCTCCATGGCTCCACCTTCTGAGCTAGAATGTCGAATGAGCGAACTGGAGACAAGCCAACGTTAGCTAAATCTCGCTGTATATAACCCAAATCTTCTGATGCCAGAACTCTGTTAACCTTGTAGTACGACTTTTTATTTAGTTTTAATCATCCAAAGTCGAAAACAGAACAAACTAAAACCACTTTTGTATTTAATTTAATAACCAGTAGAGCTTCACATAGCAATTGTTTTTATTACCTCACATCCGACAGTCATGAAAATCGTTTATTGCGCCTTTAAATCAGCCTCCATAATTTCGCTGACTTGCTCTCTAGATCTGCACGAACAAGCAAAGGCCGAGGGTAAGCGGAGACACATCAGTCACTGCCGTGCTGCCAAACGCCGTCACGCACCAGCACGTCACAGACTGGTCTTTGTCTGGACATGAACATCTCTCAGGTCTCCTGCTGCAGGAGGACGAGCTGCACTCACCCAAATCCTCCGACTCAAACAGGCACGTTTCTCCCACGCCGACCTTTCGACACCAGGCCAGGAAGTTAGCCGTGTTGTCCCGTGCGAAGAAGGACCCAGAGGGGGCGCTCTGCCGACACGGTATCCTCCGACTGGGAATAGTCTGCAGGAGATACACATCACGCACCTGAGCAACAAAGATGAAGAACATTCCCCGTATTTGTATGGATTCGGTTTGTAAACTTTGACCCCTTGTGGGACAAAGACACAGAAAACAATCACACAGGTTGACCGCCACCACTCCCTCCCCAAAAAAATATCCCAAATATTCAGAATATCAGAATATGAGGCGGCGAGCTCTTAATCTGCACTGATTTCTTTTCCATCTGCTGCTGCTGCTGCTGCTGCTGCGCTTTCAGTGCAACATCAAGGAGCCTTTTTGTTCACACAGATCAATGTGAGAGATGGCTGCTTCGGGGGCCGACTCCAGCGGTCCCACAATGATTCGGGATCGAATGACACGGGCCCCGGCCCCCATGCGGCCCGCTGGGGGAGATTTATGCGACGTGCTGCGGTTTTTATACAGGATACATGCGTCTGTGCAATGAGAAAGGTGCAGTGAGCTCATGCTGGAAATATGCAGGCTTTTTGTGGGTATTTTTCTTTTCTTTTCCAGGCGCTGCTTCTTTTTTCTCTCCTCCTTTCCTTCGTTCTGCCAGGGATCCTTTCTGTCGTTGAATTGCTCTGCATTCCTGGGAGGAATAACGTGGGGGCGTCTGGCTTGATGAAACGGTCGGAATAGCGCGCCGCCGTTTCTGCGGTGCACCTTTGCATTAGGGGCGAATGACGTGAACGAGACGATGAATAATAATGAGCAAAGGATGAATAATCCTTCCAAGAAATGAAAACCTCTGATTGTCAAACATTTGGATCAGGAATTGAGAAAAAAAAACAAAAAAAAAAAACACGCTTTCAATTTATTTTAAATGAGAATCTGACGGCACTTTCGTCACCTGAGACGACATCGTCACGTGGAAGCCATTTCCAGCCATTCAACTTATGGCATCCGGCTGTCAATCAGCCCTCGGAGTTCAGCAGAGTTCGGCGGAGGCCAGTGGAGCTGCGATGGCCGGGCGGGTGCGTCGGCGTGTCCTCAGCCAGTCGCGGTCACCTTGTTTTATGACGCATTTACCACTTGGAATCGGAGAGAACTCAATGGAACTTGACAATTAAAAAAATTCCCCGCAGTCTGTTTCAGGTGAAAGAGTAAACACTTTGGGTTCTGAGGCTACCTGCCTGTTGTCATTTGTTAGCACGTGAGCAGTGAATTTTCTCTTGGTTCTTGGTTTTCCTTGTTTGCTTCGTCCACCAAATAACAATAAACAACGCCAGGAAACTATTTCAATCATTCCGTCTTTAGCTAATGCAAACCTGCTAACCCTGGCATCTCGTCAGCCACCTGCCAAAGAGCCAATAGGAGGCCCTCAGGAAGAAGAGGTGGAACCATGAAGTTCATTAAATATGAACTTTGGTCTTTCACATGTGAAGAAGGCCAATTTGACTTTCAGCAACCACTTGTGCCAGGTAGCTGGTAACAAACCAGGCGATATTAACCACGAGTGCCCGCCCCCGTGGCGAGCCGTGGCGTTCGACTCCTGCCAAGAGAGTCGAGAGCTAAGTGAAAACACGTTGCCCGCTGAGGAAGAAAAAAAAAAGAACCAAAAAACAGTTCTTTGTTCTACTTTTATTGCGAAAATGCCATCCAGCTCTGATGGAACTGCGGCTGCTTGGACATCCACATTAATGTCTTTAGCATCAGCGAGGCTGTTATTAAAACTTTGGTTTTTGGACATCCTCCGGGTTTTTGTTTCAGTATTTGCTTCCTGATCTCATCACGACCAAAAGGAAGCGGCTCGGGTTACAGAAAATTAAGACGGATTGAAAACCTTTGCTTCAAAACAGATGGAAAAGCAGTCAAAATGTGACTGTGATCAAATATGGTCCCAACCAATCAGACTGAGGTCCTGAACTGCCTGACATACAAAACAAGGAAGTGGATGAGATGTAACGGCAGATATTAAGTGTGTTCAGACACTATGAAGCCGTGTGTTGGCTATGAAAGAACTCTTTGATGTGCGAGGAGGAAGACGGAGCCGTTGGTCTGAGATCATCCGCCCCACTGGCTGCACTGCTTTAGCTGAACCACTGACAAACACAGTTGTGAGTAAAGCAAAAACATTGAAAAAAAAAAAAAAAGTATTCTTTGCCGTTTATGTTTCTTGTTTAAAAGTCAAACAAGCAAAATGCCGTCCAGCTTCGACGACGCACTGCAGCATCTCATCAAACTTATCAAACCATCTTGTTACCAGTGAGTGTTCTTCACAGCAGACAGTCAGCCTTGTTTTGGCGAGCGATTGGAAACACATGGCCCTCAATTGGATGAGATCAAATTTTAAAGGTGCTGCTTGGCCTCTTTAAATAATTCAGCAAAACTTCAGATTACCGCTGCAGTTTCCCTGCATTCTACTGATAACGTTCCATCTCACACACAAGACTGGTGGTTTTTTTTTTTCCTTCTCATGGAAAATAATTCACGAAAGCCCATAAAAACCGAACATTTACCATTGGTCTGCGAGTTCTCAGGAAACACGGGGCCCCATCAGTTTATGTGTTCGTGCCCGCCTTATTATTATTATTTTTTGTGCTGCTGGAGGCTACAGGTCCCTTCCCCCTCCCTCCGTCTCACCCCTTTCTGAAAGTTGTGCAGCTCTCTGCAGAGCTCATGTGGACTGGATTCAGTGAAAAGTATCTAGCATGCCAATCAGCCAAGCCTTGTTCTTCTCTTGGCATCAGCTGTCTGTCAACTCAAGAAGTCAGTCAGTCAGTCCAGAAGGACTTTTAGCCCAAACTCCAGCTTCTGATTGCAGCTTTTTAAACAACGAGCTCGACTGCGCTGGCGCTCTGAAACTTCTAGATCAGCTCACCTTGCTGTTGGCGAGCGTCGCCCCCCCGTTATTCTGCCTGAACTTCTCCTGCAGCATCTCAGCCAGCTGGCACAGCAGGAAGCCATTGTCCAGGCGATCCATGAAGCTCTCGGCGGTGATTTCCAGACCTGCTCGGCAGCAGACACACCAAGAAGAAGAAGGAGAAGGAGAAGAAGAAGAAGAAGAAGAAGAAGAAGAAGAAGAAGAACAGGAGAATCCACCAATAAATACATCGACAATGCAACACTCCTTTTGTACATTATAAACAGCATGAGGTAAAGTTAAAATGGGGGAGCGTGATTTCCAGCCAGGTTGGATCTGATGTGGCACCTCTGACAGAAAACACAGACTGACTTATCGAGGTGATAAGTCGCCGATTATTAAGACTTGTGTTGGTTGGGAGGTGGGGGGAGGGGATCTCTGTTGGTTCACCAACTGCGTGGGATCCGTGTGCATCGGCTGGCGCTCGTGAATCCCACACAGTCGCGCAGACAGCTCGGTGATCTACATGTGGTGTCCAGTTGACTGACTTCCAGAGGACCATTCCTCTGCACTGAGATCACCGTGAAATAGGAGGCGGTGGCAAGCAGGAGGGGGGAGGGGAGAGGGCGGCGGGGGGCGTCTGTGGAAAGAAACCGGGAGAACTTTCTTTTTTTTTTTTTTTTTTTAAATCCCCCTCCGTTCTGTTTCTTATAGGAGGAGGGGTTTCGGAGGGGGGGGGGTTATCGCCGTATAATGAGTTCCAAATGTTGCGAAGGAGCCTGGAGAGCGCAGATCGAAATCTTGAGAAACGCTTAGTCCCCTGCACCCCAGCAGGCCTCCATCACTCCGCTCAGAATGAGCAAAGAAGGAAATTCCACACAGAAATATTGAAAACTCGCACTCTCATAAAGAGCCCGCTGTCGCCTGCTCCAGCATCACAATGCCGATGACAACAACAACGACGACAGCGCGACTCACCGCCGCAAGCAGCGTCTCATGGCAGCTCTCCTCCCACCTGGAGGTCAAACCTGCCCAAACATACCAGCGCCTTGGCCTTCCCTCCAAACACACAGAGACTGTCTGGACGTAGCAGGTCGACAGGTCCGGAGTTCCAGAGACGCCAGAGAGGATCGTGCCGTCGTGCTGAGGTGTTCGCACAGGGGGCGGGAGGCTGGGGGAGGCTGGCGAGTTTTTGGGGGCTTAATTGGTTTCTAGTTGAAGTGATACATTGCATAGGCTCCTGCGGTCTTGGTCTCGGATGAAAAATATAATGGTTCAATAAAACATTTGGACCATTAAAAGTCGCAGTTACTCATTCAAAACCAAAATTGGGGGGGAATGTGTCAGACCGTCGAACTCCCTCTGATGGAATTTTGCAATAATTTTTATGATTATTGCCACAGCTGGAGAGCCATCGATGAATGTTAGCCTTCAACTCGGGCTTTTTTTCCCGTCATTTTATCATTATTACCAAATACTGATTTACCTTGGGATTCAATTGGCTAAATGAAGGTTACAACCATCAAGCCTCCACTTTAATCTAATAGACAAAGCTCTTTCAGGTCCGACAATGATAGAAACAAATAAGCAGAATCAAATTTACAACTACAAACTATTTAGTTCAAAGAGCTTCAATGCAACTTGAGTGTCTTTGGTTGGAAAGACGAAACTGAGAAAAACTAGTTTGATTAGAGTGAGCGATTGCGATGAGACGCGAGCTTTGTCCAATCAGCTGCCGCGTTCTGCTTCCCCTCTCTAAATGAATGATTTCTTTGGGCTCACTACAAGATGGATAATCATCTAAATCAAACCAAACCAAACAAGGCAGATTCTCCTCAAGGCAGAACAGAGTCCTGAGTTAGACCCAAGAAGTCAGGTGGGTGTGCACCAAGCACCGCCAGGAAAAGCAAAGGGGTCATTTGTTTCACTCATGTGACCTCTCACAAAAGCGTCCGCCTCTGCTCCCTCGGCGGCCGGCGCTGCGGTTTTAGCGGGCCGCTAACTACGGCCGTTATTCAATTAGCGCAAATCTTTAGTGGAACGTGTAAAAATGGGAGCTCATTCGCACCTTCCAGTGACTCAGAATAGGCTGCTAATGAGATTCACATTGATTCCCGTCTGCTGCGGAGGAGCCTGCATCAGCACCGACCTCAACCCCCCCCTCAGAGTCCAGACTTCAGGTTTGGAGTAAAGCCAGCGACGGCGTCTCGTGCCTGTTGAAGTGAACGGCGGAATGTTGCTCCAAACTCTCTGAAGGGGGGCGGAGCAATGGGCCGAGCCCCGCCCAGCTTACCTAGGATGTTGGTGAGCCACAGGGCGAGATCCTCCTTCATGGGCAGCAGGCTGGCCTCATGGCGGCTGGCCAGCCACTGGTGGTACTGCTGCATGTCCGTGAGGCCGGGAACGCCGGGGTGTTTGGGGCTGAGGGAGCTGCACATGGTTCCCTACTGGCCGCCTGCCGGAAGAGAGACACACACAGACACGTGACACAACGCACAATTTAAGAATGCAAAGGAACCGCGATGCGGTTGGACAGGCAAACTGTTTTGGGGAGTTTTCGGCAGATGTTTAATTGGAGTTCCAAGCGGGTTTAACTCACGATTCATATCCAGGGCCACCTGATACGGTGGCCGACAAACACAATACAACTGCTAAATGCACCTGAGTTGGAGAAAACAGCTGCAGGTATGGAAACGATGCAAATTCACACACACAAACGCAAGTCTAAACGAGCCTAAACAAGGAACAAAAAGAGGATCGAAAGAAACGTGCTGCAAGACATAAAAACATAAACTTAATCATGGAATGCACTGCACACAGAGAAGCAATGCAAAAAACAGCAGATGCAAACCAAGAAAACACATACAAACGGAAAAAAAAACCACACTGTATAAACCAGTCAATACAACGGAAGTGCTCCGAACCTGCAGGGGGGGCTCTTAGTGGCACAGCTTACCGAGGAGGACAGACTGACGGTGTTTCAAACAACAGCGGGATGGTACAGCTTAGCATGCTAATGTGACTTTTATTTGAGTATATTTTATGCCAGTTTCTACAAGACACTTTCTAGTCAGCTGTTCTCAGTCTACTTGTGTGTCCCTCCATTGAGCTGTTCCACTAAGAGCGCCCCCTGCAGGTTTGGAGCACTTCCGTAGAAGCGACTGCTTTATGCAGCGTTTTTTTGTTTGTTTGCATCTGTTGTGTTTTGCATCGCTTCTCTGTTTGCAGCCCACTCGATGATTAAGTTTATGTTTTTATGTCTTGCAGCGCGTTTTTTTCATTTGCACCACAATCCTCTTTTTGTACTTTGTTTAGACTCGTGTTTGTGTTTGTGAATTTGCATTGTTTTCATACCCGCAGCTGTTTTCGCCAACTGAGGCACATTAGGCAGATGCATTATGTTTAGCCCTTGTCTGCCACCGCAACCTGATGACACGAGACGTTCTCCAAGACGCCCAAAGCATGACTCATACAGTCAGACATCTGTTCAGGGCGGCGATACAGTCACACTGACAGACAAGCCTGAATCCATCCAGAGGGGCCTGACTGCATCCGACATCCACGCTGAGAGGAAGACACTTAACAGCTACGTACAGTCGGCGAGAGTGAAGTCACCGAGCGGATGAGACGTTCCTCGCGGTCTACTTCAATAACGTGCCAGAGTGTCAGAGTGTCCACGCTGCCGTAATGTGGAAATCTTTGCCATTTTCAGTGCCGCGCCACTCCATTAGCCGAGTCGCTCTCAAGAGGAGGCGGTTATTGGTAAAACAAGCGGACACCAGGTGTGACACCCGCGCTGAGGAAACACACATCGATGCATCTGCGGTGGAAATTCTGGGCCTCTTCGAGCGCAGTCGCTGGCAGGCAGAGAGACCTGCGTCATTTAATGTGTGTTTGCAATAATGTCTTTGTTATCTGCCTTGAAGAAGGCCTACATGGCCGAAACATGTTGGCATTTTTAACTATAAAGCCATGATCTTAGAAAGGCTTTTTATATATTTTTCAATCTCCTCGAGTGCCTCGGTTTTTTGAAATGTTTTTCCACCTTCGCCACGCCGAAGAGCACCAGGAGAACAATTTTTGTTTTCCACACCCAGCAGCACTCCATATACTTACAGTTTGACTTGGAGGAATAGTTTAACACCATTAAACAACATAAACACCTTTCCAATGCAGCAGAAAGACCACTTTGATTGGAGTATATTGTAAGATTTACGACTCCAAAGGTTTGTGGCAAGTTTCTTCATCCTCAAGGCAACCACAATCTGACATTTTTGACTAAAGTCCCAAAGCAGTGTCCTCTATGGGTATGAAGCTGTACTGCATGACAAGATGCTTAAAAGCTAGCCGGTGAGCATCGTTGGAATTCCATGAAAAGATCTTTCCTTCAATACGACAATTCAGGATTTTATGAGTAGATTTAGTGATAACAAATCCTTTGCTGTATGCATTTCACCACATTTCTGGCTTGCATACAGATATGATCTAGCGTAATTAAAAATATGAAAAATGGGGGGGAAGGAAATTCAATTAAAGCAAATCAAGTTATATTAATCCAATTAAAATATAAAAGAAAATTGAGGGAAAAAAAACAAAAATGAATGAGACTCCGCCTACTGGGAGACCGGGATGAACTTGTGTTTAGAGAGCAAGTTGATGGAGGTGCTGCCAAATCTTATCTCACTTTTGCGTTACACGTGTGAGTGAGGAACCTCAGGTGCACCATCGCCTCCTCCAGCTCCGGAAACAAGCGAGGAAGATAAAACATCTGGCCTGAAGTCAGGAAGCCTGGCGCATGCAAGCAGGATGAAACAAAGGAAGCAGGCTCTCTCATACAGCCAGGAATTGGGCTGAACTGTCTACAGCATTATGCAATGCGAATGATGACTAAACAATGAAGCAAGGCCTTTATGAACAGATCATCCTCTGTGAAAACGTCCCCCAAAATGCTGAGGGAGTGTAACACAATGCCAGGAATCTGACCTTTGGAGCTGTGCAACATTTCGAGATCCCCGTGGAGTCGGTGTTAACCAAATCGCACCGCCGTGCAACGCTGGACGGGGGCGACCTTGATGTCCTGCCAAGGTCGTCCCATCTTCCTGAAGACAAGAGCTGCCCGCTGTAGACACACACTAAACTGTGGACCCCGGCGCTCACACACAGGTGCAACATTCCCACGTCAGGCGTGGAGGCAGCGCTGACGGACAGAACAAGGGCACTGGGACAACTTCTCATGTCTCCGCCTTTCAAGGCTGGATTAATCATCCGCGTTGTGTTGAAAGAAAGAGGGGGGGGGAGATTATTTGACAGAGCTGTCAGCAAACTGACGGATCGGACTCGATGTTTGTTTTCCTACCCCAGTATCCCGTCCGCTCCGTTTTAAATGTCCCCGCTTTCCAAAAAAAATTTATCAAGTTTAAAGGGATTTTTATTACAGCTATGATTTCACCATCTGGTTTTTACCATCAAAAAAAAGTAAAAAAAATCTTGAACGGTTTGAAAAACAAAACAACTTCTGGTGGAGGAAGCTTTTCTGGAAGTGATCACCAACATCCTGAGTTTCCCATGAAAGAGGCCTAAAGAAACAAGCAGCTGTTGTAAAACATACCTGGCTCCTCTCACCCCACTGCAGCCTGACCTTTACAGCTGAAGGCCAAAGATCCTACACCGCCACTCGCTGGGCTTCATGGAGCACATCCACTCTGCCCTTCCCTGCGCTTCATCTGCCATTCCTCATTAAAATCGGAAAAAATAATAAATAACGCTAACTTCCTCAGTCCCAACATGTGTGGACTCCAAGTATTTCCTCCGAGAGGCCCCGTGACTTCAGTGAGAGCTTCATTATCTCTCGGGGCTAATAGACGACGGTCGCTCCAGGAAAGTCATATGGATGGAAATTACGGTGGCTGAATCACATTATTTAGAAGATAAACAATCAAACAAGAGCGCCTCTGTCCTCCTGACCCAGTGCGGAACTTGACAACGGCAAACTGATCTCAGCGGCTCATCTAGCCGCTCAAACCGAGACACTCAGCATGTCCCTCGTGTGGACAAGAGCTGCATGATTTGAGTTGAGCGAGGCTCTTCAACAGCTGATGTGAGCCGAGTCTCAGGCAGGACTTAGTATCAGCAGGTCTCGAAAAAATTAACACTTTTCAAAATTTGAACAACGGGGAAAAACAAAGATGGTTTTCATATTTTACAAGTAGATGAAGTTGGCGCACTATAATTCCTGGAGCGTGATTCAGCTCTGACTTCATCATTTCTAGCAGAACGGCCTCAGGCCTCCGTTAACAAGGCCTCCCCTTTATGGAGGGCACAAGTAGGCAATATGTCAATTAAATGCAATGTAGCATAAAGACAATAGTGCAGGTTTTGTCTTTTGTGCACTAACGTGATCTTGGATAGAATCTTGTCATGCTGACAAAAAAATACATCAGGGACTTTTTTAAAAAAACAAAACAATTGTGTACTAGTTAAATAAGTTGTAAAGCCGCCTGCTTGTTTTACAGCTGTTGCAAATAAAAGAACCACAACAGACAATGCGTCACTTCAAAAATCGTCCCGAGCAAGCCTAATGATGCTGAGCTCCAAACAATTAAAAGTAATTAAAAAAAATTAAAAATGAGGAGCCAAAAATAAATCAAGGGTAAGTTGTTACTATTTAAGAGTAAAAGTGAATTAGGTGCAATAAATTCAACCGTCATTCAATGAGAATTTCCAGAAGAATGAGTTGCAGAGATATTTGTTTGTACGGCGCGCGGGCACTCTGATGAGACGCACGAGGGCCAACAAAGTTTGGAATTTCGCGCACACACACACACAAACAAACATAATAAATCAAACGTTTACAGAAAATCACAAGGAAAGATGCAATCAAATCATGCACGTATGAAAAGGAGCAGCGGCAGCAGCAGGGAGAGGAGGAGGAGGGAGAGGACAGGAAAGGCTGATCGAACTGAGCTCACCCTCACTGATCACCTTCTTCTCAACTCGTCCTGTGAGCCGCCGGGTCCCAGTTTTCATGCTTTTCACTGCGGTGCACCGACCCCACAGGTTAGGGATCCAGGAACACCGAGCCAGTGTGGTTCGGGGAGGTCTTAGTCACTGCGCATTTGCACAAGGTTTTGACTGAACGCACGCACGCACGCACACTCGCGCGCACAAGACACACGCACATATACCCTGACTGCTGCTGCTGCTGCTGCTGATGGGAGGGAAGTTTGATTGTGCTGGCAGCGTGGCCCTCCTCCCCCTCCTCTCCCTCCTCTCGCCTCTTGGTGGTGTTACCCCAGTGGGACATTTCTGGAACGGATTCAGCCACGAGAAACTCAATCGATGCCCTCCTTTTTTTTCGCCGCTTCCTCCCTCCCTCTCTCCCTCCCTCCCCGGACTGCCACATCCATGGTTTGTCAAATCAATTATGCAAATTGCACATGTTTTGCACACTGCACGAAAGTTAAGAACGAGCGTTTGAACTTTTCTCACCGCACGAGCTACAGGTTGGCACCAGCATCGTGGGGCGAGGCACGCCCGCGAATCTTTAAAATACCACGACGATTGCAGCTGAGTGATTAGAGCAAATGGCTCTTGTTGCAAAAGGAAAGTTTGGAAGCACATAAGTGAAAAAAACCGAAATAGAGCAAAACTGTTTTGTTTTTTGTTTGTTTTTTAAACAAAAACAACAACAACAAAAAAACTTGTTGAGTAGAATACGTTTTCCTTTTCACCAATACTTATTTTATTTCTTGTAACTCATTAACTGCCTGACATTTATTTTGAAGGAATGTGTATTCTAGCCGGGTATGCCAGAGACGCATGCGCAATGCAAAGAGCGGCACACAGACGGGCAGAAAGCTTGGGAGAAGCCCCAAAAGTGAGTACAATAACAATATTTAGCGTCAATAAATATGCTCATCAAATATTTAACCTTGTTTGTATGTCACTCGAAAGTGTAGTTAAAGAAGATCAACTTTTAAAAATAAATCATTTTTATTTAATGAAGACGCCGAAAGTTTTGACCCAGGCTTTGTTGACATATTTAAGCTAACCCGGAAGTTAGCCCCGAGTCGTTTTACTGGTACTACAGCGGCGCTAATGTTGTGTCTCTGCCCCGCAGTGAGTGTCCAGGGGCCGGACTCTGAGCACACCAAATGGACGAGGTGCTGAAGAACCTGGCCAGCACCGTGGAGCTGCTGGCCGTGTCGGCGCGGAGCGACGTGGTGAAGCAGTGGGACTCTTTGACCCTGTCCAGGGCGTTTGGCTGGGCCCGCTACTGCGAACACCTGTTCCTGAGGTTCCACAGTAACACCGCCATCAGGAGGGTTCTGGAGAAGCAGCTGCGGGTCACGAACCAGAACCTGGAAGCTGTTTTCCCCGAATATAAAGACTTGTCCTTCCCGGACCTGGCCTTGTGTCGCCACCTGTTGCTTGTTGGTTTGTTGAGCAATCCCGAGCTGCCTGTCTCCACCATGAAGATACTTTTTGACTGTAAAAAACAGACAAACACGCCGGATCAGGATGTCAGCGGCCTCTGCAGTCGCCTCATTCAGTGCAAATCTGCCAGCAAAGTCCTGAGTCCTCTCACCGACTCGTCACCCTTGGGTGCTGATGCTGAGGTCCAGGCGTCGATGCTGCTGCAGAGGCTGGATGCTCTGCTGAGCCCCGACAGCCGAGCCGGCCAGGCAGAGCGCTTTTTAGACTCCGTCCTGCGGGAATGTGAAGGGGCGTCGGGGCATTTCAGTTTAGTCATCGCTGCGGCTCTGCTGACGACAACAGACTCCCGCACTGCGTCACATGAATTTCTGTTGGATTGGCTGCAGAGGAAACCCAGCGTGCTGCACAACATGTGTTCTGCATTGCCCACTGCACTACTGAGGGACCTGGCTAAAGAACAGCCGAACTTCAGAACTCCGTATTACAATGTGCTGAAAAATTGGGCTTCGACGATGGAATATGACCTAGATGAGGGGGAATGGGTTCAATCTGGCGGAGATCAAACTGTGAGCTTCCTGAGACTGACGGAACACTTCCTGGCTCTGTTTGAGGCGAGTCCCTCGCTGAGAGAAGAGCTGAACACTTTGAAAATATCTGATGGAGACTTTGATGTCAGAGGTTTGAGTGTGTGGGGAGACCTGCTAGCTGCCCTTAGCAAGTGACTGTCAGCGCTTGACTTCTTCACATTAGAGAAGAAAAATGTATTTAAATATATATATATTTTTAACAGTTGTAAAGAATTATTTTTTGTTTTTACCTCAACTAAGGTTTCATGTCAGCATTTCAATGAACTGTTTAGAGGCTTTCCGCATGGAAATTAAAAGTGCCACTCAAATGTTCGCAGTTATCAGTTTTTATCTCCTCTTTAATAAGTCATTAACACATCAGATAGAAGATAGAAAAAATTAAGCAAAAACGTGCAGGCATTTTTATGATTACTATTATAATTCCCCAGTACCTGCTTGTATGGATTTTATGTTTTTACACAAAGTTTTATATATACATCCAATAGGGATGCAAATTATAGATTAATTCATTAATCGTTAGTTGATTGACCTTATCAATCGATGAAGGATTAATTGATAAGCAGCTATTTTTCCTGAGGACCTAAATTTCACAATGAACAATGTGTAAGGAACACATTATTTAAGTAATGTTGAGGGTCCAATGTGACCCATTTTGACATTAGAGAACAGAAAAAACACCCTAAACATTTATCCTCTCACTTTAAGTTGACTTCTATAGTCAGAGGATAAATGTTCAACCTTATTTTTTTATTTTTATTTTTTTTTAAGAAAAAGTTGTTAGTAACTTGTTCTAGGTATACAGGTATACACCACACCATTTAACAAAAAAAAAAAAAAAACAGTGTAAAAAATGTTCAATTAATTGCGACTAATTTAATTGAATCAATTAAATTCTTTATCAACAATTAATCGATAATCGATGAATTGTTAACATCCCTAATATCCACACACAGTACATCAGTGGCCAGATGATAGCAGCACATGACCTGACTTGAATGAAATGACAAGCATTAGAGGATCATTCTCAGTTTTCACATTGAAGATTGGTCTCTGGGGAGTCGCAGCTCCATTTACCATTGTGAAGGTCGCCTGACAATATGATCATTTCAAGGCATATTGTTTTAACTCGTTCTGTAGGTTGTGAATTATGTGCTGCTGCCATGTTATGCAGAACCAGCAAAGAGACATAGAGGGCATGATTAAGTACTCTTAAGACATTCTTTCTCAAGCTCAGTGCAGGGATCATTTAGAAAAGATATCAACTCATGCACCCATTTATTTAACAGATTATTTTGAGGAACTATTTCCTGGTATTTTTGCAGACACGCTGAAAATCTTACAATGGCCACTAGGGGTCCCCAAACCCTGATGAAGAGCTGCTCTAGGAAGAAATGAATGAGGAGAGCAAGACATCAAGACAGCATCTGACCTCATTAAGAGCTCCATCTAGGAAAGTCACAATCATTTTTCAGTTTCATGTTTCCTGACACATTCGCGGGAGAGAATATTTAGAAGAAATCGGATTGGCCCAGCCAGCCTGCTGCCATGCGGCTGAAGCGCTAATTCACACATTTCAGACACAGCACGTCATTTACAACAGCCGATTTCAACCGGAAGCCTCCTGGTGTCGTAACTCCGGCAGACTGGCTGATTAGAGACCCGACTGCAGCTCCGAGCAGGGGAGGGGGAAAAAACAAAACACAACAGCATCGATGACACCAGCACGGCTCGTTTAACACGTCGTGACAGCAATCCACGTGGAGACGGACAAGGGTCACTGAGCAAAGTGGGGGAGCAGCCTGAACACAAGCAATTTATTTTCCAGCCAATGAAGAACATATGCATCCTCCTGGACAGAAGCCAGACAATGATTGTATGAATTTCCTCTGTTCGGCGATAGATGCATGTTTAAAATTTCATGATCCTATTTGCTTTTGATCAGTGATGCAAATGAGAATGTGCATAGAGTAAACAACGAAACATTCTGGAGATAATTTAGCAGCCTGACTGAGAGATTTTTCACTCTGCGATGCAATTTCATTTCCTCCTGACAGATTCATTCCATTTTGTAGTCGTTTTTTTGTTTTTTTTCACTTCTCACTCCTCTTCACAGACTTGCACATTACTGGCAGAGTGAACAAGCAGCCATGGTGACGATGAGATGTGTTACTGTCTGTAAGGCAGCAGAGCAGCACAGTTTACCCATGAGTCCTTCCACTCCAAGACAATGCACCGTCAAAGTCAAGAGCAACATTATATTATACATCTCAGCCGGTGAGCTGTGCTTCTCAAAGGCCATGGGGAGCATTTAAAGGCAGAGTTACTAATGATTCTACTCTCTAATGAGAGACGTTGTATTTGTTTTGGGAAATCAAAAAAAAAAGGGAAATAAACATCATGCAAAGGGGGCCTTGAATTGGAGCGAGAGATGTTTTGAGTGACGGCTCTTTCATCCTTTTGCCAGAGAGGGATTTGTTTATTTTATCAATGATAACATAGGTGTTAATTTGTTTTCAATATGCTCTGTTAGGTGGTACTACATCTTATACACTGGGTCTTTAAAGTACGATTTCTAGAGACATTAGAGACCAACCCTCTAATATAATACTGCGCTTTATCAAATTAGGCCTTTTTTTGTTCGTAAATGTGAACAAATTGCCGCTCTGCCCTTAACCTGAAATTACAGGTTTGTGCAGCCGCATGAATGTAGAGGAGGGGGAGGAGTGTGAATACCTCCTCGTCATAATTGCATGTGAAATAATAAATAAAACATGGGGTATTTCCCCCTCATCTCGTGTTTTCCGACTCTCTTGGCTGCGCCTTTGTCCTGTGCAGGGTAGCAAACTGCAGTGAGACGTGCTCGGGGGTGCGCTGGGGTGGGGTGGGTGGCGGAGGGGGGCGGGGGGGGCAGCGGGTGAAGGATAGCGTTCATTAAAAGTCAGAGCCAGCCTCCATCTGGTGGTGTGAATAGGGAATCCTCAGAGGGGAGGGGGGGGCGGGGTAGGACCCTCCCTCGGCACGTGCCTTAAGCCGCTGTGGGAAGGCCCCTTGGCAGGCGGGGCCACCTCGCCCCCTCCCACCACTACCACCACCACCACCACCACACACCTGTGTCCCCGCTCTGCGGTCCAGACACTGATGATTAGTAGCCCGCCGTCATCAGGCCGGCGCCGGGGGCCAGGGATTGGTTATTCACCGTGAGGGGAGTGATGGATGCCTCATTGCGAGGTGGGAGACGTGCTGTGTTGCGTTGCGTTGCAGGGGCGCAGTCGGCAAATGTGGGAGAGCAAGATGGCGGGAAGGCACGGAGAGCGCCGTCGCCCTCCTGACTGCAGCGTCAGAGGCTCTGCTGAGGAGGAGGAGGAGGAGGAGGAGGAGCTGCGGAGCTCCACGCACACAAAACACTGCTGCTGCATTTCACTTTCCGAAAGGAGGGAAGAAGTGCGTAAGGTAGAGATGAAAATACGAAGGTGGGGCAAAGTGCTTGTTGTCTGCTTGTTGATGCGAAATCCAAGCTGTCACAAAGAGATCATATAGGTTAGGCAGGATTTTTTGTTGTTGATTTTTCAATATGAAAATATTTCTCTCAACAACATCTCATCTCATCTCCTCTTACACTTATTCAGAGGCTTGATCTGTTTTCATTCAATTTGAATGGCCATCCTTAGTTTTTCAATCTAATTTCTATGAAAAAATAGTATTTATTATTTAATATGAAGATCACGTTTTGAACATTTGCATGGGCCTGTAGTTAATTCTAAATTAATAAATAAGTATTTTGTATTTTTATGGGTTTATTTTAACAATAACATGCATGTAATGCAGGTTGTGGTGCAATAAGCACATTGCCGTGGCAAATACAAGAGAAGAAACAAGAAAATTAAAAAGCAAGAGAGTTGACGCCCCCATCAATCAGTCATTGCAAAAAATAAAGATCATTATCTGTTCTTAATAGGACAGCAGCAGTCTATTCACAGTGATGACCAAAAAAAGATTTGCAGTAGATGAAATCAAGATGCACCCCCCCCCTCTGCCGGGCCAGTCAGGACGTCTGTCATCCTGCTCAGATTCCACAGCCGGGGATTTTGCGGCGCCGCCGTATCTCCCCGCATCTTGTCAGCCTCTCATCCTTTGTGTTTGATGCAGGCGAGATACGAGCTATGAAGCCGTCAGCGTGATGCGATGTGGGGGAGGGGAGGCGGCTGTGATAGATTACCTCACGTGGATGTGCGGGGAAACAGGTCTGAGGAGGGGTAGGAAGAAAGGAAGAGGGAGAATGAAGAAGCAAAAAACAAAAAACAAAAAAAACCCAGCAGCTGGAAACAGAATTGTGGCTCCTACGACACTGGACGATGTCATTTCCCTTATATGGCATCGCTGTTTCACTGCCTCGTTAGTAGGGGAGAAAATGAAGAGAAAACGAGGCAGGTTGGCGCTCATAAATGTGGGCGTGCACAGTGCGTGCACATGCATATTAACACTTTTGGGAGCCAGGCAAGATGGAGAATTTTCACAGTGAGCACGTATCTGTGTGTGAACACAAGGCAGGAGGAGGTTCTTTGTGACAGAGAGCGTCGCAGCAACGGAGATTTAAAAACAATAATCTGGGGAATGGAGATTTTTTTGTTGCACATTTAAAAATCTTTAATTTTTTTTACAACGTGAGACTAATCTAACAAACTCATCATTATCCTCCTACTTGCTCGACTTTCCACATGTTTGACAGGGGACAAAAACTAAGCGGGAAGAGTCATCATCACATCATCACTCAGCCCATTGTGACATCACAGAGGCATTTTTAACCCTAACCCTTTATCTTCTTCTTCTCCTTCTTCTTCTTCTTCTTCTACAAACACTTCCTGAAGTGTGAAGCGGGCAAAGCAAAGAACGGATTTTTCTAATTTCTTGGGAATTCACTGACTGGCTGGAGACGTTATTGTGAGAAAACATCACTAAAGTACATTTGGCATAACATGCCTTCTTGTTTTAAGACATGTAATGCCATTAGGACCGAGATGGACTGATCCAAGGCGTTGGTCTCTCCATTAATAAAGCAATTAGCGAGAGGAGGGGAGGGATGGGTGGTGCGAGGGAGGGATGGAGGAAGGGAGGGGTGTGTAAATTCAATTGCCCTGAGGCGATGTAAGGTCACACTGGAGGGTGCCATAAAACAGTAATTACTCCAACGCTGCTTTAAAATTCTGGCTCGTAATGGGCCGGTCTGTCAGCACGTGAGCACGCTCCCTTCCTGCTTATTTCTTTTTTTTTGAGATCATAAATTAAAGGATATTTGGGGGCCGAAGCGTGGAGCCCAATCCGGGCGGGGGACCAGAGGAGACAGAAGGGGATCGGAACAATAAAACACAGGCAAATGCAGGCAGGATCCCAGGGGACGAGTGCAGGCCTGTCATCAAACACTCATCCTGGCTGGGCCTCATCCTATTACAGTCCCCCAGGAGCCCCAGCTGCACCTGCCCCACATCGCGGCAACCAGCAAAACCCCCCACCAACACCATTACTTACCCTCTGGATCCTGCAAACAGCATCTCAGCGTCGAGGACAGTGCAGAAACGTGGATGGCGGAGGTTTGAGTCTTGAGAAAATGTATTTCCTGACACGGGTAACGTAGGTGTAGCGCAGCACGAAACAGCTTGTGAGTCTCCGACTCCAAGAGGGTCCTGGGATTGAAGCCCCGGCAGCACTCTCGATGACTCATCCTCCATTCTTCCAATTCCAATTTTTTAGCACATTTCTTGTATCGTAGGAGTCTGCTTTCCGAGGTAAGTTGGAGCTCTTGGTGACAGGTAAGCAGATGTTGCTTTGGTGGTGGAAGACCGGCCGGTTTAGCAAAAGCAGGAACAGGGAATCAAAACAAAGTGGGAAGCTCAGCAAACAGTGGAGACACTGAGGCAGAAGACGTGGTTTCCGGGGTCGGCAATGGAGAGTCCAGCATGGTGGCAAAGAACAATCCGGCAACTGCGGAAGTTGGAGTCGCAGGTGGAGTTTGTGCAGGTGTGTAGGGTGAGCAGCAGGGGGCGGAGCGGAACGGCGCCCATCCAATTACCAGCAGCTCCAGCGGGGGCGTCGCCGGTTCAGCGGCCGTGACCTCCGTGGCTGGTTAGCCGTGAGAAAACATGTTCCACATGGACGCTGACACACTGGTGTTTCCTGTCAAATTAGCATGTGAGCGGCTGAGGTGCGG